>NC_080171.1:82203495-82553847 GCF_950295315.1 Erinaceus europaeus | reverse complement strand
CCTGGAGCTCTGCTTACCCAGAGCCCCACCCTACTAGGGAAAGAGAGAGGCAGACTGGGAGTATGGATTGACCAGTCAATTCCCATGTTCAGCGGGGAAGCAATTACAGAAGGCAGACCTTCCACCTTCTGCAACCAACAATGACCTTGGGTCCATACTCCCAGAGGGATAGAGAATGGGAAAGCTACCAGGGGAAGGGAATGGGATATGGAGATCGGGTGGTGGGCATTGTGTAGAGTTGTACCCCTCCTATCCTATGGTTTTGTTAATGTCTAATTTCTTAAATAAATAAATAAAATTTACTTTAAAAGCCCATAGGCTCCCATTGCCTACAGGGAAGAAAAAGAACAAAAGAGGCTTTTAACAGCATCTGTGCTCCAAATAAGGGATTAAAATAATATTGAAACAACAGTCAATTTCCACAACTGTGAACCCTTTAAGTACCTTACTTAGACACAAGTCGATCCAGGCAAGAGTGATCAGTAATTTGAAAAGTACTGAGCGAGGGACCTCATAACATACTATATAGAATGGTTATACCAACAAGAAGAAATAATGGATAAATGAACCAGGACAAGAGTCCAGATAAAAGCCCCCCCAAAGGTTGAAGCACAAAATAAAGAGGTCATCATCCAAACACTAGTTAAGGAAATAATCACAGATGTGAGTAAAGAGTTTGAAAGAATGGTCATGAGAAATGCAGAAACAACAAATGAGACTCTGGAAGAAAACATTAAGTATCTCAAGTTTATTAGAGAGCTGAAAGCTGAAATAGTTAAGCTAGGAACACAACTAGTTGAACAAGCTAAAACAGTATCATAACAGGGTAACAAAACAGATGAACCCCAGAAAACAGTAGAGGAGAGAGAGAATAGAGTAAATGAGGCAGAAGAGAGAATTAGCAATATTGAGGACAAATTAGAGACAACTAAAAAAGAAGTAAGAGATCTCAAAAAGAGATTAATAGATACTGAAAACAACAACAGAGACCTATGGGATGACATGAAATAATATATGCATTATTGGCTTACCAGAGGAAGAAAGAGAGGGAGGGGGAGAAAGCATTCTTCAGGCCATAGTAGCTGAGAACTTCTCTAGTTTAGGCAACATAAAAGACATAAAGGTTCAAGAAGCCCAAAGGGTCCCAAACAGAATTAGCCCAGACTTAAAGACACCAAGACACATCATATTTAGAATGGAAAGGAATAAGGATAAAGAAAGGATCCTGAAGGCTGCAAGAGAAAAACAGAGTCAACTACAGAGGAAAACCCAGAAGATTAGCAGCAGACTTCTCCACACAAACACTACAGGCCAGAAGAGAATGGCAAGATATCTATCTAGTACTCAATGAGAAAGGCTTTCAACCAAGAATACTGTATCCTGCTAGACTGTCATTCAGACTAGATGGAGGCATACAAACCTTCTCAGACAAGCTACAGTTGAAAGAATCAATTATCACCAAGCCTGCCCTTAAAGACGTTCTGAACGGTCTCCTATAAACAGTCAGACCACCATAAATAGGCCATATATCAGAACAATCTAAAACTCTACAAGAATGGTGTTAAAATATCTTCAAGCTATGATATCAATAAATGCCAATGGCCTGAATTCATCTATTAAAGGCACAGAGTATGAAGATACATCAGAAAATACAACCGAACAATATATTGTCTAGAGGAAACCCACCAAACTCAATAAGACAAACACAGACTCAAAGTGAAAGGATGGAAATGTATCATACAAGCCAATGGCCAACAAAAAAGGGCAGGAACAGCTATTCTCATATCTGACATAATAGACTTAAAATCAATAAAATTTAAAAAGACAGGGATGAACATTACTTAAATGCTCAGAGGATCAGACAATCAGGAGCACTTAACAATTATTAACATCTATGCACCCAATGAGAAGCCATCTAAATACATCAAACATCTATCTACTGAAACAGCTACAGCAATATATTAACAGCAACACAATAACAGTGGGGGACTTGAATACCTCATTCTCTCATATTGACAGATCATCCAGGCCGAAAATCAATAAAGAAATGGAACTAAATGAAGAGATAAATAAACTAGAACTATTGGATATTTTCAGAGTCATTCACTCCAAGAAACTGGAATACACATTCTACTCCAGTCCATATGAGTTATTCTCAAGGACAGACCATATGTTAGGCCACAAAGACAGCATCAGCAAATTCAAGAGCATTGAAATCATCCCAAGCATCATCTCAGACCACAGTGGAATTAAATTAACACTTAACAATCAACAAAAGATTAGTAATAGTCCCAAAATGTGGTAGCTCAACAGTGTACTACTTAACAACTACTGGGCCAAAGAGGAAATAAAGGAAGAAACCAAAATGTTCGAGAGTTCAATAAAAATGAAAACACAAGCTATCAAAATATTTGGGACACAGATAAGGCAGTACTGAGAGGGAAGTTCATAGCCATACAAGCACACATTAGGAAACAAAAGAAAGCACAAATAAACAACTTTATTGCACACCTTAAAGACCTAGAAGAAGAACAAAGGAACCCCAAAGCAACCAGAATAACAGAAATCACTAAAGTTAGGGCAGAAATAAATACACTGAAAACAAGAAAACCATAGGAAAGATCAACGAAAGTAAATGTTGGTTCTTTGAAATAGTGAACAAAACCGACAAACCTTTAGCCAGAATCACAAAACAAAAAATGGAGAAGAATCAAATCGGATTGTAAATGAAAGAGTAGATATCACAACAGACACCAACAAAATTCAACATATCATGCGAGGCTTCTGTGAACCACTATATGCCACCAAGATAGAGAACCTGGAAGAAATGGATGATATCCTAGATACTTACGAACTTCCAAAATTAAATAAAGAGGAATTAGATAATATAAACAGGCCTATCACAGCTAATGAATTTGAAACAGTTATCAAAAACCTTCCCAAGAATAAAAGTCCTGGACCAGATGGTTTTACAAATGAATTCTATAAAAGCTGCAACATAGAGTTAATACCTCTACTTCTAAGAGTCTTCCAGAAGATTGAAGACACTAGAATACTCCCTGCCAGCTTCTATGAAGCCACCATCACTCTGATACTAAAAGCAGACAGGGACACAACCAAAAAAGTAAACTACAGACCAATATCTCTGATGGACATAGATGATAAAATATTGAACAAAATTCTAGCCAACTGGATACAGCAGTATATTAAAAAGATTGTTCATCATGACCAAGTGGGGTTTATCCCAGGCATGCAAGGTTGGTTTAATATACGTAAATCAGTCAACGTGATCCTCCACATCAACAAAAGCAAGACCAAAAACAACATGGTCATATCAATAGATGCAGAGAAAGCCTTTGACAAAGTACAACATCCCTTCATGATCAAAATGCTACAAAAAATGGGAGGAGATGGAAATTTCCTCAAGATATTGAAGCAAACCTACAGCCAACATCATACTCAATGGTGAAAAATTGCAAGCACTTTCCCTCAGATCAGGTACTAGACAGGGCTGCCCAATATCACCATTACTATTCAACACAGTGTTGGAAGTTCTTGCTGTGGAGTCAGACAGAAACAAGGAATTAAAGGGATACAGACTGGAAGAGACAAAGTCAAACTCTCCCTATTTGCAGATGACATGATAGTATACATAGAAAAACCTAAAAAATTCAGCAAGAAGCATTTGGAAATCATCAGGCAATACAGTAAGGTGTCAGGCTACAAAATTAACATACAAAAGTCAGTGGCATTCCTCTATGCACACACTAAGTTAGAAGAAGCTGAAATCCAGAAATCAATTCCTTTTACTATAGCAAAAAAAACCAATACAATATCTAGGAGTAATCCTAACCAAAGAAGTCAAAGACTTGTATACTGAAAATTATGAGTCACTACTCAATGAAATAGAAAAACACTCAAAGAAGTGGAAAGATAGTCCATGTTCATGGATTGAAAAATTAACATCATCAAAATGAATATACTACACAGAGCCATATACAGCTTTAATGTTATCCCCATCAAGATCCCAACCACATTTTTTTTGGAAAATACAACAAATGCTATAAATGTTTATCTGGAACCAGAAAAGACCTAGAATTGCCAAAACAATCTTGGGAAGAAAGAACAGAACTGGAGGCATCACACTCCCAGATCTCAAATTGTATTATAGGGCAACTGTAATCAAAACTGCTTGGTACTGGAACATGAATAGACACACTGACCAGTGGAATAGAACTGAGAGCCCAAAAATAAGCCTTCACACCTATGGACATCTAATCTTTGACAAATGTGCCCAGACTACTAAATGGGGAAAGCAGAGTCTCTTCAACAAATGGTGTTGGAAAAATGGGTTGAAACATGCAGAAGAATTAAACTGAACCACTATATTTCATCAAATGTAAAAGTGAATTCCACGTGGATCAAGGACTTGAACGTTAGACCAGAAACTTATCAGATACTTAGTGGAAAATAATGGCAGAACTCTTTTCTGCATAAATTTTAAAGACATCTTCAATGAAACAAATCCAAGTACAAAGCAGACCAAAGGCAAGTATAAACCTATGGGACTACATCAAATTAAAAAGCTTCTACACAGCAAAAGAAACCAAAACCAAAACCAAAACAAAGAAACCCTTTGTTGGGAAATTGTGAGGAGCCTCACAAAGCACCCTACATTTTTCTGCCTCCAGGAGCCTGGCATTCCTTAAAACATTAAGCCAGCTCTCCCTGCTCCACCCTGCATTCCTGATACTATGGCCTATATACATAATCATTGTTTTGCCTGAAAGATCCCCACCCATTCCATGCCTTTTATCTATCTTCTTTCTACCCTCAAGACCCTCCCTGCCTCCAGGGTATTATTACTCCCACCAGTTTAAACCCTCGGAACAGTTGCTAAGGAAGTTCCTACCTTTCCAGCTCCTTTTGCCTTTCTCCGCCCCTTTCCTAGCCATTTCCATTTCCGATTTGCCACTTCTGGGACGGCCCTTTAAAAGCTTTGGCTCTCTGATCAATAAAGAATTGAGTTGTCATGCCACCACAGGTCTGTTCCTGAGTCATCTCCCTCGCGTCGCTGAGTGGGTAGCAGCCCATTCTGGCTCCAGTCAAGTTTTCTCCAGCCCAGAGAGTATACACCCGGGAAGAGGCAACCCCCAATACCTCACAGAATGAGAGAAGATATGCCATACATCAGACAAGAGTTTAATAACCAAAATATATAAAGAGATTGCCAAACTCAACAGCAAGAAAACAAATGTCCCCATCCAAAAATGGGGAGAGGACATGGACAGAATATTCACCACAGAAAAGATCCAAAAGGCTGAGAAACACATGAAAACATGTTCCAAGTCTTTGATTGTCAGAGAAATACAAATAAAGACAACCATGAGATACCACTTCACTCCTGTGAGAATGTCATACAATAGAAAAGGTAGCAGCAACAAATGCTGAAGAGGTTGTGGGGTCAAAGGAACCCTCCTGCACTGCTGGTGGGAATGGACCAATCTACATTCTCACCAGAAGTGCAGCCTCTGTGGAGAACAGTCTGGAGAAATCTCAGAAGGCTAGAAATGGACCTACCTTATGATCCTGCAATTCCTCTCCTGGGGATATAGCCTAAGGAACCAAACACACCCATCCAAAAAGATCTGTGTACACATATGTTCTTGGCAGCACAATTTGTAATAGCCAAAACCTGGAAGCAACCCAGGTATCCAACAACAGATGAGTAGCTGAGCAAGTCTGGTATATATACACAATGGAATACTACTCAGCTATGAAAAATTGTGACTTCCTCATTTTTAGCCAATCTTGGATGGACCTTTAAAAAATCCTGTTAAGTGAAATCAGTCAGAAACAGAAGGATGAATATGGGATGATCTCACTCTCAGGTAGAAGTTGAAAAACAAGATCAGAAGAGAAAACACAAGTAGAACCTGAACTGGAGTTGGTGTATTGCACCAAAGTAAAAGACTGTGATGGGTGGGTGGGTGGGGGTAGAATACAGGTCCAAAAAGCATGATAGAGGACTTTGTGGGGGCTGTTGTTATATGGAAAACTGGGAAATATTATGCATTTACAAAATATTATATTTACTGTTGAATGTAAAACATTCATTTCCCAATAAACAAATTGAAAGAAAGAAAGAAAGAAAGAAAGAAAGAAAGAAAGAAAGAAAGAAAGAAAGAAAAAAAGAAAGAAAGAAAGAGAAAGAAAGGGATGCACCTGTAGTCTTTCTTGCTTCACCACTCATGAAGCTTTTTTGCAGGTGGCGACCAGTGGTTTGATCCTGGGTCCTTGTGCACTGTACTATGTGCACTTTACTATGTGTGCTTTACCAGGTGCACTACCACCTGGCCTCAAACCTCTTCTCAGATACCTCTGCCTCTAAAATAAGAAGGTGGGAACATATTAGTTTCTCTCTAGTTATAACCTTTACCTGACCAACAAAATGGAAAAAATGGCACAAGTCATTACTACAATAAATACCTGTAGCTGCATTTACTTGATTATGAAAAACTTTTTTCCTTTGCTCCACAACCTTCATGCCTCTTAGAATAAGGGAAGGTTGGCTATACTTGTACTACATGTTTTGTAACCTCAACACCAGGTCAGCATTAACCCCAAGCATTGGGATCACTAGTCTCATAAAACTGAGCCTTTAGGTAGGTTATACAGAACTAAAGCAAACCACATTTGGTTATTTATTAGCATCAGAAACACTACCTTCAGTCCCCTCCCCCCCTCAATTTAACACTAATTCCTTAAACAACCCATGCCATTAGTTTTGGGTTTTAGCCAGAGGTCCTTTGGAAAAGTAACAAAATTTGGCATTTTGAACCAAAAGAAAGTTGATGGCATAAAAGGAAATTATGGCATACAACAGCATCGTTGGGAGGGAAGCCCATATCAGAGTTAGAAGTCCTTGATCATTCCTAGTCAGTGTCATTTAGCCTATCTTTGGCTTCCAGGAGTCTTTGGGCTTTGTTTTCCCCTCTGAAACAAGGACTCCAAAAGTTTTAAGTTCTATAAAGTGTCTATTAGTCTTCACCTAGACAATCAAACCCAAGACTAGGATCAAATTCTCCAATGGTATTGCTAAGGCCCTATGGATATTCTCTTAATACTTAATTCACTGAAAGCTGATCCCCTACACAGTAATTTTGCCTTAGTCTTTCAACGGATGGTCTATTAACCTGAATAACAGAATCAGTATTAACTAACATGAGTTCCTCTGGAACTTTTCTTAACAGGCCTTCTCAACAGGCCTATCACAAGGCCTCTGGCACCTACCAGGTCCCTGTAACATCTGTTAACCAATCACTTCATACTGTGAAGTGGGAGAGCACCAAGCATGTGTACTAGAGAAATCACATTAGGGTAAGCATGT
Source organism: Erinaceus europaeus (assembly GCF_950295315.1). Lineage (NCBI taxonomy): Eukaryota > Metazoa > Chordata > Mammalia > Eulipotyphla > Erinaceidae > Erinaceus > Erinaceus europaeus. Next base: position 82,546,457 of record NC_080171.1, on the reverse strand, counting down.
TGGCTTTACTGTTCACTTCCGACTGGGTGGGCTGAGCTCTGTAAGCTTCTCAGAGCCTAAGTTTCTGTATCTATAGAGTGGGGATAATAAAAGTGCCCCCACACCACCACCTAGGGTTGTTTTAAAGATCACATTGGTTAAAACACATAAATCAAAATTGGAGCTAAGTGATTTAAGTGGCCTTGAAATACTGACTCAAAGTAGCTATTATTATTGGAAAGGCTATCCTTATACCTCAAATGGCTGGACCCTCTTGGCTAACAATCTATTAGTACAGTGACAGCATGGCTCCATCACTGAGAGTGTACAAATCTAGGGGAATCAAGAGAACAAACAGATGGTGCCTGTGCTGACCTCCCCTTTCATCTAGGGCAGACATCTCTAATATGTCTCAACACTCTTCTTTGTCCAAATGCAGCCTCTGGCTGAGAAGACTGGATTCAGAGACCAATTCAGAGATCTAGGTAGTCACAGCCACTACAGGGAACCAACTAGTTGTCTTCTGATGGTAAGCAAGAATACTAGTGTGTGAGAGAGCAAAAACATGGATCACATCTAGGCAAGACATGAAAAACACATGAAGCTTTGTCTCTGTTGTAGATTGGGGCTCTCAACAGTACCCACCACACAGCAGACACAAAGATTTCCACTGGATGAATCCATCTGAGTGCATGGAACACAGCATAGGGCCCAACTTACAGGAGGTCAGTGAACATGGGGGGTGATGGAGAGACTGAGTCAACCTTTACTTGAACAGCATCAATGAGCAGTGAAAGCACCAGACCTGGGCAGGCTCAACATCTGACATACCCACTCACTCTACACATGACCCTGAGCAGGGCCTTCCTAGTGTATCCATCCCACAAACATTCCTTGAGCTCTGCTAAAAGGCCGGGCCAAACTGGTGAATAGGACAGAAACAGCGTAAAGCTGACACAACAAGGAAAGAGAAAGAGAGAGGAAGTGTACAAAGAAAGTGGGGCAGTTAAAGAGCACAAACAGGCCCTGAAAGAGGCATCAGGGAAGCTTTTCTGGGGAGATGACAGAACTAGGCCCTAAGGAATGAAAGGCCACTAATCTAGGAAGGCCTGGAGAAAGCATATTTTGGCAGTGAGGACAGTGCTTGCAAAGGCTCTCAGGTGGAAGTGAGTTTAGGTCAAGGGTCAGTAAGCACAGGCTGATTTTGTATTTTCATTATAATTTGCTGCTGCTTTTCCACTACACTAGCAGAGCTGAGGAGCTGTCATAAAGAATTCTGGTCTCAAAGTGTAAAATATTTACTATCTGGCTCTTAATGAGTAAAGCCAGCCAACCCATGATTTAGAGTGGTGGATTAATAGAGAGGAGGTCATAGTAGCTAAAACTGACTGGGCAAGGGGAGACGGACACATGAGGAATGTAGAGAGGTGACTAAGAGACACAATGCTGGGTTCTGTGGGTCACAGTAATCTATGGTCTGGTGTCACTGCCTCCACTTTACCCATCTTCAATCTTCTTGCAAACAGTTGCCAGGGTTATAGCCCAAAACACAGAGCTAAGCACATTATTATTCTTTTTTTTTTTTTTTCTTCCCTGGATTGAAGACACCACCAATGTGTCCTGGAGCTCAGCTTCCCCAGAGACCCATCCTACTAGGGAAAGAGAGAGGCAGACTGGGAGTATGGACCGACCAGTCAACGCCCATGTTCAGCGAAGAAGCAATTACAGAAGCCAGACCTTCTACCTTCTGCAACCCTCAATGACCCTGGGTCCATGCTCCCAGAGGGATAGAGAATGGGAAAGCTGTCGGGGGAGGGGGTGGGATATGGAGATTGGGCGGTGGGAAAATAAATAAAAAAAAAAAAAGCACATTATTATTCTGTTAAAAAATTGTTAACGTTCCCTGTAATTTTCTAAAGTGTGTTCCAAGAACATTCACTCCATGTATGAGTTTCAAAAAAAGGATTTCATGGCTGAGGTAAATTTGAGAAATGTGACACTCTTAATTTTTTTTATACTTTTAATTTAATTTAATTTATTGGGTAGAGAGAAATTGAGGGGGGTGGGGAAGGAGAGAGGGAGAGAGAAAGAGAGATACCTGCAGACCTGTTTTACCACTTGTGAGGCTTTCACCTTGCAAGTGAGGACTGGGAGTTTGAACTCAAATCCTTGCACATTGTATGTAATGTGTGTACCTAACCAGGTGTTCCACCACCCAGCTCCTTTTAGATATTTTCAAGGCACAAATTATCACATTAAAGATTATGAAAGGTCCTATGCCAAGAAATCTGTTGTGCTTCAAATTTAACTTGGCTATAGAATTATCTTATTGTAAAAACCTATTAGCTTATTTGAATTGCCACCAGGGTTATCACTGGTACTTGGTGCTTGCATGACAAATCCACTGCTCCTGGCAGCCATATTTTCCTTCTCTCTCTCTCTCTCTCTCTCTCTCTCTCTTATTTGATAAGACAGAGAAAAAAATGAGAGGGGCAGGGGAAACAGAAAAAGAGATACCTACAGAAGTGCTTCACCATTCATGAAGCTACCTACCCCCAGCCCCCACACAGGTGGGGAGAAAGGGCTCAAGCTTGGTTTGCTGTGAATGGTACTGTGTGAGCTCAACTAGGTTTGCCACCACCCAGCCCCTCTGTTAGCATTAATGATGTTCCATGGGCTACTAGGTAAACTCCTCTGCATGTCTTTGATGATAAGACACCCAACCCCAGTAGGTAATCCTAAAGCCTGTTCTAAATTTTATGTGTGTGGCCTCAGGAGGTATCTCTTTTGTTCTGCCCTATTTTCCATGTTTCTCCTGCCTCCAATGCTCCAAATAAAGGTAGTCTGTCCACTCTATCTCTGCATCAGGATCACCCTCTACCAAATACCTATGCTGAACATCTACTATGAGGATCTGCCTTCTATTTCTTCATTGCTCTTCTGATAATGCTGTCCAGCTTTCCTTTGGCAAGTATCCCTGGTCCATCTCCTGCGAGCTCCTAGGACAGACGTATCTCTGGTCTGGATGCATTTCCTACTTTGGAGTAACTAGTTTGGAGGAAACAGCACAGGCCCCACTCAGGCCAAGGAACTCTAGACCAGAGTGGGACTAACTTCCCTGAGGTTCACAAGGAAGCACCAGAGATGGAATTCAAGCCCAGATGTTCTGTCTTGCTTCACTCCTAAGTTTCCCCTAGCTTGAAGGATCAAAGGCCAGGTCAGTACTGAGTTATCCTGAGTTCTAGGCCCTGGTACCTAGAGAGCATCAAGAAAGCTGAAGGGTGCTACTGCAACCCCAGATCCTCCAGGGAAGTATGACTACTCAACAAAGGTAGCTGTCCTGGGCCATCTATTCTTTCTGGTGGGAAGTGAAAATGAGGGATAAAGAGATGAGTGGGTTGAGTAGAGGAGTGTACATGGGGGCAAGTAAAGGGAGCATACCTGCTCGCCGTGCTTTTCCTTCCAGCTGCACTGGCTCCGTCAGCCTGCAAAAGAAATTCAAAGCATCAGTCAAGTGGGAAGACAGATTTGACCCCCTGCCATCCCTGTTCCTTTCCTCAGGCTAGAAAGGTTGCCCCTAGTGGTAAGAGGGAGTCAGAAAACCTTCCGCCTCCCTACTTGCTTGGCTCTTTAAATCCAGCAGAGCACCTATTGCCAACACAAACCCAGCAACCACAGCGCCCTGGGGAGCTGGTGAAAAGTAAGTAACCAGCTAAATCAGAGATTGAATTGCACCATTTTTATTTTCAGCTGGGATTTCCAATAAAACAGTAGCTTCATATTTATTCCTGCCAACAAGAAGGGGGAAATCCTATTATGTTATTCTGTTGTGCCCCCCCCCCCCAACACCCTATGAACAAGGAGAGGCAAGAGAGTGTCAGTTCTTAATAATTTTATCTGGGGGTGGGGATATAAGGCTGACCAAGTTAAATTTTTAGGAGTCATCAGTTCTGATTTAGATGGAAAGACTGAAGCTCTGAGTGAGGAGTCAGTAAAAAGGCTCAACGGGAATGACTGACAACTACTAGGGGCCTAAGTCAGTGTTGGCAAGACTTCTATACCAAGAATAAAGGAGGCTGTACAATGGGAAGAATGCCCTGGCAACCCACCATAACTGGCTGAATGATGTCTTCCCTAAGTTGTATGATATTATAATAATATTAATTAAAGTTAAAATGATGTGAGTACAAAACTCTCATGGCAACATGTGTCTCCAAAGTCAGAAGCCTTCCAATTTAAGAAAGGCAAGGCAGCCCTTGCATCCTAATTCCAAAGCATCCCAAGCAAAGTCTGGAGACCTCCCAGTACTCAAGTACACTGACACCTCCTTAGAGAGACATGTGTAGATTCTTCTTCACATGTGAAGACATAAAGGACATGTGAAGACCACAATGAGCCTCTCTTCTCTCTTCAGGTCAAGTTCTGCCATCTTATCAGTTACAGAAATCGCTGTTTTATCTTCAAGCTTTCCTTTCTTCCCTCTTGCCCTTCCTTCCCTTTTTTGCACCAGGGTTATCACTGGTAGCCAGTACCTACAATATGAATCCACTATTCTATGCAGACATTTCCCCCTTCTTTCTCCTTTTTATTTGATAGGAAAGAAATAAATTGAGAGACACCTGTAGCACTGGTTCACCACTCATTTTTGCAGGTGGGCACCAAGAGCAAGAACCCTGGCCCTTGAGCACGGTAATGTGTGCACTCCATTGGGTGCACTATTGCCCAGCCCATCATCAAGCTTTTCTAATGTCAGGATTGTGGATGAAGCAGTAAGAACCCCAAATCAGAATGGCAGCAGTTACTTTTTGATAAGTGCTATGAGAAGCTTCAGACTGGTAAAACCTGGAAAGAAATTTGATTCCAACAGTTAGAATTTTAAAATCAAGGAATTTTACTCTAGGAAGGTCAGATTCCAGTTTGAGAGCACCCGGGTAACCACACGGGGTGGAACTTCATCAGTAGTACAATTATATTGTTTCCTTAGGGTGGGGGGCACTTTCCTGCATGCTTCTCTCAATTCATATCAAATAATATTGCATCCGCCGATCACAACCAAATCAACGCAATGAGTGCCACCTCAGTATGCTTCACTTCAGACTGTGTCCAGAGACTTCAGGTGTGGAATGACCACCCTTCAGCTTCATTGCTTGGGTGAGACCTTTCCTTTCACAGTATTCTCTAATTCCATTCCAGGTGGTTCACTTCCTAACAAAGTCCCAAAACCTAGATATAGACCAGGTCCCCTGAGATAGAGCATATGTTCACACGTATCCATAAACTAGGGCAAAATATATACCTCAAAGCAAAAGTACACAATAGTCTGCAGTGAGTACCCCCCAACACTTCATCTGGACTATTCCAGCCTTTAGGTCCATAATTGTTCAATAATTTGTTTGGCTTTGTATGTTAACTCTCTTTTCAGCCACCAGGTTCCAGATGCTAGCAGGATGCCGACCAGACTTCCTTGGACAGACGACCCCACCAATGTGTCCTGGAGCTCTTCTTCCCCAGAGACCCACCCTACTAGGGAAAGAGAGAGGCAGACTGGGAGTATGGATTGACCAGTCAACACCCATGTTCAGCGGGGAAGCAATTACAAAAGGCAGACCTTCCACCTTCTGTAACCCACAATGACCGTGGGTCCATACTCCCAAAGGGACAAAGAATAGGAAAGCTATCAGGGGAGGGGATGGGATATGGAGATCAGGTGGTGGGAATTATGTGGACAGTTTTGTTAATGTCTCTTTTTTAAAATAAATCAATAAAAGATTTAAATAAATAAATAAATAAAAGATTTAAACTTAAAAAGAAAAAAAAATGGCCACCAGAAATGGTGGAGTTGTAAAGGCACTGAGTTTCAGGAAAGCCCCAGAGGAAGGAAGAAAGGAAGGAAGGAAGGAAGGAAGGAAGGAAGGAAGGAAGGAAGGAAGGAAGGAAGGAAGGAAGAGAGAGAGATAGAGAGAGAGAGAGAGAGAAAGGAAGAAGAAAGGAGAGGAGGGAGAAAAAGAAAAAAGGGAAGGAGGGAGGGAGACAGGGAGGGAGGGAAAGAGGTAGGAGAGAAGGAAATAGGGAGGGAGGGAGGGAAAGTGGGAGGGAAAACTTGTGTTTGGCCTAGGAACTTAAAGAAACGCTCATGGACAAACAGGAAGGTAAAAAAAAAAAAGAGGCCTTAGAGGGAGATATTAATGGGATGCTGGATATTATGTCAGTGGAAGAAGCAAGAAAGTGGTTTGCATATCATTTCTCTGGGAGCAAAGAATCAGGACCAATTACAGCTGCTTTTAGATATCTGGCATTCCTCAAAACTTGTATATAAAGTGAATAGGAAGGATTTGTCTTAACGTTTCTACCACAAGAGACAGAAGTGGGAGGGGTGGAAATTCTTCCCAGAGAACTTTTAAAAAGTTGTAAAATCCCATATGATATTTCAGATTCAACTCTGGATATGTGTTTCTAGAATGTCTGCTCTTCCTTTCTTCTTTCTTTCTCTTTCCTTTCGCCTTCTTCCTTCCTCCCTCCCTCTTTTTTCTTTCTCTCTTTTTATCCTTCTCTAGTCCTTTTCCTACACATGATTTCATACAGATTAACCATTTCAAGTGAAGTGATACTGGGTGGAGGACATAATTCTGGTTTGGGAACAACTCACCCATGTCTCCTTTATAGAATATATATGATTTAAAAAATCCACTTTATTGGGGGGGGGGTAATGGTTCACAGTACAGTTGTTGATGCATGGGTACAAGTTCACCTCTCTCCACGATAGATGTCTGCAAGATAGTCTCTCCCCCAACCTAGGTCTTTTTCCATCATCATGTTCCAGGACCCCAGCACCCTCAGTACCATTTCTTTCCCTCTCTTCTCCAGAGCTCCTTGCTTTGGTACAAAATACTTTTTCTTGTCATTGGAAACAACACTATATTTTTTCATCCATTTTTACAAAGCAAAGACAAAATACAATGTTCAAATAGTTTTCTGAACAAATCCTGTTTACAAGGGGCTCCTCTGTTGGGGCTAAACAGGGGCACAACATTTTAAGCCCCTAGCCACCACATGGGAGATCCATACAAAAGGGAAGCTTCATCACTGAAAAGAGCTGTGGAGCACTGCTGTAGTACCTCTTCTCTGTTTTTTTCCCACTACTTGAAAAAAAGAAATACAGAACAAGTCTATGGAATCATGCAGGCACAATGCCTCAGCAAAATCCTGATGTGAACAAGAAAATAGAAGAAAGAGGAGGAGGGGGAGGAAGGAGGAGAAGGTGTAGGAGGAGGAGGAAGAGAAGGAGAAGAAGAGGAGGAAGTGGAAGAGAAAGAGAAAGAAGCAGCAGCAGCTTTTCTGCAGATGGTGGTGGTGGCAGTGATGAAATGGGAGCCACAGAAGTGCAGAATGTACCTCAGGAGGGTGTTAAATAGCCATTAACAGACAGGTATGAGAAGCTGTACAGGCTAGGGTATCAATGGCCAATAGACTCGAGTGAGAGATATCCAAGATAGCCTGTGTCACTATACAAGCATAGAAAATAACAGCACTGAGTCTAGTTGAGGTCAGTCCCACCATGCTGACAATGGTGAGCTCTCATGCTCAAGTAGTCCCAGTTGAAACACATAGTCCTAAAAGCATCAACTCTTCAGCACAGACATTCATAGGATATCGGAGCCGGTGTTATCTGAGTCATAAACAGATTGGAACCAAAGTTTATCATCACAGGGTTTAGGGTTGAATTGGAATCCTAAGTGTGCCCTTTTCTCCCTACTTTCTCTTCCTCCTTCCCTTCCTTTTATTTAGAATAGGGACAGAGAGAAATTGAGAGGGAAGTGGGATATAGAAGGAGGGGGGGGAACTTGCTTCACTGATTGTGAAACCTTTGCCCCTGTCGGTTAGGACCAGTTGCTTAAACCAGGATCCTTGTACACTATAATGTGAATTCTCAGTCAGGTGTACCATCACCAAGCCCTGGTCTCTCACTTTCTAGCTGTATGGTCCTAGGTGAGACACCTGCTCAGACAAGGCCTCATCTGCAAAGTGATATAATCCTACATCACTCTGGCTATTGGCAGAGGTCAGCAGTGCTCTGTTAAAAAAGAAAAAGAAAAAGTAAAAAGAGAGAGAGAAAGAAAGAAAAGAAAAGAAAAGAAAAGAAAAGAAAAGAAAGGCGGTGAAGCAGGTCTGCAGGTGTCTATCTTTCTCTCCCCCTCTCTGTCTTCCCCTCCTCTGTCCATTTCTCTCTGTCCTATCCAAGAATGATGACATCAATAACAACAACAATAATAACTACAACAATAATAAAAAAACAAGGGCAACTAAATAAATAATATTTAAAATATTTTAAAAAAAAGAAAAGAAAGAAAGAGGGGCCGGGTGGTGGTGCACCTGGTTGAGTGCACATGTTACAATGTACAAGAACCCAGGTTCAAGCCCCAGGTCCCCATCTACAGGGGGAAAGCTTCACAAGTGGTGAAGCAGGGCTTCAGGTGTCTCTCTGTCTCTCATCCTCTCTATCTCCCCCTTCCCTCTCTCGATTTCTGGATGTCTCTATCCAATAAATAAATAAAGATAATAATAAAAAATTTAAAAAAGAAAGAAAGAAGGAAGGAAGGAAGGAAGGAAGGGGAAAAGGAAGAAAAAGACTTGAATCTTAGGGCAAACTCTTTTTCCTCTTTCTGTCCCCTTCCTTTCCTTTGCCACTCTACACAGAGCTGATCCAATCTGGATAAAATCCCTTTATTGCCACAACAATATGGTGAGAGACAGCAGGCCCATGAAAGACCCTCCTTTTCACTCTTACATAAGTGGAGATAAAAATATCTAATCCCCTACCCCCCCCCAAAGGTAACTGTCCCCCCTACCCAATCCATTCCTTACACACCAGCTTCTCCTTGGGATCTGCACAAGGCTATTTTTGGTTTCAATTGGTCCTCCTCTTCCCTCCCAAATGAATGCTAAGTTGTTCTTTTCCATTCTCTTATTAAGGATTTTCTTGGAAAGAAAATATTATTCCAAACCCAGAAATTTTATTTCTAAATTTGTGCAAATGTAAGTTGTAAGACATTAGCTGCATTTCACATTTTGTGCAAATGGCAGAAACAGGCAATTCGTGTGCTACAGGATGGGGGCTGGCCAACGATTTCGATAAAATAAACCCTTTTTTAATTTAAATGCTAATGCACTGAATTAAAATTTAATAACTGAGGAAATTGAAAAGCCGAGCAGGAATATTGGAAATAAATCCAAGCAGAAACAGCTGAAATTAAAAATTCTAGAGAGTGGGAGGATAGCAGCTAAGCTGTCTTATATGATTACATTTTTTTTTTTTTTTTAGAATGAAGCAAAAAAAAAAAATCCTATCTCTCGCTGGCTCTAGGGCAGTAAATCCACAGTGCTGTGATTTATTGCTCAATTTTCCTGAGGGAAAAAGGCTTTCTTTCATGCTGAAATATTTCATAAATTTCAAGCCAGCATAAATTCTTAATTTAAAAGTTATGGAGGTCACATTTAGTGCACTGGTACGGGTCCAAATTCTTAAAGGAATAGCATCAACCAAAACGGAAAAGAAAATAAATAAATAAATAAATAAAGTAGTAGAATTTGCCCCCCCCCTTTCTTATTTTGGTTTTAATTCACAAGTTGAAATTTCATTATTAAAGATTACTCCTAGATAGATGAAACCCAAACATGTGACGAAACTGGTGTGTAGAAATGTGCAGCAAAGATGAAGAGATAAAAATTTAATTTAATTATTAAAAGATTTTTTTAAGCCACTTGAGGAATTTCTGGTAAAAATTTCCTCCCTTCATTGCCTGGGAAGGGCTGAGGATGGGGGAGGGTGGCCAATGTAATTGCTTCTTTTAGATCTCCAATCTTTTGTGCACACTGATATATTCATTTGTTATACAGCTGTTCAGCAGCGGAAAGAATGCTGGGGCGCCCATAATTCTAAGCAAATCAATCAAAAATTAATGATTTGTCATGCTTGCACAATGGAGGAAAACAGCTCCTTGGGTCCTGGCTGCTTGATCTCAAAGAATGAAATGTCTTTTTGTGATCAGAGAGTCCAGCCACAGACTCAGGAAGCTGAGGTGCCACCTGCAAATGAGGGGTGGGGAGTATAGAGCACAGAACTCTTGAAAGGACAGACGGGGGAACCATCTTGTAGGGAACATCTCCAAGATGGCGCCTCGTGAGTCCAAAGCAACACAGACCTAGTGTGACACACTTCCATGGTGGTGTAATTAAGATCCTACCTTTTCCCTCTCCCACTGCAACTCAAACATTGCTTCTTCCCAGGAGACTTCAATGACTGCTCCTTTCCAGCACCAGATCTGATTTGTCCCTTATCATTGTTCTCCCAACACTGCTAACACCACTACAAGTGCCTTTCACTAAAGGTCCAAAAGGAGTGGGACCAAAGGTCCCAGAGTGCCCATCTGCTGCTAGAATACCTGCTCCTCTTGGACAAACATTACAGCTCACACATGACGATGACTTCAGCACAAGGCAAACATTGCAGCAAATATGGCTGACTGAGCCCATTAATTATTATTTCTCAGGAAGTACTGATCATGAGTTGCTTAGATGAATGATGAACTGTATTAACAATTGTACATGGATGAAATGTAACAACTGATTCTAAATAAAATCAATCACTCCTTTATTCATTCAATGGATATTTCTGGAAAGCCTACTACGTATCAAACACTGTGGTCTGGCAACCTCAAATCCAAATCCAAATCAAATCTGGCAGACAATTCCAAATTCCCAGTGTCTACCACTCTCCACCCTATGAAAGGGGTGAGTGAATGTGAACCCAGAGAGAAGAAAGTTCTCTGTATGGTGAAATGCCTTTGAAATCTTCTTTTTTTTTTTTTTTCTGTCTAACTCATGTGAATGTTCTATTCACAAGTATCAAATGTGTATTACCCCAAAATATATGTGGGCATCATACATAAATATGCATGTTTGCCTGAATATAAAAATTCTGTTTTAACTAACAACTTGGACAACTGGCTCTGTAAAAAAGGTTTAGCTTTGGCAGTGAGTAAAACCAGTGCACTTGACTTGGAGGCCTGCAGGAGGCACCAAACCTATGAAGATCACCTTTCGAGAGTCCCAGAGCCTATCTGGAAGATGATTCTGTGTCCTCTAGTATTTATAAATAATAAAATAAGTAGGCCTGAAAACAACTCAGGCCTCATCAACATGGCTTTCCTTTCCAACAGCCTGAAATTTAACTTAAATTTTCCATCTTTCCCACTGAGGCACAGGACTCATGTTAGGAGTGTCACGTGTTCAGTAAGCATTTCTGAGTTCTTTCTATGAACCAGGCACTATTCTAGGCAGCTGAGAGAAATCACTGCCCTCATGGTGGTTACCAGCAAGAAGGAGGAGGTGGTAACAGAAGTAATTAATGAATAAAACATACAGTATATAAAACTGTAGTGAAAACATATAGTATGCTAGAAAGTGGTCCTTTTACATAGATTATACCACATTCAGTACTTTAAAATTAGTTGTTTTCCTATCTTACCATCAGGCACCAACTTAAGCACAGGTAGTTCTCACTTTTATTTACCAGGTGTTTTTGAAAAACATCTAATTAAAGGTGACGGTGTCAACAGTGAGCCATAGTTTTGCAAGTTATGAAGAGGACTCCATTCTCAGGAAGGTTAAATATATTTCAAATTCTCTAATTAGACTCGGCCTCTTAGATCACATTCAGTGATATGTTTCTTGCATGTGGTACTTGTATTTTAGTTTTATATTTGCTTCCCAACTGAACCATATTACCTAAAGACACTAGGTACCAAGGTTTAGGAGTGGAAGACAGCTGCCAGAGAAGGTTCTGCATTAGAAGCACTGGAGGTGAGGTGAAATATGCCATTTCTGGTAGGTAAAGAGTTCATACTAGAGGTCTAATTTCAGGCAAGGTTCTCGGGGGTACTGATACAGAGATGAATCATCATGTGTCCTTGTTCATCCTCCAAATATTATATATCAACTGCCTACTATGTTCTGAGTACCAAGGTGATAGTGAGTTACAACAGCAACAAGAACAGTGGGAGAGACAGATTGTGACTATGTAATAGCTTCATGCTACCGATACAGAATTATCAACAGAGATACGGTCTCTGAAGAAGAAGGGCTAGGGTCTGTAAGCATCTTGGACAACAAGGTCCAGTGAGACTGCAAGAGCTGGAAGGGGTTTCATAAAAGAACAGTGTTGGAACAGTGTGCAAGGAGCTCCCCCTCAGTAGAAGTAAGGCAAAACCTATATGCAAGTGAAGGTAACAAAAGCTGGGTGCCAGGAAGCAAAGACCAATGCCATCTTGCCCAGCTGGGTCACTGAGCCACACAGGGTTAGAGTCTTCTATGAAAGTCTTCATTTCTGAGCCATCAGAGTCCAGGGTCATGCCAAGGTCACACAGGGAACTCCTGACTAAAGCCCTTCCTGGGCTTCCCAGCCTCTAGTCCTGTGGAGGAAGAAGGTACAATAGTTTGGGGGTTTTCTTTTCCCCTTGTATTTTGCTGTGGTGTAGCTAGAGAGCTCCAAGGAACAAAAATGTAAAGACTATCCCTCAAACTGGGAAAACAGCATTAACTGGCCAAATTTGCAGTCACAAGGAAAAACCCAAGGGTAACAAACAAATTCTTTATTCCTCTTGATTACCAGTTCCTTTCTACCAGTCTTCAGGCTCTTGTTCACTGAACTATCAAGAGATAAACTCAGGGGTTGTTGGGGAGATGTTACAGTTATACAACACACTACTCACATATATGAGGTCTTGTATTTACAACCCAGCATTGCATATAAACAAGATAGATAAAAATAAATAAAACATCATAAATGCCAAAGCAGTTTTCTGATCTCTCTCTTTCTCTTTCTCTCTTTCAAACACACACACACACATACACACACACACACACACACACACACACACACACACAAATACAGAGGCATGGTTTAAGTAGAGAATTAAAAAATATATATATATAATATATATATTTAACATTCCTGGGAATGGAATACTCCTTATAACTTGCAAAACTATTGTTCACCGTTGACATGATCACCCTTAATTAGGTGTTTTTCACCTGGTAGATGAAAGCAGGGACTACTTGTGCATTCTGTATGTATATATAGCCTTGCTGCCAGAACTTCACCATTCTAGTTGGACGGACAGAGAGAGGGGGGCAAAAACACAGACGGAGAGGAAACAGCATAAAGCTTCTTCCAAAGCAGTGTGGGCTGGGTTTAAACCTGGGACATCTGCATGGCAAAGTAAGCACACTATCCAGATAAGTTTTGCCAACCCAGCAAATAAATAAATGAGCCAAACACAAGGAAGAAAGAAATCAGGCCTCTGTGGAGTAGCATGCCACATCTCTGTTATGAATTTCCAGGTACAGGCAAGTTCTCTGTCTTGTACATCCATGCAGACGGAAGCAGGGCCCTAATACTGTTATGGTTATCACTATCACTAGCATCATGACCACTGTCCTACTCACTAGCATCAACAGTCAGTAATTATTGACCACCTATGAACCAGGCTAAGTTGCTATAGGTTTATTCCAAGGCTGCCTCAAAAGCCATGTGGATCTTGAAAACCACTGTTGACTGGGAGGATACCCATCATGGCAGTCACTGTCATCATGCAGGCAAGATTAGATGATGACAGTTGAAAGGTGGCAGTCAAGAAGGAAAATCTCTAGAACCTTCAGGTACAGGGAGTGACATGGATCAACTAAGATAGGGTATGGAAAACACCAGCACAGAGCTGGCAAATAACATCTGCTTAATAAATGGAAGGTCAAAAATAAGTAAGTTTCTGCAACTATTGAGTAACTCTTGTCAGTCAAAGAGCATGTGCACAGGGTTGGTCCTGTTAGTGGGGGGGGGTAGTAGTGAAAGAGGACTACACCTCAACATCTCCAGTTTGACTCAAAGAGCCTCAAGTGGAAGAGGAAGTCCTGGTTTCCAAGCAGAGGAGGCAGTAGCTCTCCCAGACATCCCTGTGGACGGCCACTCCATACCACAGCCTCCTTTTCACCACAGGGCCACCATAGTTGAAGCTCAGAGTTCTCACATGGATCTAAAGGGTCGACTTTATACACTTTAGACTCCTTAATGTGTATAAGCTCTACCCAGCTGGGTTGGATAACAAAGGTTTTAAGACAAAAATATAAGGCCAGAAAAATAGCTCACTTGGGTAATGCACTGCTTTGCCATGGCCTTCAGGAAGCTTCGGTGCTGTGGCCTCTTCTCTCTCTGTCTGTCTCTGTCTCTCTGTCTCTGCCTCTCTGTCTCTATCTAAGAAAAGAAAAAGAGGAAAGTGTTAAGTTGCTGGAGGAGTCAGATCCAGCATCTTTCCTGGGGGAGGGTTGTTGTTGTTACTTTTTTATTGAAATAATTCTATGTTTGTGGAAAAGTTACAGATGCAGTACAGAAAGTTAGTTCCCTTACACCCTCTACTCAACATGAAGAGCTCTGTGCAAGACAGAATTCTGTCTGCCAAACCAATACTCAAGGAGGCAACACTGAGACACTAACCCAGTTAGGGGGCCAATGCCCCATATTAGGGGAGAGTTGGGGTGGAGGCATTGGAGGTCTGAGTTTTGGTAAGAAGAGGCATTGTCTCCCTCCTTTGACCAGTGGTCAAAAAGCACTTCAGGGTTCTAGGACTAGACCTTGAAGGACACAAGCAGCTGGGAGTCAGCCTTGCCACTTGGTAGGGCCAAGGGCAAGTGACCTTAACTCCCAGCGCCTCTGTTCTTTCCTTGTCACTGCCATCAATAGTCAATAATTATTACCTGTGAATCAGGCTAAGAAGTTGTAGTTTTATTCCAAAGCTCACAGGCTGCCTCAAAAGCCACATGGGCCTTGAAAACCACTGTTGGCTGGGAGGATACCCATCATGGCAATCACTGTATCAGGCAGGCAAGAACAGTAAAGCGAGGGTGTCCTGGTACTATCCCCATGAGCTGTCATGAGGACAAAGTGAGATAATCAGTCAAACACTTAGAACAGGCAACACATAAACATTCACATAATGTCACCTGTGTTACTAGTTAAGCACAAAGGTCTTAAAACAGGGGTATTAGTAACAACCCGAGTTATCAGCAACTATGGACCACTTGCTATTTGTCAGTCTTGGGCTTGGGCGCTGGATGCAGTGTTTCATTCATCCTCAGCCACTCCAGACTGAGGGATCATTCCTAGTCCTGCTGAACCAGCAAGCAATCAGAGGTTCACAGGGATCAGGGATCAGCTGGAAGGAGGCTCACTCAGGCCTCCAACCCAAAGCCAGATTTCAAACCTTACACCTTCCTGCTTCCAAGGTCTAGTGGGGTGGCCTTGGGGAGGGACTCTTATCACTAACCTTCAGTCCTTCAGAGTGTTCTCTGACTGCATGTATGCTGCTATTTGTTCTCTCTTAAAGAAATAAATAAGAGAGAGAAAAGAAAGAAAACGTGCCTCAGTTCTTTAAATCATACAGTTAATCTCTCAGTTTACAAAAAGGCACACCATGTGACTGGATTCCACAAAAATTCTCTCTCAAGGTTTATGATTTTACAGAAAACTCCAGGGAAAACTGCCTGGAGCAAGTTAAAACCAGATCAGCCATAAACCATGTCCTGGTACAGCCTCACCAAGCCAAGACTCAGATTACTCATTAAATACATGATAAATATTCACTTCAGATCAGCAGGAAGTGAGGGGGGCAGGGAAATAAAAACTTTTTTTGCTTCATGAGAGAAAAAAACCTATTGTAAGGTTTTAAAAATTTGCAAGCTCCAAATGAGGTGGACAAAGAATTGGTGGACAAAGGATTGTTGTAACCATTTCATTGGGGTGGAGATTAATGATTTATAGTACAGTTGGTGAAATGTGGATATGATTTCTCATCTCCCTGTGATACCAGTCTGTAAAACACTCTCACCTCCAACTTAAGTCCTTCTCCATTACCATGGAGACCTAAGGTACCAGGACCCTAAGTCCCTCTCCAAATCACCTGGGAAATAGTTCTTGAAGTCACCCGTCCCCCAACTTGGGTATTTTTAAGGCAGTAAGGAGAAAAGGCTACCTTTTCAGGTCTCTTCAAGAGGACCTCTCAGAAACCTTCCCATTCCAACATCCAGGGACTGACAAAGCTGAGTTCAAATACTGCCTGGGTCACTAAGGACTTCTATGACATGGTTCAAGTCACACTGCCACTCTCACTCTCACTTTCTTTCAATGTGAAATTAAAAGAAAAATCCCTGGTAGTTGGGCAGTAGCACAGCGGGTTAAGCAAAGGTGGCACAAAACACAAGGACCAGTGTAAGGATCCTGGTTCGAGCCCCCGGCTCCCCACCTGCAGGGACATCCCTTCACAGGCGGTGAAGTAGGTCTGCAGGTGTCTATCTTTCTCTCCCCCACTCTGTCTTCCCTTCCTCTCTCCATTTCTCTCTGTCCCATCCAACAATAATGGCATTAATAACAATAACAACAACAATAATAACAATAAGAGCAACAAGGGCAATAAAAATGGGGGAAAAAAAAGAAAAATCCCCACAAAACATAGTTACTGGGTGGGTAAGAAGGCATAAAAGTCTGTAAGATTCTTAACTAGTGCCATAAAATATTGCATGCATTATAGATCTTCTTAATGGCATTGAGATTACAGTGCTGAATAAAATTAATGCATTTATTTTTTAAAACTCCACATGTCCAGATCCTGCTAGCCAGATTTACATGTCAAAGCAGCCCCCTTCAGAGAATTTGGAGGTAGATGGCCTGGGTTCAAATCATGACTATGCTGATTATGAGACATGTGAAAATGAATATGTGACTTAATCCCAGGAGAACAGGTTTCCTCATCTGCCAAGCCTCACAAGGCTACACAGACTGAGTCAGTTACTGTATACAAGGATCTCAAATCAATGACTAGCACATAGCATGTACTATATAATTATTAGCCATAGAAGTAACTAACATTTCTTAAATTGCTTCATTAAACTTTAGCTGCATGGTTATCATTTATCAAAATCTAGTCCCCCTTTTACTAGTCCATGGTTATCATTTATCAAAATCTAGTCCCCCTTTTTCCTCAGAGCCCCAGTTTCTCTAGCTATAAAATGGGTTACTCTGAAGCTGGGCAGTGGCACACCTCGTTGTGTGCACATGTTATAATGGACAAGGGCCCAGGTCCAAGCCCTCAGTCCCCACATCTTTTGCTTCACAAGTAGCCAAGTAGTGCTGCAGGTGTCTCTCTCTCTCCCTTTGTCTTTATTTCCCCTCTCAATTTCTCTGTCTTATCAAATAAACAAATGAATAAAAAATTAAAAAATGATTACTCAGTGGGGGAAATAGCATAATGGTTACAGAAAAGGATTTTCATGCCTGAGGTTCAGAGGTCCCAGGTTCAATTCTCCCTCATACCACCATAAGTCAGAGTTGAGCAGTGCTCTGGTAGGAGGGAAAAGAAGAAGAAAAGAAAAAAGAAAGAGAGAAAGAAAGAGAGTGAAAGAAAGAGAGAGAGAGGGAGGAAGGAAGGAAGGAAGGAAGGAAGAAAGAAAGAAAGAAAGAAAGAAAGAAAGAAAGAAAGAAAGAAAGAAAGAAAGAAAAGAAGCTTGTAAGGAAAAAAAAAAGTTACTCTGGTCAGATGGGCTCTAAGGACAGTCCTAGTTCTGCAACTTAACTGTTGTTTACTGCTGTTTCTGTCTTACTTATGATGTCCCACTGCTGGAATGAGGTATGACACCACTGTTGTCTACTCTGACCAAGTAGATCCTGGTCCTGCTCCAGAAAGCTATCCCAGTTACAGGGACAAGCTCCCTAAATGCCAAGGATGTCTCACTACGCATGGTGACATCACCACTATTTCCTCCAACCACCTGCAAGCTCCAAGGGGTGACTAGCTTTCTAGAACTTCTCTATGACTCCACAGCATCCAGGGCTGTCTTGCCAGTGAAAAGGGCTTAATATCTATCAGTCAAATGGTTTAAAATGTAAAAGAATTGTACTGCCAATACTGCCATGGAGGTGAATGGGCCTAAGGGACCATCTAGTACAAGAATGGCAAACAGGTGCTATTTCGAGTGCCAATTCTAATCCATTAGTAGTGGATGCCTGGGGCAATGTGTTGAGAAGAATTTTAGGACCCCATCAGAGCTCAGCTAAGCAAGAGTGCCATGAATGATTACTCATGTCTCTAGGAATGAAGATGGCAAAGCATGTATACCCCTCTAATCTGGTCTAATATGCTCCTTTTTACAGGTTAGGTGATGCTTCCAAATCTTGGGAATATAAAGGCACACCACAGAATAGGAAAGGGACAAAAGAAATATACCAGGGGATGTGGAGAGGGGTAAGGGTGGACAAAAGAAAACCAGGTGTAAAAAACAATGCTAACTTTCATTGTGAAAGTATTACGGAAATATAAAGTAGATGCTCTAAGAAAGATTTTCTCTTTCTTTTTCAAGACAGAGAAGTCTGGGATACATGCTCAAAGTAGAAATTTTACAAATTCCTATTGCAAAATAACTCCTGGGTAGCCAACCACACTCTATAAATATATCACAAGATCAACAGTCCAGGGAGAGAGGGGAGGGAGGGAGAAATGACTGCATGCATATTTTTTAAAAAATCAAAATAGGTCCTCTCACAGTTGGAATAGGAGTCACCCATTTTCCTACAAAATGAGAGGTCCATAAAGAAAATATTGTGATTCACCACACTTCCCAATGGATTCCTGCTGAAGAACTAGACAGCCAGACTAATTTTAAATTATTCTATAATTCTGTTTTCTTTAGAAGACAGAGAGAGAGAAAAGCTAATACCCTGAAATCACAAGGGCATTATTCAGACTGGGAAACATTATAAAGGGCTTGTTCTGGAATAGTATGCCATATAAGCAAGAAAAATAAAAAGTCACTCTAGGTCCTTAAAATGGAGGAGATTTAATGTATAGATCTGAGTACACAGGTGATAAATGGACTAAGAATTCAAACAAGAACAGAAAGGCAACTAAGAATTAACATGTAACAGAGCAGTAACTCTCACCTTAGTCCTGAAAAGAAAAAGGGGAAGAGAAGGTGCTACCAAAAGTCGGGATGGTGCAACAAGAGTTGCCTAATAAGAGTAAATCACAGAGGTGAAACTACACAGAAAGCATCTCTCTATGCTAAATAAACTATAGGGAAGCTAGGAAGTAAT
Organism: Erinaceus europaeus; assembly: GCF_950295315.1. NCBI lineage: Eukaryota > Metazoa > Chordata > Mammalia > Eulipotyphla > Erinaceidae > Erinaceus > Erinaceus europaeus. The sequence goes on along the minus strand of NC_080171.1, from coordinate 82,527,286 downwards.
GGTACCTGGGAAATGCAGTTCCATGTAAGAGTCAGCTAATCAGGGAAATGAAAGGGATGGAGCTGAGGTTCAACCAACAGCTGATCTGATCAGATCAGACTAGGTAACTACTGGAGATCTGCAACCACTTTGTGGCAGTGTCCTGCAGAGCTTGCCAAGTGACGACACATGCTCCCTCACTTGGACTGTAACTTGGACACACAGATCCCTCACTTGGACTGTAACTTCCTCAAAGGTAAGGGCTATCTTCTCTAGCACTGCTTCATCTCCTAGGCAACCCAGGAGTCCTAGATTGAAGGTGAAAAGGATCCTGCAAGTTTGAGCAAGGGAATTCTAGCCATCCAATCCCAGTTTCCCAAAATGTAGAAGGCCTGGGTGGCTTTCCAGGATATTTTTGTTTTCAGCAAAACAGATTCTCCAATTGACAGTAAACATTCAGAGGGCTAGTTGTTTCAAACTTATCACTCAGAAGACCTACACATCCAGTTGTCTTGCCAGAAGTACCTTCTGGACAGATCTAGAATATTACATTGAAGGGAATCAGGCTCTAAAGAACTGAAGCCTTGATGCCATCTGAGCAGCTAAGGGCCCAATCCAAGAATTGTAGAATTTTCCAACTTCAAAATCACTCCAGATCCAATCTGGAACTTTCCAAATGCTGGTTTTTTTTTTTTTAAACAGTTTCATGTACGACAGAAGAATTTATGTTCCACAGGGCTCAGACTCAACCACATGAACCTATATCCTGGCTGATGCTATAGGTTTCAAACTACATCCTACAAGGAGAGGAAGGACCTTTCCCTTCCTTGAAAGCTCTGTTCCCAACTCCCTTGAGCCTGGCACTTTTCAAATGGCACTTGCCTGGCTAGCATTGTGGGAGAGAGACCAGGGACTTGTGGCAGTGTGGTAATACAATTCATTATTCATGAGGGAGCTCCAGAGTCGGGTGTGAGCACAGCGGGTTAAGCCACGTGGAACCAAACCACAGTGGCTGCTTCGCAATCTGCACGCCAGCCCTTCTCCAGGTTGGGACCTGGGAGAGAAAAGAGAACAAAACCAGGAACAGAAGTGGGCTTTATAGGGTAAAACCAGAAGTTGCACGTCAGGAACGGAGATAGCTGGGAAAGGGTGTGGAGAAAAAAAGAGTGGAAAGGTAGAAAGCTTCCATAGCAATGGTTGCTAGGGTTTTAACTGGTGGGATCAATGTACCCTGCAGGCAGGACAGGTCTCGAGTTAGAAAGAAGATCAAAGGAATGGTGGGGAATCTTTCAGGCAAAACAATGATTATGTAAATAGGCCATAGTATCAGCAATGGAGGGGGGGCAGGAGGCTGTCTTAATGTCCAACAGGCACTGATAAACCAGCTGGACCCCAGAGCCCCCTCAGACTACCCAGTACACAGAAAGTGTAAGATAATATATACACAGCACACAGAAAGTATCTCTATGGCATCCTTAAAGGTTACGATGCCACAAATTCCCAGAGTCCTGAGTCTGGGATGAGACAGGAATAACACTTTCTTTTTTTTTTTTAATTTTAATGTATTTATTTATTTATTTATTTATTTATTTATTTAACTGTTGGCAAGAAACTGAGATGTATAGAAGAAAGGGGAAACATTGCTTCACCATTTGTAAAGCTTCCCCCTTGCAGTTGAGGAATGGAGGCTTGAAGTTGGGTCCTTGCATACTGTAATGTGCACTCAACTGAGTGAGCCACTACCTGACCCCAGAACAGCACTTTCTATCAATGTCTCACATATGTTCAGTGGTTGACAGAGTGTTTATTTCAATTGCATCATTAAACCCTGTAGGCAGGAGTTATGTCTATTTCAAAATGTAGGAAGCAAATAATTAAATGACTTAACCCAAACTCATTACTGGCAGGACTAAGATTTAAACTCAGATCTTCTTCCAAAACAAATATCAAGTTCTTTCCCTCCCCTGGCACCAGTGTCCCTCTCCAAGACCCTCATGTCTTGTGTCACTTTCAGGAAATGAGTTGATATAGTGATATCATTAAGTGACAAAAGGGGTAAAGAATCAGAACTATGCCCAGCACAAACTAAGTGCTACAGGACTAGCATTGTATTCATTATGATTATCATTACTCCACTATAGTGAAACTTAGTTCAAAAAGTAAGCTCACATCAACATCAAATTAGCAAACTTCATACCTAAAGCAGCCAAATATGAAAAATGTGTGCATTTAATTCAAACTGGAAAATCTTACAATTTAACAGTTAAAAGGAAACCTTTGAGGGCATTGTATGGTTCTCACAAGTCTCCCCAAAGTACTGACCTCCCCTATATCAGGCAACCACCAACACTTTGTTCAAAACTTGTAGGGAATTGTGAGGATACGGTAGAGCTTGGCAGGACCCACCATTGAAAAACGAGGGCCTAAGGGGCCACAACCAATCCTATCAGTCTCTCTCTACTAAGAGGTCAAGCAAAGAAGGACACGGCCTCCAGGGTCTGCCCCACCTATCAGCCTCCCTGCCTCACAATAGCCCACTCCCTTATTTCTACATAATCATTGTTTTGCCTGAAAGTCCCCTCTTTACTTCCCCACCCATTCCATTCCTTTGATCATATCTGATCTATCTTCTTTCTGCCCTCAGGACCCCACTCTGGTTGCTGGTTACTGATAACCTTGCTTTCTTGTTCCTTTAACCAATTAAACCTCTTGCTCAACAATTACTGGAAAAGTCCTGACCCTCCCCCCAACTCTTTGCCTCCCTACCATATATGGTATACACATGTCACTTCCTCCTGTGACCCCTTATAAACCCTGCTTTGCTGTTCAATAAACGAACTGCCCATGAAACAAGTCCCTGGGTCTTCTCTCGACTTGACACTAGCATTGGGCATATAGAGAGGCCTGTACGGCTCCATCCCTGCTGCTCCAGAACATTCTCTTAGGCCCCTGCATCTGATGCATAACAGAGTGGGTAAGCCAGGAGTTTGTGCCTGGCAAAGAGGCCTCCCAACCGAAGAGTCCAACAAAAACTAGGCTTGACTCTCTTTTTTTGTTGTGGGGCCTTTATGCCTGCACAACTGCAATTTCACCAGTCTTTAAGGACTCTTTCTTTCTTTCTTTTTAAATTTTCAGATAGAGGGTGAAAGACAAAGAGAGAAGAGACACTGCAGCACTATTCCACCTTTGTGGAATGAAAGTTTCCCCTTTGTGTGGTGCTCCCTCCTGTGACCTGGCTGCAGGCTTGATCCAGAGTCCTTGCACATGTTGAAGTGTGTGCTTTATCAGGTGAGCTATCTCCCTTCTTGACTGACTTAATTAGAATACACCTTCAGCACACACAATGTAATACTTCCTCATTGAAGAACAGCGCTCTGAGCCAGAAAGTCTATCGTATGGAGGACAAATAAAAGCCTAAGGTTGAAGAGCACAAGGCCATGTTTTGGGATGCAATCTGCAGTCTCATTCACAGACATTACTGGTAGCTCCTTTGCTGGGCCCAGTGCAGGGATACTGAGTATGCTGTAGGTTACACACATATGAAAACTGATATTCTAGTCTCCAAGCTCATGGGTTGACCCAAAGTCTTTGCACAAGTACAACAAGTCAGCAGCTACCAATCCTAGCAAAGACAGAAGGTGAGAAGGCAGCACTGTGGTCAAATTGCCAAATCAACTTTCTCAAATCAGGTTCTACTAAAATCACCAATGCATCTCAGTGTCCTCAGCTGCCACATCTACTGCCACCTTTCTCTAATTTTAACTTGGCACTGTGACAATATCCTTAACAATTCTCACATCCTTTGATACCACGTTGGGAAACAAATTTTATGAGTATCAAACAAAAAAAGTGATTCATGTGTGTGGTGCAGTAGATAAAGCATTAGACTCTCAAGTGTGAGGCCCTGAGTTCAATTCCCAGCAACACATGTACCAGAGTGATGTCTGGTATGTGTTCTCGTTCTCTCTCTCTCTCTCTTCCTATCTTCTTCATGAATAAATGAATAGAATCTTAAAAAAGGAAAAGAGATTCATGTACAAAGATGTCCACTGCATTATTTGTAACAAAAACTGGAGGGAAATTTACACTCAGAGCAATGTAAACAAATATCTACTTACAAAGTCATTAGAATGGATGTTTATGAATGGTGGCGAGTCACATGAAAAATGCTATGTACTAAGGTAAAATGATAAGAATGAAATTAATTGTGATATATATCCTGTGATCTAAACAAATACTATATGCACATATACATTGTCCTCCAAAGTGCTTACTCCGCATGGCTCAAAAATGGGTGGTACCCCCTCATTCCTGCTCAATTTTCTTTTCATTAATACTTTCAAAGGGAAATATGCTGCACATTTATAAAGGCAGGAATTGGGACAAGATGATTTCCCAAAATAGAACATTCTTCTCAAGACTGGAGAGCTGTGACTCTACAAACAGAACAGAATGTGGCCTCTTGGGCAGCTGATGTAGCAGAGTTCAGGCAAATGTGCACCTACTGAGCAGTTCAGCATTTAGGGTGTACAAACTCTAATTAGCTGCTAAACAAGAGGGTATAAGTGTATCTTCCAGGGGCCAGTCAGTAGTGCACCTGGCTGAATGTACATATTACAGTGCACCCACAGGGGCAAAGCTTCATGAGCACTGAGGCAGTGCAGCAGGCTCCTCGGCTCCTCTCTCTCTCTTAATCTCTCTCTCTCTCTCTCTCTGTTCTCTATCTTCCTCTTCACTTTTGATTTCTCTGTCTATATCCAATACATAGTAAAATAAAATAACTGAGGTTGAGGGTATAAGTAAAGGGTAACTATTAAACCTACTGCCCTTATAATGCAGTAGACTTTGGGAATATGATTGTGTGTGTGTGTGTGTGTGTGTGTGTGTGTGTGTTCTTTATAGCTGCAATTACAATATGACTATATGACTGTTCAAATGTATTGAAATACTATGATGTGTCAGCAATTCTAAAAAGCACATTCAATATTTTTGAGCTAAATTAACATGCTTATTAACTAGGGACTAATCATCTGTTTTACAAATGGAGAAACTGAGGTCTTGAATGACCTGCTGTTGTAGGAGTCAAATCCAATATTCAGCTCAGTGAAGTGATACACTGTACAAACATATGGCACAGTCTGAGACATAAACGCCAGTTGAGCATCTTTATCAAACATCTGTTTGACTTCTTATCCCTTCATTGTGGTGAAGAGGACTGTTCTCACTTTTCTGGGTCTTTGTTAGAGTTCCTTAGTAATAGTACGATTTTTAAAGAAAAGGAAACTGAGGTTAAGGGAGATGAAATCATTTGCCCCCAAATCATACAATTAGTTAGTAAACAACAGGGCTATTATTTAATCCCAAGTTTGTCTTGTTTGGTCCCAAGGTTCATGCCTTCAACCACTGTGCCATATCTAACCTCTCTAAGAGTAAACAAATTGAGGAGTCAGACTGCAATACAATGTAATACATGATTAGAGTCAAAGAGTTTGTCCACAGTGGCAAACTCCCTGGGGGAGGCATGTTATCAAAGGATGAACAGCTATCTTGTGACAAAATAGTTAGTGACTACAAATATAAGGCTGAATCAACTATTGGGGCAGGGAGCTTAGAGGAGCAGAGAAAGGGTCACAACAAAGGTAGCTTTCCTTGCTGCATATTCCAGTTCTGAATCATCCTTTCTGGAAGACTCCAGACCCTCATAATACTTCTTCAGAGCAGCTTAATTATTCAGTGTTTCTTGTATTCCATACTTGATGGGCACCATCTTCTAGTGAAATGTTGTAGACCAAATATTTCATTTCCTTTATTCCCCTCTTCCTGGCATCACAAATGTAGTAAAAAGTTAATGAATCTATAAATTGCTCACTAACTTTCTTTTAAAAAAATGAAAAAAAAACAGTTCACGGAAATTTTAATGAAAACACCCTGTCTTCAGAAATTATGGCAAACCCAGGGTTGGAAAACTGGGACTGTATGGCCCAAAGCAGAGGGTATAAAAGTTTGAAAATATTTACTAAAAAACAGTAAAGTTCCCAGTGATTGCCACTGAAAGAAGTGAAAATTGTCATTCTGGGTTGCTGGGAACTGGGTCATCTGGTGGAGCACACACTTTGCCATGAGCAAAGACCTGTGTTGAAGCTCCCAGCCACCGCACAGAAGTACCTGCAAAGAGAAAGCTTCAGGAGTGGTGAAGCAGTATCTCTTTCCATGTCTCTGCCTCTTTCTCTAACTATTAAAAAAATAAATTAAAATTTCTGCTGGGAGTGGAGTCATGTGCAGATATGAAGTCCCAGCAATAACCCTGGTCACAAGAGAGAAATGCAAAGGAGAAAGGAGGAGGAGGAAGAGGGAAAAGATGTGGTAATGATGGTGGTGGTGGAGGAAGAGGAGGGTGGCTATCATAGGCTTCAAAATGGCAACATGAGTCACATCTGCCCTATGGAAAGCATCACTTTTACAGCAGATTGTCAAAGTGGGAAACCCCATATCTAAGAAAAGGAATAAAGCACAAAACCATGACTTTTTGAGATATGAGGCCAAGCTGGAGTGTCAACTCTAAAGGAGGGAAGAGCGAAAGTAACTGAAAAGCTACCAGAGTAGTGCAAAAGTTGGGGTCCCTTAGAATTTCATAACCCTCCCCCCTCTGGAAATGCTAGAAATAACAGTAGAGGGACGATATTTTGGAAAAGTGTTGTAGACTATTCTGGTACATGTTCCCCTCATCTTTACTGTTGTAATGTTTATTCTATGTCAGGTACTGAGCTAGAGCCTCTACAAACTTGATGATTTGATTTCTGAAGAGTCCCCTATTCAGCAGTAAAGTAAAATATGACTGTCTTCACATTAATCTGGTATGGGAGGGAGACTTAGGGAAGTTAGGTGACCACATTAAAGCCACATAACTTGTTCAACCTCATTGCAGATAGGCAGACAGACAGTCCTCATGAAAAACCTTCTAGATTTTGAGCTGGCAAAATAAGTTACTTGGGTAGTGTGCTATTTTGCCATGTGCACAGCCCAGACTCAAGGACAGCCCTCTCAGCACTGAAGGGTTAGGGTTAGGGTTAGGGTTAGGGTTAGGGTTAGGGTTAGGGTTAGGGTTAGGGTTAGGGTTAGGGTTAGGGTTAGTGATCTCTTACACTCTCCTGTCTCCATCTTAAAAAATAATAAAAATGAAAAATACATCATCCAGGTTTTCTTCCAAAGCCTCCACACAGGCCTCCCAGACTCCATTCAAACCCTTTCAACCCAATAACCTCTACCTGAAACTTGTTTAGATTTCAAAAATACTGCTCTAGTCTTGTTGCTTCCCCTGTTTATGCCCTTTATAGACTTACCCTTTCTCAGCAAAGTGAAAACCAGGTTCTTCCTCAGTTCTGAACCACAGCAAATCTTACAACTAATTGCAGGTCATAACAGGGCTCCCCGGCCTCCTCCCTTGCTCACTGGGTGGCTAATTCTCCTGTCCATCCTTCCTAGACAACACGTTCACTAAAAGTCCTCAGCCACAACCTTTGCTTATACCCTGGCTACCCAAGGCAGCACTGAATCCCTTCTGATACGTGTTAAGTGTCCTCAATGCTCAACCACCTGCCTGCCTGAGGCATGTTCACTAACCACAGGGTCTGGTCCAGAGAAGAGACCCAGAAAATGTTGAGAATGCCCAACATGAAGCAGCCTTGTCACATAACAGCTCAAGTCCTAAGACCAGGTTTAGGTCTGTAGCATCTCAACCCTCCCTGAGAATACCACAGGCCAGCATTCCACAATCACTGAACATGAAATACTGATGAGAGCAGGGAGAAATAAACGCTACTTCTCTAATACCTTCAACTTTCTCCTAGTCATTTTTTGTCTTGGAGTCTCTAAGAGGGCAAAAGTGGGTAAAATAGAAAGTCAGAAGCATGGAGACAGGCAGTGGTGCACCCAGTTTGTCCTATACTAGGGCCCATGTTCAAGCCCCCACTTCCCACCTACAGGGGGAAGCATCATGAGCAATGAATCAGTGCTTCAGGTGTCTCTCGTTCTCTCTCTTTTTCTATATCTCCCTCCCCTCTCAAAGTCTTTCTGTCCTATAAAAAAAGGAAAATGGCTGCTGGGAATAGTGGATTCATCAGTGGAAAGGGGTAGGAAAGCACAGACCAGAAGCAGAAGAGTTAGTAACCTGCACTTGCTTGGAAGAGTGGAGACAGCCTAAGTTTATCCTCAGGACAACATGGGACCACAGCAAAGCTATGCACACACCAACCCACCAAATACCAGGGCTCTCCAAAAACACACGGGAACTAGCAATACCTGGAAATTCTAACAGCTGCTTCTGGTTTCCAGAGATTTTTGAAGCCTTTTTCTCTTTGTTTTTTCCCCTAAACCAGTTACAATTAGCACTAAGGGATATAATTACGTTGTTAGTCTAATTGCCTGTTTGAAGCAGGATCTACGGGGGTTTAATGGAAGATTTGAGGGGGAGGGCAGATAAAATAGAAAAGTCAGTATAATCACAGAAGAGATGTGTAATGTGACTTTCTGCTCAAGTATAGACAAGGCCTGGGCTGCGCCAGAGGCCAGGGAATTGCCTCCCGCACCAACTCCCTCGCCTGGCTGGGTGGGGAACGGCGACGAGATTTCACTAGAAATTGATTTTGGAGACACTGACCTAATTAATCAGGAAAAATCCTAGAAAGGCCCTTGTATTTGAAGCCTCTGCAGTATTATTGGCAGTGACACATTTACACATAGACAGGCTACATCTGGTGGCGGCTGAAAGAGATGGACTGTGTGGGGCCAGAGACCTTCCTGCCATTCTGTGTGGGGAGGGGGTGGTGGTGGAGGGAGTACATGGCTCTGGGGTTTCTAGAGGGAGACACATGTCAGAGGGATATAACCCTCAGTTCAGGATGAAGAGGGCCAGACATGAAAAGAAGATGCCTCATCACTAATAAGCATTTGTCAAAGAAGCATTCAGTCAAGTTGCATGATTCTGGGGTGAAGGTCCAGAGGAAGCACGAAGAACCAAAAGCCTTCATACAAAAGGTGTACATACAACCCCAGTCTCCAGACCAGAGAGGAAATAGGCCTGGAGGGACAGTGGGGGAGAGAAGGAGTGTTCTTCCTTGCATCAGGGGGCACTTTCTGCCTTTGAGTTGTGAGACTTCCACCATAATCAGAGGTGTGAGGACCTAGCCCTCAGATCTGGGCAACAGTAGAAGATGTCATTTTTCTCAATATGCTTTTCCAGACTCATGCAGCCATCTGCATTAGCCAGAAGTTACCTTCATGTGGAGAAAGTGAAGCTCCAATGCCAACTCAAACGATGCACAGTTACAGCCACCTTGCTCTGCATTAGGGTCTTCTCCATCTTTGCTACTTAATAAAAACAATACATCCAAACTGGGGATAATGAACCTGTTCTCCAGTTTCAACCTCTTACCATGGTAAGGGTCAGAAAATGGCCCTTCTGCCTGCTGGCAATGGCCAATTTGTCTGCTGTCCTCCAGTTTCCAATTTTGGGGGAGCAGGGGGGAATGCATCATTGTATAGTGCTCCCACTCCAGTTCCAACAAACATAAGAAAGCAGGACACTTCTCTACTAAGTCAGGAAGAGCATATATGTTAATCTCATCAGAGAGAGATGCCTCTGTGAGCACACTTCATCTGTAGGAAGATACTGCTCTCTGAAGTCTCTGCATCTGTAACTGCAAGGATGGAAGGGATTCCCTTGTGCTTTCTCTAAACCCAGCTGGTTCCCAGCACAAAGTCTCACGTACACTGGCCACTTAAAGTTGGATGGATGGATGCATGACAGAGTGGGTGCTGAAATGATTTGCCAGGCAGTTCTAATCAAATAAATTACCTGTGTCCTTTTAATCCAGCATATTTTAGTCTGCACAGCTCTATTTCAGGATCAGAAAGGGCCTCCAGATTCCTTCTAGAGCCTTCCATTCTCTAACCTAAAAACAGGCAAGCTTTGATACCCAGTCACAGCAAGTCTATTTAAGGCCCTGAAACATTCCACAGAAAAGTGTGAGGAGGTGGTTTTCCAAGTGAACACTCAGATGCCATGGAGTTGGGACAGCCACCCTGCCTTCTGACTAGCTTGTGCCTGCGAGTAGCACTATGATGTTCCAAATCTTAACGTTGTTTGGGAGAAAAAAGTTCTGTCTGGTTTTCTGCATTTCACCCACTCAGAGTTGACAATGAAGACGGAGTGTGCTTGAGGCCCTCCACACAAATGGGAGTAAAAATTCCATGGTACCATTTATGAGGCTCCACAGCATATGTGACCTAAAGAGAAAGACTCACTGAAATCCAATAAAAATGAGGGGCAGGGAAGCTACTATGTTAGTGGAGAGGCCAGTAGCCTCTTTTTCCATACAAGCTGCCCTATGCTTCCATCAGCCAAGGGAAAAACAAGCTGCCATTCTGGCAGTTTTGTCAAGAACAAGATGGCAACCAACAGGACGACTTAAGAGTCACCCTTCTCCCCCAAACTTCTTCAGGATTTCAAATGAAAATCATTGAAAAGTCTGAAGCTGCTGTGTCTTTCCTAAGCATCAGAAGTAAAGTTGTTATTAATATTAAAACATAACAAAAGAGCCATTACACTTGTTTTACTAGTCAAGGTAATCACTAAGTGCTTTGAGGAGACTTCATCCCTATCTGGAGGTTTCCTCATCAGAGCTGTTCTAGGCCCAAAAAGCAGAGAGAGAGAGACATGAAAGATTGGCACCAAACAAGGTCTCCAAAAGGTCTGACCTTAATTAATGGGTCAGAACTCGTGATTCAGTCCAATAGTCATTAAAAATTGGAGGAGGGATGTGACCACTTGGAAGGTTCTAGAAGGAGTCTAAGTATCAGGTCCTAAACTTGATAAATAGATATTTCAAGGAAACTAAAAGGGCTAAAGGGGTTTTCTATGGAAGTCACATAACTGTGAGTATATTACAGATAATATTTTGTACCACCTATGTACTCACTAGTATGGTGGTATACTAAGGACTTTATATACTCTTTTTTAAATTTTTATTATCTTTCTTTGATAGAGACAGTCAGAAATTGAGAGGAAGGGGGAAATAGAGGAGACAGGGATACCCGCAGTCCTGCTTCACCACTCATGAAGCTTCCCCCCTGCAGGTGAAGACTGAGGTTCTTAAAAATTGTGTATTATAACATATGTTCTCAACCAGGTGTGCCACCACCCGGCCTCTTTATATACTTTTTTATTTAATGTGGCATTGAAGAATTAATCCAGGGGGCTGGGCGGAGGTGCACTGGGTTAAGCGCACATAGTACAAAGCATAAGGATCCTGGTTCAAGCCTTCAGCTCCCCACCTGTAGAGAGGTTGCTTCACAAGCAGTGAAGCAGGTCTGCAGATGTCCATCTTTCTCTCTCCCTCTCTATCTTCCCCTCCCATCTCAATTTCTCTGTGTCCTATCAAAGAAAAAAAGATAGCCACAGGAGCAGTGGATTCATAGTGTAGGCACTAAGCCCCAGCAAAAACCTTGGAGGCAATTAAAAAAATAAAAGTAATTAATCCAGGATATCACACATGCATGGTACTGCTGAGTCGAATTTTTTACTTTGTATTTTTAAAAGAGAGAAAGGCCAAAGCACCAATCCTCCATCCATGGAGATTCACCCATTTTTAGACTTGGTACTGCTCATGGTACTTATATATGGTGCTGAGTCAAACGTAGGACCTCAAACATTGAAGACAGAACTATTACTAAGTCATCTCCCAGGCTCTCTTAACCCTGAATAATGTTCTGGGGTAGGTAATCTATATTTCAGTTGTGTAGATAAAGACCATATGTATCTCATTCAAGTGGAGAAGCCCAGGTTCAAATCTAGCTCTGACACTCAAATATTCTCCCCAACTAAACAGAGGATATAGGTATGATAATAGGTCCCAGGACAGATTCTTTGTCAAAAGAGCCAAATGGTCATAAATTTCCTTCATTCTCCATACCTTCCTCTGAACTACACACTCAATGTAGACAGTTTGAGTGACAGATGATGCAGGAAAACACTGGGTCTCCAATTGGAAGAAGAGAGGCAAGAGGTCATTACTGTAATAATGAAACAGAACAAGCCTCATAGAGGGTTTGGGAGGTGGCTTGCAGGATAGAGTAACTGCTTCCCTTGCATGATGCCATCCGTTTGAGCACTGGCACTATATGAAAACACAAAAGACAGAGACAAGGGAAACCCCATGAATGATGGAGTAGTGATATTCATATTCTCTCTCTCCTTCTCTCTCCTTCTCTCTCTCTCTCTCTCCCCTCTCTCCTTCTCTCTCTCCTTCTCTCTCTCTCTCCCCTCTCTCCTTCTCTCTCTCTCTCTCTCTCCTCTCTCCTCTCACCTCTCACCTCTAATAAAAACAAAATTTTATATACTGGCCTTGGGAGGTGGCCCAATGGCAGAGCAGATGCATATGACTGTGGGTCTGATATCTAGCATCACATTTAAAGAAAACAGGGGTGATTAAAGAACCACAGGTAAAAGGAGGAGGCAGACCTTCCCAGAGCTATGCAAAATGAAATGAATGGCTCACAAAGAAGAACTAACTGTGTCCAATCACTGGAAACAAGAGGCACCTAACCAGGAACCCTGTAATGTGAACAAGAGTTGAAAAGGTCCTGCTGGACAACCAACCACAGATGCCCCCCCTCTTTTTATTCTTATTCTTATTTCTTTATTGGAGGAGTGATGTTGTACAGTCGACAACAAATACAATAGTTTTCACATGCATAACATTTCCTAGTTTTCCCCATAACAATACAACCCCCACTAGGTCCTTTGCCATCATGTTCTAGGACCTGAACCCTCCCCCGCCAGCCCACCCCAGAGTCTTTTACTTTGGTGCAATACAGCAACTCCAGTCTAGGTTCTACTTAAAAGTTTTTTCTTCTGATCTTGTTTTTCAACTTCTGCCTATGAGTGAGATCATCCCATATTCATCCTTCTGTTTCTGACTTATCTCACTTAAGAGGATTTCTTCAATCTCCATCCAAGATGAGGTGAAGAAGGCAAATCACCATTTTTAATAGCTGAGTAGTATTCCATTGTGTGTATATACCACAACTTGCTCAGCCACTCATTTGTTGTTGGACACCTGGGTTGTTTCCAGGTTTTGGCTATTACAAATTGTGCTGCTATGATCATAGGTATACACAAATCTTTTTGAATGGGTGTGTTTGGTTCCTTAGGATATATCCCCAGGAGACGAATTGCAGGGCCAATTACAAAGAAGACTAAGGCAAGAATAAACCAATAGGAGTACATCAAATTAAAAAGATTCTACACAACAAAAGAAATCACTACCCAAACAAAAATACCCCTCACAGAATGGGAGATCTTTACATGCCATACACAAATGCCCCTTTTCAGCTCAGTGTGTACTGGTTAAGTCCACAGATGTGAGCCTGCCAGCTTACAAACTACCATTTACACAGCATGTAAGCACAGTCTCCCTGGCAAGGGGTATTTTCACACCCTGCTTCAGACCGGAGGGAATTGAAGTGCACAGATTCATTCCTTGGCCCACAGTCATTAGAGAAATGGATAAGGTTGTGAGGATGATTAACATCCCAGCTTGCCCTCCCCACCCTGCATAAGTAATTACACACTAGGTCAGATCTGGGGTCCCTCCCTCTAGGTACCAGGTCTGCAATGGGAGGATTGACAGTGAGATATCTTAAGGGAGGGACAAGCTAGCTGGCTCTGTGAGCTTACCTGAAGTCCCACAACTCACTGCTCCTTGGAAAACAGCTTCTAGACTTGTCACCTATAAATTGCCTGAATTTCTTTTGTTAAGGTTTTTCCCTACTTAACTAATTACTTCGCCTGCTTCTCTGCCCCACTCCCCCGTAAATTTAATTATCCTGCTATGTGACCTTGGGTTAGATAAACCAGTGCACCTTTTCAAACTCAGTTTCTTTCTCTGTAAAATGAGAGTGGGCTCTCATCTCTCAGAGCACTAACTGTAAGGCTTTGCATTTGATGGTGACTTTTCCGTCTGCCTCAGCCGAAGCTCCCCAGAGGCCCAGACCCTCCTGTGCTGAATGGCTCTCAGTCTTGAGTCTGCAGTTTGGACTCTGGAGGCTTTATCTGAGATTAAAAAAAAAAAAGGCAGAACAACCTAACTTGGCAAGTCACCCCTTGTCCCCAGAGGATCCCCAAAACTCGAAATTTGCCCCTGGCATTTCAAGGGAGCTGCCATGTAGGAGAGACTCCAGATCAGGGGCTGGATAAAGAGCAGAAGCATGAGGCTGAAATTGTAATAATAATAACTGACATTTATATCACGCCTTTCATCCCCAAATCCCAAATTAATTAACTTTTTACGAGACATTTTTAAACTAGTGCCATTTAATAAAATTCTATTAGGAGAAGCCTTTTTTTTTTCTCCCCAGCCCTATATTTTTATTAACAGCCACCAAAAATATAATTTATAGGCAACCAAAAGTCAGTGCAGAGGCAAGAAGAGAGAGGCTGCCTCTGCTGAGAAGAAAGCAGGAGATCCAGTGCTGGCCACAGGGACTGATCCATGGCTTCCATGTTAGGGTCATCTGTTCGGGTGGAGGGGATGCTCTATGTTCTCAGCCCTGCATCATTCATGTCAAATTTTCAGCCCTCAAATTTCTACAGTCACTGTAATAGTTGCTGTGAATAAAACAAGCGAACAAAGCATGCATTCTTGGGGTGTGTGATCTAATGGGTATAGTGAAGGGTCAAATGATTATCTCACCAATAACTGGGATATTATTTTGGAAGGTGCTAAGAAGAAAGAGATCCCTGGGAGTCAGGCTATAGCTCAGCGGGTTAAGCACAGGTGGAGCAAAGAACAAGGACCGGCATAAGGATCCCGGTTCGAGCCCCCGGCTCCCCACCTGCAGGAGAGTCGCTACACAAGTGGTGAAGCAGGTCTGCAGGTGTCTATCTTTCTCTCCTCCTCTTTGTCTCACTCTCCTCTCTCCATTTCTCTCTGTCCTATCCAACAATGATGACATCAGTAACTACAACAATAAAACAACAAGGGCAAAAAAAAAAAAGGAATAAATAAATATTTAAAAAAAGAAAGAGATCCCTTCCTTTCCCTCATCCATAGCATGGAAATATAATCTAATCAGAAACCAGGGGAAAGTCAGTCAGAAAAAAAATCCCTAAATACATATCACTTAACCTAAAAACTAGGGGGGCAAGTGGTTGTGTATCTGGCTGGGCACACACATTATCAAGCACAAGGACCTAGGTTCAAGCTTCCAGTCTTCACCTGCAGGGGTGGAGTTTCACAAGCAGTGAAGCAGTGTTGCAGATGTCTCTCTTTCTCTTTATCTCCCTTTCGCTCTCAATTTCTCTCTGTCCTATCAAAATAAGATATATTATATATATATATTAAATGTTTATTTATTCCCTTTTGTTGCCCTTGTTGTTTTATTGTTGTAGTTATTATTGTCGTCGTTGTTAAATAGGACAAAGAGAAAAGGAGAGAGGAGGGGAAGAGAAAGATAGACACCTGCAGACCTGCTTCTCTGCTTGTGAAGCAACTCCCCTGCAGTTGGGGAGTCGGGGGCTCGAACCAAGATCCTTACGCTGGTCCTTGAGCTTTGTGTCAGGAGTGCTTAACCCGCTGAGCTACTGCCCAACTTCCATATATACATATATATATATTTAACCTGAAATAGGTTTGGTGTAAACCAGGTACGGAGAGAAGGTGGGAGAAGAGATACAATCCAGGCAGCAGGAGCAGCTCAGAGGCTACACGCTACTCGGTGTTTATGAACAAGGACAAGGCCAGTCTTGTGAGAAAGGGAAAAAGTGTGTGACACTGTGGTGAGGATAGGAGAAACAGGCCAGGTTACCATTCCTAGAGAATAGAGAGTTGACAGAGGCAGGAGATAAGACTTTTTTGGAGATAAGACATGCCCTTTTTAGTCACTGGTCTGTGGCTGGCCTGTGTGCTCTTCTGTATTGATGTAATATCACCCTTTATATGCAGCTGCTATATCCACAATGTCTAATACTATCACCGATAGTTATATGTGGCTACTGAGCATTTGAAATGTGGCCAATCCAAAGTGAAATATGCTTGCTATACATAGAAAACATATGCCAACTTCAAAAATCTTATACCAAAAAAATGGCTAACAGCTTAATAAGATCACAAGGTGAAATAACATTTTGCAGAGTGGGTTAAATATACTATTAATGTTAATTTCACATTAATTACTGTTCCTTTTTCCTTTTGACAGAAGCTACTAAATTTTTTTAAATTACATGTGTGGCTTACTTTATTTATATCTCTATGGACATGTCTGCATTATGTATTCAAGAACAATGGATTTTGAGAGCTGGATGGTGGTGCACATGGTTGAGGATACACATTAACATGCCTAAGGACCCAGGTTTAAGCCCCCACTGCCTGACTGCAGAGAGGAAGCTTCACAAGTGGTGAAGCAGTGCTGCAGGCATCTCTCTTTCTCTCCCTCTCTCTCTCACCACCCCTCTCTCTCCTCTTCCCCTCTCAATTTCTCTCTGTCCTATCAAATGAAAAGGGGAAAAATGGCCACCAAGAACAGCGGATTCATTGTTCAGGTTCTAAGACCGAGATATAACTCTAGTGCCAATAAAAACAAATACATTTTTTAAAAATAAAAGAATGATTTTTTTCTGACCACAGTACACAGTTCTCCAGAGACCTGTCACATTCAAGTCTCAAATGCTATCACTGCAATTACCTTCACAGGCCAAGAACCAAGAATTTTAAATAAAATAATTATCCACTTTAGGGAGAAATTGAGTACTCACTGCTACTGTGGCTAGTTTACGATATATATAATAAATATAAGGTCACATTTATGGGTTCATCCTTTTTCCAATAAACCAGAAGAGGAAAGTGGGAAAGGCAGAAATTTCATATGGATCAGAACTATGCAGAGTGGGAACCAAGGGGCAATGAAAGAGATCTCTCCCCTCATCCATAGCAGGTAAATATAATTTAATCAGAAACTAGGGGTAAGTCAGTTAGGAAAAAAAAAAAAATCCTAAGGGCCAGGCGGTGGTGCACCTAGTTGAGTATACATGTTATAATGCATAAGGATGTGGGTTCAAGCCCCCAGTCCTCACCTGCAGGGGGAAAGCTTTGTGAATCTCTTTGTTTCTCTCCTACTGTAACTCCTCCTTCCTCTTGATTTCTGACTTTGTCCAATAAATACATAATAATTTATTTCTGTTTCTATCCAATAAATACACAATTCTCTCTTTCTTTTTACTGTATTTTTTAATTGGATAGGACAGAGAGAATTTGAAAAGGGAGAAGGAGACAGAAAGGGAGACAGAAACACAGACCTACTTCACCACTCGTGAAATGTCCCCTCTGCAGGAGGGGCGTGGGGAGGCTCAAACTCTGGTCTTTGTGCATGGTAACATGTGCGCTTAGCCAGGTGCACCACTGCCCACCCCGATAACCTAAAACTCTTTAGGCTCTCACTTCCTGAATTATACACTGTAAAATAAGGTTAGAAGATCAAGGTTCTCTAGAGGTGCCTGGACTCCTTTTTCAAAATCCAAGGCTGAGGTCTCCTTTCAGACAGTGACAATGAAACTGCCAGAACCAAACACAAGCTAAGGTCCTGAGATTCCCTTTCATCTTCTCTTCTCTGTTCCTTCACCAAATTCTACAAGCTAGTAACCTCAAGTGGGTTCTCTTGAGTTTTACATTATAATTTTTAATTAGTTGTCATTATCTGAAACCAGGAAATTTATTTATTTATCTTGAATAGAGACAGAGAGAAACTGAAAGGGAAGGGGGAAGGAGGGAGGGAGGAAATGGAAGGGAGGGAAGAAGGGAGGAAAAGAAACCTGCAGCATTGCTTCACCACTTGTGAAGCTTCCCCCCTTTAGGTGAGGACTAGGGGCTTGGCTTGAACCTGGGTCCTTGTGCATGGTAATGTATATACTCAAGCAGGTGTGCCACCATCCAGACCCCCAAATCAGAAAATTTT
Source organism: Erinaceus europaeus (assembly GCF_950295315.1). NCBI lineage: Eukaryota > Metazoa > Chordata > Mammalia > Eulipotyphla > Erinaceidae > Erinaceus > Erinaceus europaeus. Next base: position 82,509,301 of record NC_080171.1, on the reverse strand, counting down.
TATATAAAAACTTTTTTTTCACTGGACCTAACCATACTGGGCCCATGTTATAACATGGCCCCAGCCAGCTGTAGCTGTCAATGGTTTCCCTAAGGGGAATACAGCAGGTTCCCAACCCTACTGCATGTGAGCCTATGCCCTGCCCAGATGCATCCTAAATTCTGCCCACTCCAAGGTCCCAGACACATACCTGCCCAGAATGCCCTTTTCTCTCCTGTCCATGGTTAGTTCCTCTCATCCAACTCTGCCCAGACGACCTTAACCTTTCTTCCCTTCTCCAGTTATCCTAGGCTGGAGTAGATGGTACACTTAATCATACTCCCCTGTAGTAATATATTACTGTCCTGCTTCCCCTCAATTTGACTCTGAGCCACTGGAGAGCAAGGACTACACCCTGATTTTCACTTCTGTTTCAATAACAACAGGCAGAAAAGATGCTCAGAAAGTTTGTTGTGAACCATAAGAACACAAACATTATTTTCTTCCCAGATAATTTATTTTTCTGGTAATGTTTCTATGTGTACCAAGAATAATCATTCACTTGGTGACACCAAATTTGATATACACTTTTACCAGTTACCTCAGGGGTTAAAACAGATCATTCAAAATAGAAAATTATATGGAGTTTGGAATGACTTTGAACCCTAAATAGCTCTTTCTGTTGAGCAAACAAGAATTTCTTGCTTGCCCTTTTTGAAGTTGCCAGAGTCCTGTCTTGTTGCTATTAAAATGAAGTTTCACAGAGGTCTTAAAACCAGTTCTTCTTGTTTACCTGAAAGAACTGACTATCATTCAACCACAAATAAAGTCTTTTATAAAATAGTAAATGCAAGGAGTCCTGCCCAGTAAAACGAGAGCAATCATTTCTCCCATGCAGGGAAAAAAAAAAAAAAAAAAAAAAAACAGATTCATCTGCTATAGGCAAGATCAAGGGAAGTTTAAGTGAGTTTACAACCCACTAGAGAGAGGGGCATGAGATACAGAAGAGACCAGAGGGTATGTCAGCTACAGATCATGCATAAGGACATCTAACTGTCTATCAAAACAGACTCTTGTAGGCAGATGTACAGTTCTTTCTCTCTCACATGTTCAAGGTTGCATTGAACCTTTGAGTCATGCCTGCAACAAAAACACATTAGCCAGAAAGACCAAATACAATAGGAAAAAAAAAAACAAGAAAATAGTGGAGAAAAGATGGAGAAGGGGAGCAAAGACAAGACTTAATTAAGAAGATTCAGGAGTAAAATCTTCTCTTAAGCCATTCCTTTGTGTAAAGTAGAGAAAGATACATATACACGGTGGGGGGAGAGGGAGGACTATTACTTATAAACTTATCAAGCTCCACCATTTTGAGTAGGGAGACTTAGGGCCCAGATGAAGGTTTTAACTTACTCATCCTTCAAAGTCTAGCTCAAAAGTTCACTTCTTCATTCATTACTAATGGTTCCAAGGATTACAGAAAAAGCAGCTTATTGACTACAATTCTAGACACTGTCCTAAATGATTTGCCAATGGAAACTACTTCACTTCCCAACAACTCTTACGTCCTGCTGCATCTGCCTTCCAATCAGGCTGTTAGGGTCTCACTATCTCTACCCTGGAGGCCCAATACTCAGCTCTCCAGAGCTAAGATCAGAATAGAAATAGAAGCTCAACCTTTTTGAGCAAAAGACCCAAGTATGAAGAGAAGAAATGGGACAAGATGCCAGATAAAACATAAGGCTCTAAGTGCCAAAGGGATACCAGAGTGTCAGTCCTAGCATTAGGCTTCTCATCTGCAAGACCTGGCCCAAAAGACAAGGGTGCAAAAGACTACAAGGTTCTAAGAAAAAAGGATCTAAACTTAAAGCTTCTTCTCCTTAATATTTTCTCAGAAAAGGACTGGAACAGCCCCAGAATCTTTGTATAGCTGAAGAGGTTACTGCTTTTTTCCTCATTTGTGAATTATGAATTGGTTTTCTGAACATCATTAGAGGTAATAAATCCAAAATAAGACATCAAATAGAAGTTTAAAAAGAGAAGCAACCAAAAAAGAAAGAAAAACAGACTTTAATGTAAATAGTAACTACAGCTGTGATCAAGGTGGTCCTTACATGATACGCAGAAACATAATGCAGATTTTTCTTTAAACTTGGAAATAAAGCTCCACATATTAACCAAACACAAACTACATACACACATAAGTATTAAGTGCATTTAGAGGGGGAAACTGTCCAGGGCAATTATAGATACTAATTTATTTTTGCTCAAGTTTACATATTTTGCAGCAGACCAGGAAGGTGATCTAGCAGGCAGAGTGAATGTGTTCCTTACATGAGGCCCTGGGCTCAATCTTCAGCAGCCTGGAGATGCTTTGGTATATCTTCTTTCCCCTCACTCTCTCACCGCCCCTACCAGCACCATTTATAACTGGGCTAGGGTGGTGGTTCAGCAGTGGAATGCATGAGTGAGGTCCTGGATTAATTCAAACATGAGCAAGATCAGAGAAACAGGATTATGACTTTCCAAATCAGTGTGTGTGGGGGGGAGAAGCAGAAAAAAAAGAAAGAAAACTGAAAAAGGAAATTGAGAAAAGGGAAAAGTAGGAGCTAGAGCATGGTTCACAAGAAAAGGCACACGCCTCACCAGGATGCTGGCCAGGCTTCCCTGGATTGAAGACCCCACCAATGTGTCCTGGAGCTCAGCTTCCCCAGAGACACACCTTACTAGGGAAAGAGAGAGGCAGACTGGGAGTATGGACCGACCAGTCAACGCCCATGTTCAGCGGGGAAGCAATTACAGAAGCCAGACCTTCTACCTTCTGCAACCCTCAACGACCCTGGGTCCATGCTCCCAGAGGGCTAGAGAATGGGAAAGCTATCATGGGAGGGGGTGGGTTATGGGGATTGGGTGGTGGGAATTGTGTGGAGTTGTACCCCTCCTACCTTATGTTTTTGTTCATTAATCCTTTCTTAAATAAAAAATTTAAAAAAAAAAAAAGAAAAGGCACACGCCTTACGAAGAGTGAGTGCCTGAAGCCCAGCACCTTAAGACAGAACAACGATGGCACCAGGAGAGTTCCACACAGGGTAGACTAATGTGGAGGCGTCTCTCCCCTTTCTATCAAAAATTGAAAGGGATCAGAGAGACAGCCCATGGGACAGTGTGTGTGACTTGCCATGAGTGCAACCCAGTTTTCACACAGGAAAGTCAGGGTATCTCTAGCACTGCTGTCTTCTCTCCCTCCCTTGTCTATCTGAATGAGAGAAAGAGAGAAAGAGCTATCAGTCTAAGAGGAGTGAAGGTGAAGTTGCATATGTGCAAGACACAGCTCCACAATCAATCAATAGATGACTCAATCAGAAGACTGAGAAAATCAACCAAGGGTAGGTAGGCAGTGATAACTTATATGCATGAAACGTCAGAGATACACTTTGTTTTATTTATTTATTTATTTATTTTTTACCAGAGCACTGTTCAGCTCTGGCTTATGGTGGTGCGGGGGATTGAACCTAGAACTTTGGCGCCTCAGGCATGAGAGTCTGTTTTAATAACCATTATGCTATCTACCCTCCACCCAATATACTTTGTTTTAATGGGGAGCAGGGGAGATTAAACAAAATCATGGCAATCCAACATAGAGCAACAGAACCACTGTAATAAAAACCAGAAAACAAAAAAGATGGCAGAAAAAAGCTAAAACTTATATAATCAATCCCAATGCACCAATGTATATGGATGGTATATATAGTTTCTATTTTCTATTTTATTATCTTTATTTATTTATTTGATAGAGACAGCCAGAAATTGAGAGGGAAGGGGGAGATAGGGAGATAGAGATACCTACATACCTGCTCCACAACTCATGAAGCTTTCCCCCTGCAGATGGGGACCACCGGCTTGAACCTAGGCTAGGTCTACGCCCATTGTAACACGTGCACTCAATCAGATGCACTGCCACCCACCTCAAGTATATGTAGTTTCCTACTTAAAAAAAAAATAATGTTCCATATAATTGAGGAAAGTTGGACAAAAGGTAGAAGCAAAATCTGTATATTTGCAAGAACATATGCAGTCTTAAATTAATAAAAAATAAAAATGTATTTTTAAATAAGGTAATAAAATGATAGCAGGCATACTTCACAAACAGAAGAAATTTAACAGGTTTAAAGGCAAAAAAATTAAATAAAGAAGAATTATGAAGGACAAGAAGATTTTTTAATTGATGTAAAATTCAACCAAAAAAAATCCAATAATGAATATATATATATATATATATATATCCATAAAACACAGAGAGCAGAAACTGTTGAAAATACAAAGAGAAATGGAAAAACAATCATATTTTCCAAAAGCATACTTCCCAGAAGTGGACAGATCATTTTTATTTCTTTTAGTGAGAGAATAAAGGAATTAAAAAACAAAATTAAAAAATAAAAAAACACAATTAACCAACTTGATATATTTTATATGTACTTATAAAACAATGCACATATTTAAAAAAACATGGAACAATTACAAAATGATCATGTGATAGACCGCAAATAATTTTTTAATTAGAAATTACAAGGTCACATTCTCTGACCACGAAGCAATAAAACTAAAAATTAAACAAAAAAGGGAGCCACAAAAAATTTAACTACTTGGAAATGTAACCCAAAGGTTATTTAGGGGAGTATTTTTTTAAAAAGAAATTAAAACAAACTACAGACTGTTTTAAAATGAACAATGAGAGCACTATATAGCATGACCCATGGGATATTCCAAAGGAGTCATTTGAAAAAGAAATAAAAAGAAAAAAATCAACATAAACCAAAAGAAAGTAGAAAATGGAAAAAAATTATAAGTTCAAGAAGTAAAAATGACTCAATAATAAAAGAGAGAGCAAGTTCTTTGAAACAGTCAATAATTACCCCCACCTACTTTCTTCCCCTGCCCCAGACAATATAAAGTAAATTTAAATAAGTACAGAAAAGGAAGGAAAAGGGGTAAGAAATGCTTTACATTAATATATTAAATATATATAAAATAGATTAGTTTTTAAGATAAGACTATCCAAACTGACTTGAGGAGACCAAAAACTTGAGGAGATAAATAGAGGAAAAATTTGAATTATAAAACTATAAAAAATGTGCAAATAATTCAACTGGAAATTTCCACCAAGTCCTCAATACAGATTATGTTTTCTAAATTACAGGAAGGATGAGAGCAACCCAATTATTTTTATAAAGCCAACATTTTCCTAGTAAAACTGGGCAGGGATAATTTAAGAGACAAAATAATAAATAAACTTTACATAGGTGCACATCCAAAAGTTGAGTAAATGTTAGCAAATAAGACATAACACTAATGTCTAAATAAGTATACACTAGATATGATTACAGAACTCCCAGAAATATCAGCCTAGGTCTTCTAGAATTAAAAAATAAATAACTATGCAGCTATTAAGAACAATGAACCCACCTTCTCTGACCCCTCTTGGACTGAGCTAGAAGGAATTATGTTAAGTGAGTTAAGTCAGAAAGATAAAGATGAGTATGGGATGATCCCACTCATCAACAGAAGTTGAGAAAGAAGAACAGAAAGGGAAATTAAAAGCAGATCTGATTAAATGGAGAGTAGGGCACCAAAGTAAAAACCCTGTGGTGAGGGGGAGGATGGACATTCGGCTTCCGGGGTGGTGGGGAGGGCGGGGATGGGGGTGTGGGATGGGACACAGTCTTTTGGTGGTGGGAATGGTGTTTATGTACACTCCTATTAAAGTGTAGTCATATAAATCACTATTTAATTAATATGAGAGGGGAAAAATTGGTTGTATGTCTCAAACTTTTTAAAACACAGACTGAGTCTTTTTAATACATAGGCTGAGTCTTTGATATGCTGGCTCTCTCAAAAGTAAGTAGAACAGAAGCAACTGGTGGCACAGCTATATACAAGATGCTGTGTATTATACAGCAAACCCTAACAAAGGGACTTTTCAGAGTTAACCCAATTACCAAATAATGTGATGATAACAATAACTATCCATTGTCTTCTTGAACCCTAAGACAGCAGGAACCTCACATTTCCACTATAGAGCCTATATTTCCCCCAGTCCTGGAACCTTAGGGTGGGGTGCACCTTCCTGCATATTTCTCTCAATTCATATCAAATAATATTGCATCCACCGATCACAACCTAATTAATGCAACAAGCGCTACCCCAGCATGCTTCATCTCAGACTGTGTCCAGAGACTTCAGGTGTGGAATGACAACCCTTCAGCTTCATTACTCGGGTGAGACCGTTCCTTTCATAGTATTCTCTAATTCCATTCCAGGTGGTCCACTTCCTAATAAAGTCCCCACACCTAGATATAGACCAGGTCCCCTGAGATAGAGCATATGTTCACACGTAACTATAAAGCAGGGCAAAATATATACCTGAAAGCAGAAGTACAAAAGAGTCTGCAGTGAGTACCCCCCAACATTTCATCTGCACTATTCCAGCCTTTAGGTGCATGAGTGGTCAACAATTTGTTTGGCTTTGTATGTTAACTCTCTTTTCAGCCACCAGGTTCCGGATGCCAGCATGATGCAGACCAGACTTCTCTGGACTGACGACCCCACCAATGTATGCTGGAGCCCTGCTTCCCCAGAGCCCCACACTACTAGGGAAAGAGAGAGGCAGACTGAGAGTATGGACCGACCAGTCAACGTCCATGTTGAGCCGGGAAGCAATTACAGAAGCCAGACCTTCTACCTTCTGCAAGCCACAAAGACACTGGGTCCATGCTCCCAGAGGGATAGAGAATGGGAAAGCTATCAGGGCAGGGGATGGGATATGGAGATTGGTTAGTGGGAATTGTGTGGAGTAGTACCCCTCCTATTTTGTTAATGTCTCTTTTCTTAAAAAAAAAATTAAATATTCAAAAATAAATAACCAATTACTAGAAACTTGCTAATACTCCCCCCTCTAAAAGGTTATCACTCAAAAATTTCACTCCAACAAGTAATATATAATGTCTGGACTACTCCAGTTAATGTCAGGAATAACTAAGAATGGCTAATATCACTACCTTATTATTCAAAATTATTGTAGAAATTGTTCCAAGTAAAAAGACTAAAAGAGAGAGAAACACTATCAGAAAGGAAGAGTAAAACCTGCCATTATTTTAAGATGAAAATGTTCACATGAAAAATCCAAGATACTCAACTAAAAAACTATTAGAACAAAAGAGAATTTTAAAAATTCAACAAATAAAGGCTGAACATTTGCAAATCAATTGCTTTCCTACACCACATGTGTCTGGCACCATATGGTGCATGCAACTAGTTAAGCACACACATTACGGTGTGCAAGGACCAGGGTTCAAGCCCCCAGTTTCCACCTGCAAGGGGAAAGCTTCACACGTGGTGAAGTAGGGTTACAGGTGTCTCTCTCTCTGTTTCCCTCTCTATCTCCCCTTCCCTTCTCAATTTCTTTATCTATCAAATAATAAATAATTTTTTAAACATATATTAAAAAAGAAACTAAATAAAATAATTTTTAAATCATTACAAAATATAATGAATGAATGAATGAATCATTACAAAATATAATGAATATAAGAATTCCATTCCTTTAAGTAACACAGCTATAGCACAACAAGCAAAAGATGAATTAAGAAAGGTACTTAATTTATAAGACTACAACACTTTTCTAAAAAATATCAAAGACAGGGCCAGGCAGCACCTGGTTAAGCGCTCACATTACAGTGCTCAAGGACCCGAGTTCAAGCCCTTGGTCCCCACCTGCAGGGGGAAAGCTTCACAAGTGGTGAAGCAGGGCTGCAGGTGTCTCTCTGTCTATCTCCCCCTCTCCTCTCCATTTCTCTGTGTCTATCCAATAATAAATAAATAAATATCTTTGAAAAATAAAAAAAAAATTATATATATATGTCAAAGACTACTTGGATGATGAACTCACTAAAACCATGCCCCCAAAGAGGTGACCAGACAGAGCCTGGGGGGGGGGGGAAGGGAATCTAAAATTCAAAATTTAAGGGGGCCAGATGATAGCACACCTGGCTAAGTGCACAAATTACAGTGTGCAAGGATCGAGGTTCAAGACCCTGGCCCCATCTCAGGGGGAAAGCTTCACGAGTGGTAAAGCAGAGCTGCAAGTGTCTCTCTGTCTGTTTCCCTATCTCCCATTCCCCTCTCAAATTCACTCTGTCTCTATCCAAAAAAATAATTTGGGCTGACCTTAACTATCATGCTCTGAATTTGGAAAAATAAAGGAATACCTATGAAAGACTACTCGTTTCCCTACCTATTTTTCTTATCTTTTAAAATACAGTACTTTATGTTTTTTATTATTTTAAAAATATTTTCTTGTTTTATATTACTGAGAAGGCAAGATGCAGAGAAAGATACCAGAGTACTGCCCAGCTCTGGTTTATAGTGGTACTGGGGGGTTGAACCTGGGACTTTGGAGCTTCAGGCATGAAAGTCTTTTTGCATAACAATTATGCTAGCTCCCTAGCTCTTCCCACACATTTCTGTTGGCCTTGTCCTTGATAATCTGTGAGGCCCTAGGAGGTGGCTCAGTTCTAGGGCTTAGAATTTGTATGAAATTGGCACAGTGCTTATTGGAGTGTTAGTGTGGCATGTTCTCTCTCATTTTCTCTCTCTTATTTAATGATGGGTTTTTTGTTTATTTTTTAAAGAACCTCTAAAGACCTCCTCTAGACTTTTGGTCTATAAAAATTCAGAAGGGCTTATCAGGATCCAGAAGGAAGAAACATCCCAAGGCTTCAGACCGCTTGTCCCTAAATTCAGAGCATGATTATTTAAAAATTTCCTTTAAGTTATGAGATATAGATATTATATAGAAATGAAATTAGAGGAGAAAACTTGGAGAATACCCCCCACCACCACCACCAAGGGCCCTGGAAAATTTCCAAAAGCTAGTGCCTGAGTTTTTAGTCCCCTAACCCTTCGACACATACAAATGTGTCTGTACCCCCCTTTTCTGAAGGGGTTGAGTAATAATAACTCCTGCCTCCACTATGGATTCAAATGGCTACTGGGACATGAGCATAATTAGCATAGGCTGACATCGGCTGGATGAGCATACTATAGACAAACACAAATGCACAAAGGATTGTGGGTTTACAGGAAGTCATTTAAGCAAGCATCTGGCAAAGTTGTTCCTGCTCTCAGTTCTTGTCTGAGCTCTCTGTTCCTGATGCCCTTGCCTGCTCTCCTCATTGGACCTTCCATGCTGCTTCTCCCATGTAGCCGAGTTCTGGTAACATGGACTCATGGCTCCTGCCATCATGACTAGCCTATCTTTGCCCCATTTGCCTATTTTGTTGTCATGGTTTTTACACATCTGAATAACATCAATATAATAAACCTCCCTTTTGTTAAATCTCAGACAAAAAGCATGAAACTTTTTTTTATTTTTCTGCCTCCTGGGTTATCGCCAAAGCTTGGTGCCTACACTACGAATCCACTGCTCCTATAGGTCTTTTTTCCCATTTTGTTGCCCTTATTGTTATTGCTGTTGTTGTTGGACAAGAGAGAGAGAAAGACGAGGGGAAGACAGAGGAGGGGAAAGAACGACAGACACCTAAAGACCTGCTTCATCGCCTGTGAAGCAACCCCCCTGCAGGTGGGGAGCTGGGGGCTCAAACTGGGGTCCTTTTGTCTGTTGTTGTGCTTTGCACCATGTGCACTTAACCTGCTGCACTACCGCCCAGCCCCCAAAGCTTTTAATTACAATAAATGATAATAAGCAAACCATTGATGCCGAAGCTGGTATGACAGTGTTTGGCTTTCCATGGTACTGACCCTTGTATAGCTTCAACATGTTTATAGATGGAAAGACTTAAAATCCCAAATCATTTAGTCTAAAATTAATCTATAAATTAAGTGTGGTTCCCCCAAAAAATTCCAGAAAACTTTCTGGAATTTTATAAGGAGGTCATATAAGGGCTCCACAAACTTTAGGGAGTCAGGTGGTGGCACACCTGGTTGAGCGCATATTCTACCATGCACAAGGATCTGGGTTCAGACACACAGTCCTCCCTCAGGGGGAGAAACTTCATAAGTGAAGCCATGTTGCAGGAATCAGTCTCTCTCTCTCTCTCTCTCTCCTTCCATCCTTCCCTATCTCTCCTTTCCATCTCAGTTTCTTTCTGTGTCTATCCAATAAATTAATCAATTACTATATTTTTAAAAGGAGCTATATACTTTAAAAAAGAATAACATATGCTATCAGTAGGGAAGTATAATAATTAAAAAAGCTAAAAATGTCACACAGTTAGGCAAACTGATCAACTGAAAAGACTAAGACATTTAGAAACAAAACCACAGATATATGAACATTTAGAAAATTATGAATGTGATTTCAATTTAGCATAAAAAGGATATGCTAGTAAATATGCAATCACACCTCTTGACATGATGAACTGAGAGGGCCACTGCATCACTGTTAGGCATTACTGCAAAAGATGCTTACATTAAATCTAACAGTAAACATCAGACAAACCCAAATTGAGGGACATCCTAAAATAACCTGCCCCATACTCCAATATTGTCAAGGTCATAAAAGACAAAGAAAGACTGAGGGCTTAGGAGAGAGAGTAACTGAAAGCAGCAGTAATCAGGATTTTTTAAAATTTTATATTTATTTATTTTCCTTTGTTTTTTATTGTTGTTGTAGTTATTATTGTTGTTGTTGTTACTGATGTCATCGTTGTTAGATAGGACAGAGAGACATGGAGAGCGGACGGGAAGACAGAGGCGGGAAGAGAAAGACAGACACCTGCAGACCTGCTTCACCACCTGTGAAGGGACTCCCCTGCAGGTGGGGAGCTGGGGGCTCGAATCAGAATCCTTATGCTGGTCCTTGCACTTGATGCCACGTGTACTTAACCTGCTACACTACTGCCCGACTCCCAATCAGGATTTTTTTTTTTTTCTATAGAGGATGTATTATTGAAACAGATGCAGAAAAAGAAAAGAAAAAGTCATAGATTTGCTAGCAGTATTATTCCTTCAGTGTTGGTTTCCTGGTTTGATCACTACGGATATATAAGTTCTTATATTTAAGCAATTCATCCTGAAATATTTAAAGGTAAGAGGATACATGCAATTCTGTTGCAAATGGTTTAGAAGCAGAATTTTATAGAGAACATTATGGGGAGGGAAGAGGAAAGATGGAGTAAAGTTAATGTAGGGAATGTTAACATTTGGGGGACTGGAGTGAAGCAATATAAGAGTTTCTTTTTTCCTAGTCTTGTAACATTTTTATAACCCTGGAATTATGTCAAAAATTTTTTTGAAAATGAAAATATAAATTTCACAATCCCTTGGGACAATTGTGGATTTTTCCATCTATAGCACTATCACAAGACATGCCAAGGAATTAGAAACAAATTCTAGATTGTTGCTACCTGTGGAGAGGGAAGGGAATGGGACCAGAGGAGAGGACCTCAACTCTCGCTGTGTACAACTTTATCTAATAAAATGCATTAACAAAAGTAATGTAAATAGATAAGAGTGATACACCTGGAAAAATATACAGAAATAAATGCCATATGGAACAAATAGCTAAATAGGAAAGAAAAACATTTTTAAAAATATGCTAACATAGAAGTTAAAAAATAAAACAGGAATGAAGAGTTATTTCTAAGCATCTTCAGAAAATAGAAAACAAAACAAAAAATATAATTAGCTACCAACATGCCAGGTTCTATTCTAGAAACATTTTATTTTGAAGGGGTTAATGTTTTATAGTGTGGTCACTGTCATATGCATACAATTTCATTATGTACCAGGCTTCCAAAGTTTTCTTCCTCTCCTCTCTCCCCAGAGTCCTTTGCTTTGCTGCAATACACCATGTCCACTCCATGCTTCACTTTGTGCTTTCTGTCCCCATACCTACTTTATTAAGTCCCACTACTATGTAAGAGCATTTGATATTAATCCTCTTTTTGGCTTATTTCAGTCAACATGATGTCCTCGAGTCTCATTCAAGAGGATGCAAAGGAGACAACCTCATCACTTTTAACAGCTGAGTAGTACTTCATCTAGGAACTTTTACATACATTATTATTATATCTTGTTGACGGAAGTTCTATTATTCCTGGTATACAGGAGGTTCAGAAACAACCTTTGGTCAAAACACCTCCCAGACTTCAAGTTTTGTACTAATTATCACCCTTCTATGTTGTTCATGGCAGAAAATTCCTTGATTCTTAATAATTCCTACGCTGCACACTATAAAATATAATCCAGAAGCAGTCAGATTCTAGAAGGTTCATTCTTTCAACATGTATGGATTAGTTGTTTTTTAAAAAACCTTATTTTATTTGATAGTACAGAGATAAATTAAGAGTGAAGAAGGTAAAGAGGGGGAGAGGGAGAGAGGGAGGGAGAGAGAGAGAGAGGGAGAGGGAGAGAGAGAGAGAGAGACAGAGAGACCGAGACCTGCAGCACTGCTTTACTACTCATTAAACTTTCCCCCTGCAGGTGGAGATCAGGAACTTGAACCCGGGCCCTTGCACATTATAAAATGTTAAGCAGGTTCACCACTGCCTATGCACATGTACATTCATAGCAGCACAGTTTGTAATAGCTAAACCTGGATCCAGATGTCCAATGACAGATGTATGGTTAAGAAAGGTGTATATATACACAAAAGAAAACTACCAGGTTGTAAGAAATAATGAATTTTTCTCCTTATCCGTATCTTGGTTGGAACTTGAGGGACTTATGCAGAAGGAGAAGGATGAATACCATATGCAAGGCAAGACAATGGAAGCAGTGGGTAAAGCTTAGACTGGGTGAGGTATACTACAGCAAACAAATCAAAAGGCTTTGGATTTGGGAGAGATGGAGTGGGGACCACTTCAGGTATCCAGTACACAATGGTGAAAAGGGACTTGGAAAGGTCAGAATAAATATGACGGGGCTCTCCATTTAGGGGGCCTGGGCACTAACAAGCTTCCGACCAGGAAAGAACCCTGGTCATAGCACACAACAGCTACCAGGGCTCCAGTCAACCCACCCAAACAACTCTTCATCCCTGACCATCCAATAGGTCTGTGGCCTTTGATAAAAGCAGGTGCTAGAGGACTGGAAAAATAGTCCACTTGGCTTATGCACTGCTTTGCCATTTGCACAGTCAGGTTTGAACCCAGGCCCACTGCATTGAGGGAAGCTTTGGTGCTGTTCTCTCTCTCTCTCTCTCTCTCTCTGTCCCTCCCTTCCTATCTGCTTCTTTGTCACTCTCACTCTGTCCCTCCCTTCATATCTGCCTCTTTGTATCTATCTATCTATCAACCATCTAACTAAAATAAGTCATCCTGAAGCAGTGAACCTTCAGAAATGACCCCCTAGATAATAATAACAACAACAGTAATAATAGTAAAATCAGGTGTATGGTCTGAGGCTGCTCAGACCTGGAGAGGTTGACTTATGAGGGATCTTAAGCATGACTCTAGCTTTGTGCTGCATTCTTTTCATCCTGCCATGGCGCCTTATAGAGGTGCTGTAGCAAATGAGCTTATAGAGGATAAAGGGCTGTACAAATAGGATTCTTTGGCAGCTCCCAGACTTTTCACACTCGGGCTAAGGCCAAGAGCACCTCATGCCTAAGGTCTTCTCACATCCTCTTCTTCTCACATCTGCCCCAGTCACACATGGTTCAGGGCTAACAATGCAGCTCACAGCATGTTTCTTCACTCTTGAGTTTGAAGATCAGGGTTTAACTAACACGCCAGAATACATACAGCCAAAGGGTGTGCTCCCTTTAAAGTGTACTTGCGAGGCTATGCTTCATGTTAGGGAGTGCATTTGCAAGTCACTGTCTTCCTTATTTATGGATGTTTTTTCTTGGTTAAAAAGAGCTGTCAGTCTTTGGATTCCCATCAGAGACCAAGCACTGGGCTTAACTACAATCTGTGTGTTTTGTTCACTGAAACCCAGAGTTGAAAGACACTGCAACCACTAGTAGTTGCAGAGTCAAGGCACGATCTCTGGGCACCCCCTCTCTATCCTGTGCTACCTCTAGGGAATTTCTCCCATGACTTTATACAAACAATTCCATGACACTGAAGCACAGAGCCTAGACAACCCTCATCCCAGCCCTCACAGTGGCATCACTTATAGGCATCAAGTGCTAAAGAGTGTAATTAGACCGGGGCCAGTGATAACTCATGTGTACAACCCAGATCTGAGACCCGCAACCACTGCATTGAAGGAAACTTCAGTGTTGTGGTCTCGGTCTTGGTGTCTCTCTCCCTCTCTCTCCATATATATCTGTCTCTATCTAAAAACAAAACAAGAAACTATACCTTCCCCTCCACCATCACTCTGTCTTCAGTCTCAGCACTCCAAATCCTCATTTGATTTTCACAAATCAGTTCTCTAACCTCCTTCCTTCCTTCCTTCCTTTCTTCCTGGTACCTTCCTTTCTTTCCTATTTCCATCACTAGTTAATTATTAATCTCTGAATTCACACCTAACCAGATAGCACCATCACCATACACAATCTCAGCTCAAACATCGAAATTCCATCTTCCCAGAACTTTCCACTAGTCTTTGTCCCAAAGGGATGCTCTCTAGCTCACCACCCTGCCTCCCCTTTTCCTATTCTTCTTTTTTAAAAAATATTTATTTATTTATATTCCCTTTAGTTGCCCTTGTTGTTTTATTGTTGTAGCTATTATTGTTGTTGTTGTTGATGTTGCCGTTGTTGGATAGGACAGAGAGAAATGGAGAGAGAGGACAGGAACACAGAGGGAGAGAAAGATAAGACACCTGCAGACCTGCTTCACAGCCTGTAAAATGACTCCCCTGCAGGTGGGGAGCTGCAGGGGAGTCACTTGCGCTTTGCACCACATGCGCTTAACCCACTGTGCTACTGCCCGATTCCCCCTTTTCTCTTCTATCTTTATTTCTCCCCCACCTAAAGCCAGGCCCAAAATGATAATCTGCTCTCGGCATAATCTTCCAACTCTTCAGCTCTCTCTTTCAATTCACTGGCAAAACCCCAAGTCAGCTCCATGCCCACCCCTGGCTGAAGGATCATACACAACCACACAGACAGTCTCACTTAAAGTTTGTGACCACAAACCCCTAGTGGGTCCTTAGTAAAGCCCAACCATTTCCCTCCTCAATTCACTCCCCTAGATGAGCATTTGACTTTTCCCCTCAAACCTCAAACAACCTGCTCTCCACTGAAGCTTATGATCCCTGCTTAAATAAAAGCAATAAAATAAAAATTACCCACCTTTCCAGCACCATACCTGGCTAGCTCTCTCCATCTGTATGGAAGAGGATTCTCACGCCCATCACACTGAACAAATAGTACCCCTCCCAGCTAGGATGTCATCCTTCCCTCCTAAGCCCAGATCACTGCCCAAGCAACTTTCCCTATTTTCTCCTGCTTCTTAGCTTTGGACCTTCTCTTTGAGAGTGATCCCACAGCACAGAACAGGTTGCACTATCAGCACAGGGCTCAGGGGTCAGTCTCTCCACCTATCTCTGCTCCCCTTTGGAGCAAAACTCAGCACTGTCTCTCAATGGCTGAACCTCCTTCTGGTATTCTTTTGATTCTGCTCCATTTTAATCTTCCAGTGAGCCCCCCCACCACCACAAGACCCCACAAATCATTGAAACTACTCTCCCCCAGACCACCAGTAAGTGACTTCCTGATGCCAAACCCAAAAGATAATTTTCAGTCCTCTCTTGGTGAACATGAGTGAGCTCTCCTTTCCTTGCTCTTCCCTTAGCTTTGAGAACCTGGCTCTCCTCCCAGCTCATCTTCCACCACACCCCCTTGGCTGATCCCTCTATGTGTTCTCAAGGCAGAGGCTCTGCTTCACGACTCTTCTGGGACTTCTATCTATATATACCTACTTTTTTTAAAAAAAATTTTAATATTTATTTTATTGCCCTTATTGTTTTATTATTGTAGTTATTATTGTTGTCATCATTGTTGGATAGGACAGAGAGAAATGGAGAGAAGAGGGGGAAACAGAGAATGGGAGAGAAAGATAGACACTTGCAGACCTGCTTCACCACTTGTGAAGCTTGTGAAGCGACTCCCCTGCAGGTGGGGAGCCAGGGCTCGAACCAGGATCCTTAGGCCTGTCCTAGTGCTTTGCACCACCTGAGCTTAACCCGCTGCACTATAGCCCAACTCCCATATACCTACTTTTTAAGTGATCTAAGCAAGTCCCATGGCTATAATAATCATCTATATCACCTCAATGCTGGGGATTCGCTGGCCTAATATACTCATTTCTAACTACCACTGTCTGAGCTCTGGACCCTTACCCAGACTACATTGTCTAAAGGTTCCATATCCCTGCCCAACCGGAATGTCTGTTCTTCCCTGGTTTCCAGCCCATCTGCAGTGGTGCTAAATCACCCAGAGGGGTTTGCAAACAGTCAGGCTGGAGTCAGACTCGACTTACTCTGCTTACGCTCCCACATCCAACCTGTCAGTAAGGTCCACAGGCTCTAACTTCAAGAGCTATGCCACATGAGATCCCTCTTCCCTGTCTCTCCAGCCCCTCTCCACTGCTGTCTCTGCAGCTTCTCACTGAGGCTACCTCTGAGCTTCCCAACAGTCAGAGGGATCCTTTTAAAATATAAATCAGATCCTATCTACACAACCCTAGTTCAAAATCTTCACTCTTCTAGCGTCTGCCCTTCTAGCCTAATTTATCACTTTGTTCCTCACACCTCCATCCAGTCACAGTGGACTTATTGTTCCTCCAAAATACCAAGTTCATTCCTATCTCAGGGCCCTTGCACTCACAGTTCACTCCAAAAAGAAGGCTGTCCTCCACTAACAACAAGGTTTCCTTCCTCATTTCATTTAAGTCTTTTTTGTTTTAATGTTTTGTTTATTTTTAGTGAAAAATAGATCAGAAAGAGATAAAAATCAGAGCACAGCTAAGCTCTGGTTTATGTTGGTGGTGGGGATTGAACCTGGTAACTAAGAGTCTCAGTTCATTTAAGTCTTAATGAGCAAAAATTTCTTGATTCCTGATCTCAACACTCTACCTCATCTCCTGACAGTCTCTATATCCCAGCCTCACTTTAGTTCATTTTCCTTCAATGGCACTCAACATTTCTTGGATTCCACTTATTATTCTCTGTAAGGGTAGGGGCCTAGTCTTATTTACTGCTGTATTCCCAAAGCCCAATATAGCCCTTTACCCATAGAACACAGTCTATAAATTGGTGTTGAATAAGTGAATTTACAAATGGTGAAATCAATCACTACATTTAATATACTCCCAGAAGTCCAAAGACTGAAGTACAGAACTGTCCGACAGAAATAAAGTGTGAAGCACATATGCAATTTTAACACATCTAGTAGCTACCTTTTTAAAATATACAAAGAAATGATAGAGTCATTTCAATAATATATTTTATTTAACCCAATAAATCTAAAATATTATGTCAACATATTCTCGGTATTAAAATTATTAATGAAATATTTTACTCTTTCACACTAAATTTTTGAAACCTGCTATGTATTATGGACTTGCAGCACATTTCAACTTGGACCAGCAACACAACGGGATACATGTATCTAAATAACATGTATGGGGACCAGGTGGCTAAGTGCACACATTACAGTGTACAAAGACTTGAGTTCAAGCCCCCTGTTCCCACCTGCAGGGGGAAAGCTCAGGAGTAGTGAAGCAGTGCTGAGGGAGAAAGAGTATGTGTGTGTATCTGTCTCTACCCACTAAATAAATAAATAAATAAATAAAGGGAGTCAGGCACTGGTACACCTGGTTAAGTGCCCATGTTGCAGTGCACAAAGACCTAGATTTAATTACCTGGACCTACAGGAGGAAAGCTTCCTAAGTGGCAAAACTGGGCTGCAGGTGTCTCTATGTCTCTTTCCCACCCTTTCTCCCTCCCCCTTTCAATTTTTCTCGGTCTCTATTCAATAATAAGTAAATAGAAATATTAAAAAATAAACTATTTAAAAAGGAATAAAATAAAATACACGAACCTAATCAGGTCACTACTAAATTCTAAACTCTGCAAGAAAGCCCATACCCCTCAGGATAAAGTCCCAAAGCCTTACCCTAAGCATGAAAGGTACCATATTAACTGCCCTTTTGAGCTTTCAATACTTCGTATCCCAAACACTCCTACAATCTTTCAATGTGTTGATTGTTCTCTTGCCTCTGAGCCTTGATAATGCTATTGCTCTGGTCTCAAAAGTTCCTACTCAATCTTTAGAATCCCTTCATCCATGAAACTTTTACTGACACCCTAAGCTTTGGTGAAGGACTCATCCTCTGTATTCCTAAACTGTCATCTCCCCTACCAAGGACAAGGACAACCTTGCTCATCTGTGCAGAGCACAAGAAGGGGGTTCCTCCCCACAAACAGGCCATCACTCACCTCTATTTCACTCCACCTATTTCACTCCTATCTTTGCTTACCTCATGAAAACAGAATCACAGTCCTGCTTCCACTCCACAACCTTTCTAATCCCCCTAAAATCAAGTCATTTTACTTGAATTTTATCCTAAGAAAGTAAAATCTCTTGTTCCAGAGAGAAGGCTCAGCGAGTAGAGCAAAGAACATGTGTGCTTGAGGGTCCATGTTCCATTGCTTATACTGCATATGCCAGAACAGTTCTTTCTCTCTCTCTCTCTCTGTCTTCATCTCTCTCTACCCCCCCACCTCATTCCCACTCCCACTCCCTCTACATTTCCCATAAATTAAGCAGACCCAGGACCAGGTGGTGGTGCAGCTGGTTGAGGGCACACGTTACAAATGGCACATCTATGGTCTATCCTCTGTTCTCTAAGGATGTGGCCTTTTGGGCAGCTGAGATAGCTGGGTTCAGGCACACGCCCACCTACCGAAAATTCAGCATTCAGGGTGTTCAAGCCCTCCCTAGCTGTTGAACAAGACAGTCTAAAGTGTTCCTTCCAGGAGCCAGGAAGTATCACACCTGGTTGAGCGGACATGTTACAGTGAACCTAGGTTTAAGCCCCTAGCCCCCCACTTGCAAGAGTAAGGTTTCATGAGTAGTGAAGCAGTACTGCAGGTGTCCCTCTCTCTCTATCTTTACCTTCCCTCTTGATTTTTCTCTGTCATTATAAATAAAAGATTTCTTACTATTCCAGTAATAAAATAGTTTTTAAAATGAAAGAAGACCAGTTGGGAGGGAACCAGGTTTGCTAGCATAGTGGCCTCAGTTTGATTCTCAGCATCCCATATGCTCACTCACTCTCACAATAAATACATTTTTAAAAAGAAGACAAGAAATCTCTTATTTTCCCCCAGGTTTCCAGTGGGGAAGGAGGACAATCATGAAAATATATTTTAATTTGAAATATGAGAACATGCTTATCTGACCTTCACTTCACTTCCCTATCCCAAACAAGACTAAAATTCAGGCAGGAGAAATAATGTTATGTGAAAATTGATTCTGTTGAATCATCACCAGTCCTGAGTCCAGGAAAGTGGCAGTTCAATACCAACACCAAAGGCACCAGCAGTCACCACTACTGCCGCCAGGGCACAGCTATTGTCACAAGAGAAAGCTGAGAGCTTGGAGCTAGGGAGGTGAGGAAGCACAGCCTTCTTTGCTTGTGAGCATCTTCTCAGTATTTGATGAACAGAAATATAGGCATGTTGCTCTACTCATTAATTCACTCAACAAGCATTAATGATCACACAGGCACCATGCCAGGTATAAGGGATACAAAGTGGAAATTACATCTCTGGTGTTTTTTTTTCTTTTTCTTTTCCTTACACAAAAATAATTTAATGTTCATGGATTAACTTGTTTCTTTTGGACAGATCAGAAAAAATAGGGGACTCCTCAGCTTATAAAGTTCACTATCATAAGATTAAATGCATATCCAAAAAATTTTAAAGAAATTCATTAGTAGAACTAGGATGGCAATTTAAGCTCGCTGTAATTAAAATGTGTTAACATTTTTATAGGCAAACAAGCCATGTGTAAGGTTTTCTTCTTGTCCCTTAATAACTTAAATAAAATAATATTGAAGAAAAATTAACAAAAGATAACCTTATTAACAAAAGATAATTCACCAAAATTTTAATTTTGCAGAGAGAAAGCTATTTTCCCATGTTCTTGGCTCAAAACCTATAGAAAATATATAGTAATATGTCTTCTTTGCACACAAAGATAAATGAATGAAGACCACTGGTTTGTAGCACAGGAGAAATACCATACTCTCCTCAGAAGCCCCAGAAGTCAGAGGAAATGCTTTCCAAAAAACACAATCATTATAGGGAGATTAGTCAAAGAAAAACACACTCCAGGTTACTAGTTCACCCTTATGTGAATGCTGTTTCCACTACCTATTAGGAAATCATCTTAATATTTAATAACAATAACAAAGACCAAGCTGGTATCTGGAAGTATTTCCTTAAAACTTAAACTCGTGACTAAAATCATTCTCTAATTCTTGGTTCTTGGGGATGAGTCAACTACGGGTTGTGCTATTCTCCTAAAAGGATAGATAGAATACAGGAATAGTTGTCACCCCCTCCTCACTGAGGAGCTAGGAAAACAAAGACCCAGTGAGCACAACTCAGATCTGAATGTAGGACTCTCAGCCCAGCTTAGTTCACCAGTCAATGATCCCCACATGAAAGGCAGGAAAACTAACCAAAATCCAGGCTGTGATCTGTCTGGACAGGCCAGGCATGGCCAAGAGGGGGTGAGGGGAGGTGGCAGGAATTATTATGTGCTCTGATCCTGGCAGTGTTCCATCTACAAATTTAATGGCACCGAGCCCTCTAGCACAATCGTGAAATAAGAGAACATCAAACACCACCAGAAGGAAACTTCTAGTTTCAGTTCCCACATGTAAAATCCAGGGATGTATTCACTGTATTCCTCCAAATAAGGGGAAAAAAGACAGAAAAAAACTGGAAATCAACAATATTTCTTAGATTGGAGAATTGAAGTTACAAAGCAAACTATCATTCAGGAAAAAAATGAATAAGCAAATGTAGAGAAATCTACTATTCTGGGGACTGATAGAGAAGGCTGGAGTATTTAAATCATAATTGCCTGATTACTGGGAACTGAATGCAGAGTAGATTGCAAGTTCAACACTCAGTAGCTGGGCAGAGACACACCTGGTAGAATTCGCACAGTACCATGCTCAAACCACTGGTCCCCACCTGCAGAAAAGAAAGCTTCAGGATCAGTAAAGCAGTGCTGTAACTATCTCTCTTTCTCTCTCCCATTCTATTTTCCCTGATTCCTCTAAATTTCTCTCTGTCCTATAAAATAAAAAGAAACAAAGTAAGGAGTGAGAGGAAGGAAGGAAGGAAGGAAGGAAGGAAGGAAGGAAGGAAGGAAGGAAGGAAGGAAGACTGGCTGCCAGGAGTGATAAATTCATCATGCAGGCATCATGTCCCAGTTTTAACCCTGGTGGCAATATATTTTTTTAAATTTAAATATAAAAAAAAAACCGTAAATGCTCCTGGACATTCAGCAGGTATCAGAGTCATATTCAAGTATGACACAGATCTTGGAATTACCAAAACAGGAATCTAAAATTACTAGAATTACTGTAAGACCTTTCATGGAAAAGTTGGACAACATAAAAAAATAGATGGCAACATAAACAAAGAGACAATAATTTTAACAAAGGATCAAAAGAAAATGTTAGATATAGAAATTTGCCAAATTGGGAGGGTATAAAGAAAGAAAAAGAGAAAGATATAAAAAACGAGCTGAACATGAACTAGGGCAATTTGAAAAAAATGCACAGAATATGAATAAAACGACTATCATTAGAAGAAAAAGAAAGAAGATCATAATATAGTTGAAGTAATAATGCCTGCAGATTTTCCAAAATGAACAACAGACACAGAATCACAAATTCAGGAAACTCAGAGACCAGCATGCAGAACAAATAACAAAACAAAACAAACTATGACTAGGTATATCATAAATCAAAGACAAAGGAGAAATCTTGAAAGATCAGAGAATGAAAACGACAAAAAGTTTACCTACAAGTGGACTATGGGTAAGAATTACATCAGATTTCTCTTCAAGAACTATGCTAAAGAAGAGAGACAGAGAGAGAGAGAAAAGAAGAAGAAGGAGAAGGAGGAGGAGGAGGAGGGGAAGGAGGAGGAGGAGAAGGAGAAGAAGAAGAAAGAGGAGGAGGAGGAGAAGGAGAAGGAGAAGGAGGAGAAGGAGGAAAAGGAGAAGAAGGAGAAGAAGAAGAAGGAGAAGGAGAAGGAGAAGGAGAAGGAGGAGAAGGAGAAGAAGGAGAAGGAGAAGGAGGAGAAGGAGAAGAAGGAGAAGGAGAAGGAGAAGAAGAAGAAGAAAAAAAAGAAGGAAAGAATAAGGGAAGTAGAAATAATGATAAAAGCTGAGAGAATTTGTCGGCAGTAGACCTGCCTTACAAAAAATGTTAAAAAAAAAAAAATCTTCAGTGAGAAGGAAAAATGAGAGTTAGGAGGAATACAGTGGCAGAGAAAAAGAAAGAAAGGGAGGGAGGGTAGCAGAGGAAACTATCAACAAGATGACAGACACTAAAGACTAAAGTAACAAAGTAGAGAAGAAAGCAGAATAAACAACCACACACACATACACACACCTGAAGCAAATGAATATAAGAAAGTTATCTGACAGCATCAAGAGGAACATCATTCATGTCATTCTATGGATAAGAATTACATCAGATTTCTCTTCAAGAACTATGCTAAAGAAGGGAGATAGAGAGAGAGAAAAGAAGGAGGAGGAGGAGAAGAAGGAGAAGAAGGAGGAGGAGGAGAAGAAGAAGAAGGAGAAGAAGGAGAAGAAGGAGAAGAAGGAGGAGGAGAAGAAGGAGAAGAAGGAGAAGAAGGAGGAGACGGAGAAGAAGAGGAGGAGGAGGAAGAGGAAGAGGAAGAGGAAGAAGAAGAAGAAGAAGAAGAAGAAGAAGAAGAAGAAGAAGAAGAAGAAGAAGAAGGAGAGAGAAATGTTCATATTTGCTGGGAATTTCTCTCTAACTTAAAGCAGATAGGCCTCCATATCCAGAAGGCTCAACTGGTTTCAAGAAATATGAATCCAAACCTAAGTTCACTAAGATATACAGTAGTTTAAATGTCAAAAGCCAAAGATATAAGTAAGTTTGAAGACTGTTAGTGAAAAGCAGAGTTGTCTATAATAGAACTCCCAAGAGTACCAGTTAATTTCTCAATATACACTCTAAAAGCTAGAAAGGACTGACAGAATATATTTAAAATTCTGAGTAGAAAAGGTCTCCACCCAAGAATATTTCATTCTGCTAGGTTATCAGTTCTATCAGTCAGGTTTGAGGGAGATGTGAAGTTTTCCAACAAGTAACAGCCAAGGGAACTCACCATCATTTAATCAGACCTATGAGGGATACTAGAGGGATTAACATTAAGTGAAAATATGGAGTGACCTCACCAACAGGGGAGAAACAAACAGAGCCAGGAAAACAGAGCCAGTAAAGCCCGATAAAAACTATGTAATTAGACAACAAAACTGAGGTTAACCAAGGAAGAGAGAGGGAGCGGGGAGGCAGTTGGAGTGGGGAGTAAGGGTGTCTAACAAACTTTGGTGGAATATATTAGTATTTGGTGGGGTAGGGTAAACTCATTTTCAAATGGTGAAAAAGTTCTATTTCTGAAACACTTATCAGCCTATAATTTAAGGTTTCCTCAAAAACAAATAAAAATAAGATTAATCAAAAATACAGATTATTAGTTAATTTAAAAAATAGATCTACAAGGGGCCAGGCAGTGGCACACCTGGTTAAGTACACACATTACAGTGCACAAGGACCCAGGTTCAAGCCGCTGGCTCCTACTTGAAGGGGAAAAGCTTCTTGAGTGGCGAAGAAGTGCTACAGGTGTCTCTCTCTTTCCCTCTTTATCCTCCCCTCTTCTCTAAATTTCTCTCTGTCTCTATTAAATAAATAAATAAATAAATAAATAAATAAATAAATAAATAAAATAGATCTACACAAGGACCCAGCTTCAAGTCCCAGGTCCCCACCTGCTAGAAGAAAGCTTCACAAATGCAGATCTCTCTCTCTCTCTCTCTCTCTCTCTTCTGCCTTCCTTTTTTTTGCACTTGACGCAAAGCGTTAATGGACTGGCATAAGGATCCTGGTTTGAGCCCCTGGATCCCCACCTGCAGGGGTGTCGATTCACAGGTAGTGAAGCAGGTCTGCAGGTGTCTGTCTTTTTCTCCCCTCTCTGTCTTCCCCTCCTCTCTCCATTTCTCTCTGCCCTATACAACAATGACGACAACAATAATAACTACAAACAATAAAACAACAAGGGCAACAAAAGGGAATAAATAAATAAGTATCTTTAAAAGGCAAAATAATAATAATAAGCATTCTAAGAATGCTCTCAAATTACAATGGAATTAAGCTAGAAATAAATATGAAAATTGTCACTATTGTAAATATTTTCTAGAAATATTGCTAGATGATTCCAATATACTTAGAGATCAAACAATATGTTTCTAGATAAAACACAAGTCAAACAGAAGTCCTATGAGAGATGTTTAAATATGTCAATGTAAATTAACATGAAAATACAATGGTTAAAATTTGAGGAAACTGGAAAATGTAGCACTTAATATTTTATAGCATTAAAAACATGTTAGAAAGAGACATCTAAAATCACTAATCCTCATATAAGCTTTAGGAAACTAGAAGGGGAAGAGCAATATCAACATAAAACAATCAGAAGAAAATACATAACAGAAATCAGAAATCAATGGAACTGGAAAATCAATAGAGAAAATTAATGAAACCAAAGATTGGTTCATTGAAAATACCTAATTAAAACTGATAAACCTCTAGCTAGGTTATCCAAGAGAAGAAGACAGGAAGTATTAATTACTATTGCAGAAATGAAAGAAATAATATCACCACTTATTTCATGGGCATTAAAAGGATGTTAAGGGGACTGAAAGTTAACTTACCTGCTAAAAGTACAGACTTGGGAGTCGGGCTGTAGCACGGCGGGTTAAGCACAGGTGGTGCGAAGTGCAAGGACCGGCTTAAGGATCCCGGTTCTAGACCCCGGCTCCCCACCTGCAGGGGAGTAGCTTCACAGGCGGTGAAGCAGGTCTGCAGGTGTCTTTCTCTCCCCTTCTCTGTCTTCCCTTCCTCTCTCCATTTCTCTCTGCCCTATCCAACAACAACATCAATAACAACAACAATAAAACAACAAGGGCAACAAAAGGGAATAAATAAATAAAATAAAAATAAGTTTAAAAGTACAGACTTAAACCAAGCAGTTAATCCCTGGTATACAACATGGAAGCACTAAAACACCAGGGAAGCACCATGGGTGATGGAGCAGTGCTGTAATATCTCTTCTGTCTCTGTCTCTTGTCTCTGTCTCTGTCCCTCTCTCTCCCTATTTCTCTATCTTATAAAGAAAAAAAAGAGCCTGGGAGTGTTGGAACTATGCATATGACCCTGGGCTCATAGTAAGTAAATAAATACAATCTGATAAATAACTCTTTGCCCACAAATTTGATCATTTAAATGAAATGGCCCAATTTCTTTAGAAATATAATTTACTAAAACACATATGAGAACTATATCCTAAACAAGGCTAAATTCATGATTACAAGAAATTGAATTTAAAGATAATTACTTTTTAAAAAGATGAGGGGATGTGTGGTGGTGCAATTAATTTAGCACACATGTCACCATAAGCAAGGACCCTGGTATTAGCCCCTGGTCCCCATCTGCAGGGGGAAACTTCACAAGCTGTGAGGGTGCTCAGATGTCTCTCTCTCTCTCCCTATTTCCCCTTCCCCCTCGATTTCTCTCTGTCTCCATTCAAAATAAATAAATTCAATAAATTTAGAAAGCACTAGTCCCAGAAAGTTTCAGTGGTGAATGCTACCATACTTCAGCACAAAATGATACTGATTCTCTAAACACTTTCATAAAAACCAGAGCAGATGGAAGAATCGTTAATTTATTCTGAGACTAATATTACTTCAATACCAAATCCAGATAGATACTGAAGTAATGGAAACTACAAACCAGTAGTTCTCTTGAATATCAATGTGTATATCAATAAGATATTAACAGATTAACTCCAACAATCTATAAAAAAAGTGCACGCCCTGATGAAATGGGATATACTCCAGGCATGCAAAGATGACTCAATATCTGAAATTTAAGTAAAAACAATCCATCAAATCAACAGACTAAATAAATTATTTGACAAGATCCAACATGGATCTACAGTTAAAAACAAGAAAGAAAAATAACCTCATATAAGTAAGGAGAGATTACTTCCTCAATTTGATAAGGAGAATGTACAAAACACCTAAAGCTAGCATAATACTCAATAATAAGAAAACAGATGTCTTCTCCCCAAAATCAGGAGCAAGGCAAGAATGTTCCTTCCAGTCATTCCTATTCAGCATCCTATTTCTGCCCTAGCTAATGCAATAAGACAAGAAAATAAAAGGTACATATATGATTGGAAAGGAACAAGTTAAATCCTTTATTCACCAGTAGCAAGACTTTGTAAAAAAAAAATAATAATAATAAAAATCAATTAATTAAACTGAAGCTAGTAAAGGATGATAGGAAGGTTGCAAGATATGAAACTAATATAAAAAAGTGAATTGCTTTTATACATACCAAGAAAAATTGAAATTTGATATTAAAAGTGCAATACCGCTTATAACAACACACAATAAAAGCGAGTAAAATGTTTCAGGGGCTACAGTAACTTACTTGCATGTGTGAAGCCTTGGGATTGAACCCTAGCACTGCATGAGAATGGTGCTCTGTGTCCCTCTCCCTCTCTCTTTCCCTTTTTCTCTTTCAGTCTCATTCTCTATCAAAAAGAAAATGGGGGGGGTAGTCATCAGGAGCAGTGGAGTACTAGTACAGTCACTGAGCCCAGCAATAAACTTGGTGAAAGGAGGGGAGGAATGAACAACAGCAACAACAACAACAAAAAAAACATGGCTGCTGGTAGCAATGGATTCATAGTGTGGGCATAACCCAGGAGACAATAACGAAAAGAGAGAGGAGACAGAGAAAGAAAAAGAAAAAGAGAAAAGAAAAAAAAAAAAGGAAAGAAAATTAATGACAAGAAAAGAAAACTTAGTTACCCAGTGACTCTGAGACTTACTAGTCAGTAAACAGAACAGAGTTCAGAGGAAGACTTACTCAACAGACCTTCGAAAAGGGATCTCCAATGATAATTTCAATGAAGAAAGGATGGTCTTCTCAAGAAAGGTTTCCGGAATAACTAGTCATCCACATACAAAAAAAAAAAAAAAAAATCCCAGGCCTATTCTTGTTCTTCTGCACTTGAGCACCAACCATGACCACACTCTTTGGACAGTATGTGTCAACCCTCCTGGAAGTTATCATCCTGCATTCTTACATTCAGCCCATTTCATGCTCAACCACATCTCTTTAATGTCAAGACTCTCAGAAACACAGGTAACTGCTACTGTCAATGTCAGGTCTTTCCTTGGCCCCACTTCCATTCCTATTTCTTTATTTCTCTCCTTCTCCTCCTCCTCCTCCACCACCAGCACCACCACCTCCTCCTCTGTTGGTATGCTTCTAATTCTGCTTCTAAAAACCCCTTCTGTTTCATTTGGTTTAATCCCCCCTGCTTAACACTGTATTCTATTTACATAACCATTGTTAACTAAGCACCACCCTCCCTCCAGGGCATTGGTGGTTCAGTGGTAGAATTCTTGCCTGCTCTGCCCCCTCTCCTTGTCACAACCCTGATTTTCACCAGTCACTTTTCTCTCCACCCTCTCTACATCACATCCTGTTTACACCCTACTTGGCAAGTATATTAGTTTTAGTTTAGCTTAGCTTGGCTTAGATTGTGCTGCGTTCTGCATGACTAAAGAGATACTGCGTACAACCCAGCCCTGAGTCCCTAGTCGTCTGTCTCCACTCGCGAAGCCAGCCCGACACTCCTCCTCCTCCTCTTCTTCCTCTTCTTTCTCCTCCATTTCCTTTTCCTTCTCCTTTTCTTTTATCAGAGCACTGATAAACTCTGGTTTATGGCGGTCCTGAGGACTGAACTTGGAACCTCTGGAACCTTAGGAATGAAAGTCATTTTGAGTTTTTAACGTATGTATATGTTCTATCTTTACTTCTTCTTCTAGCGTTTGCCCTCTATCTTTACTGATATGTATGTCAAAATGCAAGTAAATCAACTACCAAGACACAGTGTTTATCTTTAATTGGGAAGGTTGGGATGTGATTTTGATTTTTATTTTAATTCTGTTTTTGCTCATCTGAACTTTCTGGTTGTTCAATAGTAAGCATGTATTAGTTTGGATAATACAAATAATAGAAGCAAAAGAAAAAATAAGCAAGAAAACACAAGAAAGGTCTGTTTTATACAAAGGAAATGCCAGGAGGGATGATTCACTTTATAAAAGGTACTTTTTGCTTTGTTAAAAATATCATATATACATATATATATATAGATAGATATGTAATAAAATTATTTTATGCAGGGTGTAGTCCAAAAAAAAGTTTGTTTTACAGGTAGCTTTTCAGTCTGGTATGAAGCTCAGAAAGGTCTGTTTACCCTAAGGAGAAGTTATGCCTCCCTCCTTCTCTCTTTCCTTCCCTTTTTCCCAGTCATGGAGACATGGGTTGTTTCCTTTTCTTATGCAACAGATTCCCAGTTCAGCTCTGAGCTCAGTGATTCCTAACCCCATCAGACACTATGGTCCATTCTTCACATGCTGTTGTTTTCAAAGTCCAGAGAAACAGGAGTTTCAGGAACGAGACCTCAACAGAACGGTTGGAAACAGAACACTGTCACCCCAACAAAAGTCCAAGAGCTCTCTCCATTGCTGGCTTCAAGAAAACTCTTCCACCCAGAAAATTCCTCCTTCAGATTTGAGATTCTAAAGGAACAGCAGCCCCACAATAAGCTGGGTCTTGGGCCAGCTCCAACTATGCACTTTACTTTTACTCACTCTGAAGTTTACAGCAGAATCTAGGTACAAAATTAACCTTATAGGACAAACAACGAAGCAGAGTGTAAAGGTGAAGGCACTTGTCCACAAACCTCCAGATATTAAGTGGAAGGTACAAAACTCAGTATTCCAGTTTTGTCTTGATTGGAGGTTGGAGCGTCATGATTAAAGAAACTCTCTGTTCAAGTAGCCTTTAAGGTGGCAGAAGTATTTAATGTGAGATCTCTGCCCAGTTGTTCTTCTTCTAGCATTTGCCCTTCTTCCGTAGCCAGTCAACAGGTCAGGTTGAAAGCTGTCAGGAGCTGCTTGTTGCTGGCTTTGAAAGTGACTGGGATCCATGTGGATTCAGTCGGCTAGGAAGGATTGTCAGTTTCCTCAATGAATGGATACTCACGGGATGCACCACAAGAAGGTCGATCCAATGCACCGCACCCCTGCCCAGTTGTTAGAGACTGAGCCAGAACCACCAGGAGTGGCACTGTCCCTGCCCCTGCCCCATTCCAGGAGAGCAGGGCGCATACTAGCAAGGGAAATGCAGCAGACAACTCTGAATAACTACATAACTAACTGAATGCCACCTGCGAGCTAGACCACTGAGGCCCTTAGTCAGGGAGAAGACAAATTTATGGCTAAGCCAATACAAGCAACCATAAGGCATGCTTCAGAAAGCTCTACTGCAAATATCTAGGACTACTGTCACAAAGTGTCACTGCTGTGGCTCTTCCCATATGCCAGGCACTGCATTTGGCACTTGGCAACTAGTATTTTACTGAGTCCTCAAGACATGTTATAATGCGAGCTTACTTCTGCTCATTTTCTAGGCAGGTACATTAAGACTCTGGAAACAAGTGGGAAAAAGAAAGAACTATCTGTCCCTCTGGGAGGTGGCACAGTGGATAAAGCACTGTACTCTCAGGCATAAGGTCCTCAGTTTGATCTGCAGCAGCACATGTGCTAGAGTGATCTCTGGTTCCCTCCCTCTCTCTCATCAATCATTGAATAAATATTTTAAAATACACAATTGTATTTTATAAGACTTTTTCCCCAGCATTGCTAAGACATGCCTTTAGCAAAAGCTGTAACTTGTGGGGGAACCCTCCACACAGAAGTCCACCCTTGTGCAAGCACACACAGGAACACACTCATCATCATCATCATCATTTTCTTCTTCATCACCACCACCACCACCACCACCACCACAGTTAAGGGCCTCATGGCTCCTGGGAACTCCACATGAACTGCTTCTTCTGAGGCAAGTACCTCTGGCCATGGAGCTGACTTTTGCACCACCTTGGCAACCACACAAGTGAGGCCTGTTAGGAACCATGGGGTACAGAGGGCAAGGGGAGGAAGGCCCAAGGGTGTCTGGAAGCTCTTCCAGCAGTAACTCTCCATTCTGGACCCAGCAGCTGCAGAGCTTACTGTGCAGAGCTCAGGGGCCACAAGGCGGCATCAGAAACCCTTCTCAGGTGACAGTCTGGTCTCTCGTTCTCATCATCATCTCCCATGAGAATCATGACAAAATGAGTGGACTAGAGCACACTGGGGCTATGAAGTCTTCAGTCTAGTTCTTTTGGGGACTAGTGATTCAGCACTGAGTAATGCCCTCCCTCACCACAGAGTGAGTCTCCAAGTTGACTGTGTGGCCCACCAGAGCAACTTCTGAGCCTCAGGTTCCCCAACATGGCAACATTTCCACCACTACATCGCTTATCCTAGTACAGCATTAAGATAAGCCTGTCTGATTTTCAGTGAGCTTCACCGGGCAGGACTCCTGCATCTAATCACATGCCTGGGACAGTGCCTGGCATATTGTGGATGGATGGCAAGCAGGAAGAATACTAAAACAAGACCATTTTTTTTGCTGTGCCACCTGTGTGCCATGGATGGCAGTGGATATATACTGAGCTCAAGCCAGGGGGTAAACACCTGGACCAGCTGATGGCTGCATTCCTAAGTTCAGTAAACAAGTCTCCAGCACCCCTGACTATAGAAAGCTTGCTATCCCTGGTAGGTGAGTCTGAGAAAGCTGTTGGAATCACTCCATGCCCTTGTCCCAGTATTACATAGGAAATGCTCAAGAGAGGTTCAAGGAAGCTCAAGGAACTCTCTCCCTCCCCTATGACATGCTCTGAGAAACTGCAATTCTTCTTCCTCATTTCCCACTTTTTTCTCATCCACCACAGCTTTTGCTGCTATTCCCAACTCAGGAATCCTAAGGCTGGGCAGTCAGTTCTCAGGAATTCTGTTGCTTTGCCCAGTCTTTTACTCCATGGTCCTGTCTGTCAGGACCATGGAGAGGTGCTCATTTCTCTTTATCTGTCTCTTAGCTTTTCCACATAAACTGGGGATAATGGGGATCACCATGTTTGCTTGGCCCACTTCCCAGTGAGGAGACAGATGCACAAATGTTCTATAAACCTGAAGTGCTGGATCAAGGCCATGTCAGCATTACTAACTCCTCTTGGAGAAACATCGCCACCACCACCCACCCACCCCACCCCCCCCGCCAATGCTAGCATGATTCTCAGAGGACCAGCAACAAAGGCCCCAGGAGTTAGCCAGGCCACTTTTTACAAAGCAAAGGTTACCACTTGCTGAGCTTATTACTCACTCCTGGCATAGAAGTCTGCCAAAGAAGATGGCAAAACAACAACAACAACAAAAAGTCTAGCATACAGCTTTCCTCTTCAGGAACACATATACACATGATCCAACTCATAAATAAAAACCCGATTATCGCAGGCTTTTCCAAACCTAATGTGACTGAGTTTTAATCTTTTATAAAGAAAAACTCATAAAATATTCAAGCAAGGCCCCCAAGTCTCAGGAGACTAAAAGTAACTCTCAGCAGTCCCTGCTACAAGCACACCAGTAGGCTGCCCAGGAACTCTGCCATCAACGATAGAGTATCTTGTCTGCCTTTATTTGTGTTTGGCCAAATCACTGGCAGTGAGCAGGTCCAAGCTCCATCAGCCACAGCCAACCCTCCTGCCAGCCTGCTTTCCACACTCCTGGCTCTTTCTGCCCTATAAGATCAGGAATGCCCTGGGCTCCTTTTCAGATTATGCAGCACTAAGGACAAGCTGAAAGGGGCAGAATGAAACATGCCTCTAGAGTACAGGCAGTGGGGAATAAAAGCCTCCCTTTCCAAATCATGAATTCAGGAGAATCCAAAGAGACTAGTAAAGGCATGAATTCCTTGTATCTCTGTCATCTAGCCTACTATTATTCCTTTCTAGGACTTATTCATTCATCCATCTAGATATTATTATGGGGTCGGGCGATTGTGCAGCGGGTTAAGTGCACGTGGTGCAAAGCACAAGGAGCAGAGTAAGGATGCTGGTTCAAGGCCCCCCGGCTCCCCGCCTGCAGAGGGGGTTGCTTCACAGGCAGTGAAGCAGGTCTGCAGGTGTCTATCCTACTCTCCCCCTCTCTGTCTCCCCTCCTCTTGAGAAAAAAACAAAATGGAGAAATTATTACTGTGATTCAACATTAGGTCCAGACACTGGGCACTAGGACTACAATAAAAATGAGGAAGGAAATCAAACATCCCCTTTTTAATGCAAGAGCTGATCCCAGGGGTGGGATAGGGGCATTACAAGATGAGCCCAAAAGATCTTTATAAAGTATAAAAAGTAATATATTAAAAGGATTCGTTAAAAGGACAGAGGAACCTTTACAAAGGGGCTACCACCAGTCAGATGTGGAATAATCTGAGCAAGAGGATAATGATAACATTGAATTATAATCTATAAAACTAACACACACATTCTAAAATGATGTAAATGAGGAAGATAATTAATAAATAAATGGTAAAGAAAGGAGAGCTCCTTCTACAGAAGAAATCAAATTAATAAATGTAGAAGGCATGGTGAACATAAAATGTCACTAATTGGCAAACATCACAGTTATCACTGTTGTAGAAAGGAATCAGCAATGGGTAACACAATTAGTGAATAAAAACAGTATCTGCAGTCACAAATTACCTCTGCACAAAAATTCCTATTAATGCAAAGGATAAGAGATTAGCATTTCAGGAAGAAAGAATGTTACAAAGGAGAAAGATGGAAGATGTTACCTTTCCTTACCTAAGTGTTCAGGCTTTCTATTAGCAGAGAGCGGTTATTCCCCCCCCCCCCCCCCGTACCTTCTGCTATGATGTGTGGAAGAGACAGCATTGCTTCTGAGATCCCACTGCCAGAAATCCACAACCAAGTTAGTGATCCTGCTCATATCCAGAAAGCCCTCTAGTTCCAACTATCTAGTATTCATCAAAGGGGTTAAGGACATGTAATTCAAAGAAAGGTCCAGAATTTGTCCCATATTGGTAGAGACAAAGGAGACATGGCACCTAAATTCCACATGGAATCCTAGGCTGATTTCCAGTGCAGGAAAAAAAAAAAGGCAATTTGTTGAACTATTGGTGAAATTTGACTAAACTTTATAGATTACTTTATGGCTATTAATTTCCTCTGTGTGTGTTACACACACACACACACACACACACACACACACACACTCACATTCTACTCTCCTGAAGGTTATTACATCATTAAGAAAGAGAAAGGGAGACAGAAAAATAAGCATAAGAAAAGTTTAAGTATTTAAGTAAAATACAGATGGCTAGATGGTAGTAGTAGTACGGAAATAGGTTTTTTTTTTCTTTTTTTTTTTTAAAGGTGCTGGCATAATTCTAAATTTCTCAGAGGTTTACTGAGAGAGGTATATCAAGGCGAGAGAACAGGCAAGAAAGACAACAGGTGGAATGCCTTCAGGCAGAGAAACAGTAAGTGCAAAGGCCTTGAGGCCTTTCCCCAGTGGGACAGGGAGAACAAACAAGGTCAGAGAATGCCAGGACAGCCTCTCAATTACACCCCTGCCTCTCGAAGGCTCACTGTTCCATTTCACCCTCTCCATGCCCAAGGCTCCTGAACAAGTTGCCACACCAACCACCAAAAGGTAAAGCAAAGCCACAGCTTAGGTGAGATGAAGTCCTAAACCTAGTGCATAAAGCTGAGACCTCTCAGTTTAAACCCCCAGCAAACCATTCCTTAGGAAGACACCATGCTAGAGACTGTCTCCCTATTTTTCTAGTCAACAGTCTATTTGTCCTCCAGAGTTGAAACAGATCAGTGCTCTACTAGCTGAGCATCAGATCAAAATGGTTACATAAGAGGAGCACAGTGAAGGAAAGGCATACCACCTTACAACATAACCACCATACAACATAACCACCATACAACATAACCACCACTGTAAGCTTGGAAAGGTATTCTCACTCTGAGAGGGACAGCAGCTTCACCTCCCAGACCTGTCTATTCTAGGGCATCAGCCATCGTAAGACTTGCCTCCTTGGTTCAATGGCTACCTGATAAGCTGTCATGATTACCTACTCATCAATACCTGGGGCTTCCAAGAGACAGTTCTCAGGCCAGATTGGTGCATTTTCTATCTGAAACTAAAGAACAACAGACATTATCTTTCCTTCTTTCTTTCTTTCATTCTTTCTTTTTAAGTGGGAAACATTGTTTATTTTTTATTAGTGATTTAATAATGATTAACACAATTATAAGATAACAGGGGTACAATTCCATACAGTTCCCACCACCAGACTTCTGTGTCCCATCCCCTCCACTGGAGGGTTCCCTATTCTTTATCCCCCTGGAAACATGGGCCAAAATTCTTTATGGTTTATAGAAGGTGGACGGTCTGGCTTCTGTCGTTGCTTCTCCATAAGTGAAGAATGTTAAGCATGGGTATTGGCAGGTCAATTCATTCCCCAAGTCTGTTTCTATCTTTCCCTAGTGGGGTAGGGCTCTGGAGAGATGAGGTTCCAGGACACATTGGTAAGGTCATCTGGCCAGAGAAGTCAGGCAGGATGTAATATTTTCTAACTGAAAGGGTGTGAAGTGTTTTTTCCATAAATTCTCAGATGGGACCTATTTTCACTTCTCCTCCACTGAGCTCACTGCTGGTCCCATAAAGGAATGGGTATCTAGCAAAAAGATGTGAAATCGTCAGGCTCTGCCTATGCTGTTGGCTTGCTTCTTTTTTCTGAGTCTGGCTCATGGTTGTGACTTTTTATTGCAGTCATATAACACAGTCATATTTTCTGCTAGTAAAATTGTCCCTGGATCATACAATGTAATCAAATTGATCAATATTTCATGGTGCTGTTACAAAAAAAGCTTTCTGGTATCCCTGTGCTTTCTCCTAACATTGTCTCGAACAAAACACACACACACACACACACACCAATTTTCATCAGTACAAAGTGAGAACAGTATCTTCTCTTGGGGTGAGGAGTGCCATAAAGATAACTAAGATAAATTCCAAATAAATACCTCTATTCATTCACTCAACAAATATTTAGGATTCATCTAGTATGTCAGGCCCTTTCAGAGAACTGAACAGAGAAGTGAATAGTAAGACAGATAACCTATGCCTCTGTTGCATCAAAGTAAAAGACTCTGGGATGGGTGGCTGGGGAGGGAGAATACAGGTCCAAAAAGGATGACAAATGACCTAGTGGGGGTTGTATTGTTATATAGAAAGCTGGGAAATGTTATGTATGTACAAACTACTATATTTACTGTCGAATGTAAAACAGTAATTCCCCAA
This sequence comes from Erinaceus europaeus, assembly GCF_950295315.1. Classification (NCBI taxonomy): domain Eukaryota; kingdom Metazoa; phylum Chordata; class Mammalia; order Eulipotyphla; family Erinaceidae; genus Erinaceus; species Erinaceus europaeus. Next base: position 82,473,705 of record NC_080171.1, on the reverse strand, counting down.
TAAAGAAATTCAAAAAAAAGATAGCCTATGCTTCACTGGGTTTAAAACATGGATATTTATTCTTTTCCCTAGTTAGTGAAATTCTCTACCTGGTTTTCTGAAGCTGTCGTATCCATCCTTCCATTTACCTCTCTCTCTTCCTCCCCATTCCCTCCCATAACACAAACACCCTTAAGTCCCATACTTCCCAAATACTCTCCATTCAAGTAGACCACCTGCTATTTTCAGCCTCCCTCAGAAGATATTTTTAAGCATTTTGAAATACCATTTGCATATAAAGCCTTTGCTAATTATAATCTCTCTACCTCTTCATTAGAGGCTGGGATGGCCTCTTCTTTCCCCGTCACTCATCTGAGTATCACCCCCATAACAAGGTCACATACCTCCTCCTCAGGCAGGTGTCCCTGAGGGAGTCCCCAGTACCTCCTCCTCCCAATGTCCCATACCTTAGTATCCCCCAAACTCAAAAGCAGCAAAGAGCCTAGCTTCTGGAAGCTTGCCTTGCCTTTCCTTTTTCTGCTAACAGAGTATCATGGGTAAGGGTCACATTCACAAATGCAAACTCTCCGGCCCCTGTTCAGCACAGGACAAGCACCCTCTGAAGCACTTCAGTGATGTCCACTGTGGCAAGCAGCCAGTTCTAGGGAGTTCACCTGAAGGTGCCCAAGTGGTAACAGCCAATGGTTATTAAAACTTTGGGGGCCAGGAGGCAGCACACCTGCTACAGCACATATATTACACTGTGCAAGGGCACAGATCAAGCCCCTGGTGCCGACCTGCAGGGGGGAAGCTACACAAGTAATGAAGCAATGTTACAGGTGTTCTCTGTCTCCCAACCCATCTTCCCCTTCCTTCTCAATTTTTGTCTGTTTATATCCAATAAATACACATAAATAAATTTATTCTAAAGCTGCACGTCTGCAATGTTTGCAGAACAAAGCAAAGGATTTCTTTATAGAGAATGGAGAGGAAACAAGCAATGGTAAGCTAACTGTGCTCTTAATTACTGGCAGCAGTTGTTCTTAGAAGGGCAGAGGTAAAATGGAGTAGGAAACCAAAAGCAAAACCCTGGGGTGAGAGTGAGGGTGGATGTTCGGCTTCCTGGGGTGGTGGTGGGGGGGGGATGGGACATTGTCTTTTGGTGGTGGGAATGGTGTTTATGTACACTCCTATTAATTTGTAGTCATATAAATCACTAATCAGTATGAAAGGGGAAAATTTATTGTATCTCTCAAGCTTTTTAAAGCACAGACTGAGTCTTTTTAATACATAGGCTGAGTCTTTGATATGTTGACTCTCTTAAAAGCCTAGACCAGGGAGAACAGAAGCAACTGGTGGCACAGCTATATACAAATAATGTCAAAGGACATAAATTATGGTGATGTTGTGTATGATACAGCAAATCCTAACAAAGGGATTTTTCAAAGTTAACCCACCTGCCAAATAATGTGATTATAGCAATAACTATCTATTGACTTCTTAACCCTAAGATAGCAGGAACCTCCCACTTCCTCTATAGAGCCTATATTTCCCCCAGTCCTGGAACCTCTAGGGTGGGGCTCACTTTCCTGTATGCTTCTCTCAATTCATACCAAATGATACTGCATCTGCTGATCCCAACCTAGTCAACGCAACGAGTACCACCTCAGCATGCTTCACCTCAGACTGTGTCCAGAGAAGTCAGGCGTGGAATGTCAACCATTCACCCTCAATTATTCAGGTAAGACCTTTTCTTTCATAATATTCTCCAATTCTATTCCTGGTGGTTCACTTCCTAACAAAGTCCCAAAACCTAGATATAGACCAGGTTCCCTGAGATAGAGTACATGTTCACATGTATCCATAAATTAGGGCAAAATATGCACTTGAAAGCAAAAGTGCTTAATAGTTTGTAGTGAGTCGGTATAAAGTTTATAATGAAATAGTGTCTGCTTAGACTTAGATACCCTCCTCACCTACTTCCTATTACAGTTCTCTCACTCACTCCAAAGCTAATCTTAGCAAAGAAAGGACTGCAAACGCTGAATAAGGGCAAGATGGGCATACTTTAAGGATGACTTTTTAGTCACTATCTGGCCACCCGATCAAATGGGGCCGTAGTTGGGAAGTCCTGAGATTCCCAAACAGACATGATGGGCCTAGACCCCCATAGGACCTTGCCCTCAACTTGGATCAACAATGGTAGAGAATGTTCCATCCTCCAAAAAGAGGATGGACAAAATACTCTATGCTACACCTGAGGAAGATGGGTCCTGAAGTTGGGGCAGCTTAGAATGTTCCTACTCATAACCACAGAAATGTGAGCTCAGACCTATAGGGATGCAGAGGTCACATAGGCTCCTAAGCTGAATACGGACCCCAGATCACATCAAATCGATGGGGTTTACAGTCAACAATATTTATACAGCTTTCCCATATTAGGGAGCTACTCTCTTCCCTGATCCTGCTTTCTGTTCCTTTTTCAGCCATGACACTATCTCCCCAGACAGTAACTTGGATCCACTTGCATATCATATTTCAGGCTCAGGGAAAAAAAAAAACTAGTATAGCCATAGGCCCTTTGGAATATAACTAAAATATGCATACTAGCTATCTACAAAATGGAGTACCCCCAAATTCATTTGCACTATTCCAGACTTTAGGTTCATGATTGGTCAACAATTTGTTTGGCTTTGTATGTTAACTCTCTTTTCAGCCATCAGGTTCCAGATGCTAACATGATGCCAACCAGACTTCCCTGGACAGACAACCCCACCAATGTGTCCAGTAGCTCTGCTTTCCCAGAGCCCTTCCCCACTAGGGAAAGAGAGAGACAGGCTGGGAGTATGAATCAACCTGTCAATGCCCATGTTCAGCGGGGAAGCAATTACAGAAGCCAGACCTTCCACCTTCTGCATCCCACAATAACCTTGCGTCCATATTCCCAGAGGGTTGAAGAATAGGAAAGCTATCAGGGAAGGGGAAGGGATATGGAGATCTGGTGGTGGGAAATGTGTGGAGTTATACCCCTATTATCCTATGTTTCTGTCAATGTTTCCTTTTTATAAATAAAAAAAAAGTCAGGGGAACAAATAGCAATGGATTGGGGGCTCTACAGGTAACCGGCATTAAGTAAAACAAAGTAGAGACTAAATCTAGGGAGCTAAGACTACTGCCCATGGAAACACATGTCTACAGCTGCCCAAGCATCCAGGACATCAAAAACAAATGAGAAATCTGAATTTTTAAGGATGGGCAACTCAGTTAGCTACTGTGGGCAGACAGCACTGAATCAGTGGTTTAAATACATACTCCATCCCTTCTCCCCCCATCTTGTTTACAATTCCAAACCGAGAAGGTGTTTTTATAATTAGCATAGTGTTTATATTCTATCCGGAGCTTTCAAAAGGCTTAAAAATAGACTGATGCCTTTACACACCTTAAGAATTCTTCCCCATGAAGATCTTGTTTACACTAGTATTTTCCTTAGCAAACCTCCTTTTGAAAAGGTCAGCTGCAGTTTACAAATTCTTTAACTGGCAGCTCTGAGTGAACAAGGATTTCACAGTACACATTTAGACCACTTCCATGCCCCCTCCACCCCCACCCCCACCCCAGGCTCAGTGGTTACAAATTTGTATGTGTAGAACCCCAGGTTCAATCCCTAGCACCACACCCACAAAAAATCTCAACTCTGAGGACTCAGGTACCACATTCTTATGGAGTGACCTATCCAATTTATAGAAAGTATGTGAAGACAAATAGAACCAGGGGAGCTACCTTCTTAAAAAAAAAATTAAAAAAGCAATTCTCTCTTGGTCTCATCTCTGCTTGAGCTGGTGGGTCATTAAACAAAAGGTGGGCCTGGAGAGGACAAGAATGGTCTGGGATGGGGAGGCTAGGTAAATCAAGTTGATCTCCTGTTTACTACAAGATATCTCGGAACTCTGAAAGGTCCAATGGGCATTGTCAATCACTAAGACAGAGTATGCTGCATTTATAGATTAATTTCACCCTGAACTCACCCACTCTCATCTCCTTTCCCAATGGACCAATCATGGAGCACACAATTCAGAAAGGAAGGGCACAAGACTAAACTTCTAGAAATAGGAGAGTAAAGATCCTGCCTGAGGTCAGTAGACTTCAAGAAAGCTACACTCAAACCCAGGGCCATGTGGTCCTCAAGGACCAGCACTACCTGCTCTGTTGGTTTGGCTAGTAAATTCTGATTTGTCACAAGGCCAGATGAGAGCCTCCATGTCCAGATGCCAGGAAACAATTCCCATGAATTTGCAGCCTGCTCTGTATGCAAACTGCTGAAAAACTATAAAGCAACAGTCTGGCCCAGAGCCAGGGGACCTTGCATCTAAGAAGCCTTCCCTGAGGTATCACCAAATTAGCTAGTGATCACACTACTGCTCACACACCTCCAGGGACACTTATATTACCCCTAATTCAGATACTTCACATTTGGGGTCTAGCTAGAGAAAAAGATGATTTCTCGATTTTTCCTTTCTCATGATAGCCATGCGGAAAACTGTAGTGTTTGGTCAGGAGGATCAGCTTTATTTTAAACACAAACACACAAAAAAGCAGTCTGCCATAGAAATTGGAGGTTTAGCAACCATGAATTCAAATCTCAATCCTTTTTACTTATGGGCAGGTTGCTTTGACCCTAAGAGGCTCAGTATCCTTATCTGTTGAAGTGGGGGTGCCATTCCCAACTCGGAGAACATTCTGAATGAGAATCAGTGAGTAGACTCCCCTTAATACAGTAGTTCGGGTGAAATTAGCTCTGCTCACTCCTTTCTCCATAGAGATTGCTACCTCCTCTCTACTGGACCTGGTCTCACAGCATCCTGGAAGCTACCCATGAACTTTATATAAAAGATGAGTTACCCCAACAACAAAAGTCCTGGACCGGACGGCTTCACAAACGAATTCTCCAAAACTTTCAGGAAATAGTTAGTACCCATATTTCTTAAGCTTTTCCATAAGATTGAAGAAACAGGAATACTCCCTTCCACCTTCTATGAAACCAACATCACCCTGATACCAAAAGCTGATAGGGACACAACAAAAAAGGAAAACTACAGACCAATATCTCTGATGAACATAGATGCCAAAATATTAAACAAGATCTTGGCCAACCGGATACAGCAGCATATCAAAAAGATTGTTCATCACAACCAAGTGGGATTCATCCCAGGAATGCAAGGCTGGTTCAACATCCGTAAGTCAATCAACGTCATTCATCACATCAATAAAAGCAAAGCCAAAAACCACATGATTATCTCAATAGATGCAGAGAAAGCCTTTGACAAAATCCAACACCCATTCATGCTCAAAACTCTACACAAAATGGGAACAGATGGGAAATTCCTCAAGATAGTGGAGTCTATATATAGCAAACCTACAGCCAACATCATACTCAATGGACAGAAGCTGAAAGCATTCCCCCTCAGATCGGGGACTAACACGGCTGTCCACTGTCACCATTACTCTTCAACATAGTATTGGAAGTTCTTGCCATAACAATCAGGCAAGAGAAAGAAATCAAAGGAATACAGATTGGAAGGGAAGACGTCAAGATCTCACTGTTTGCAGATGATATGATAGTATACATAGTAAAACCTAAAGAATCCAGCAGAAAACTACTGGAAGTTATTAGGCAATATAGCAAGGTATCAGGCTACAAAATCAATGTAAAAATCAGTGGCATTTCTTTATGCAAACACTAAATCTGAAGAAGACATCCAGAAATCACTCCCATTTACTGTTTCAGCAAAATCAATCAAATACCTAGGAATAAAGTTGACCAAAGAAGTGAAAGACTTATATACTGAAAACTATGAGTTGCTACTCAAGGAAATAGAAACTGATACCAAGAACTGGAAAGATATCCCATGCTCATGGATTAGAAGAATAAATATCATCAAAATGAATATTCTTCCCAGAGCCATATACAAATTTAATGCACTACCCATCAAAGTTCCACCAAGCTTCTTTAAGAGAATAGAACAAACACTACAATCATTTATCTGGAACCTGAAAACACCTAGAATTGCCAAAACCATCTTGAGGAAAAGAAACAGAAATGGAGACATCACACTCCCAGACCTTAAACTATATTATAAAGCCATCATCATCAAAACAGCATGGTACTGGAACAAAAATAGGCACACAGACCAGTGGAACAGAACTGAAAGCCCAGAAATAAATCCCCACACCTATGGACATCTAATCTTTGATAAGGGGGCCCAAAGGATTAAATGGAAGAAGGAGGCTCTCTTCAATAAATGGTGCTGGGAAAACTGGGTTGTAACATGCAGAAGAATGAAATTGAACCACTTTATCTCACCAGAAACAAAAATCAACTCCAAAAGGACCAAAGATCTAGATGTCAGACCAGAAACAATCAAATACTTAGAGGAAAACATGGGTAAAACAGTTTCCCACCTAAACCTCAAGGACATCTTTGATGAATCAAACCCAATTGCAAGGAAGACTAAAGCAGAAACAAACCAATGGGACTACATCAAATTGAAAAGCTTCTGCACATCCAAAGAAACTATTAAACAAACAGACTGCTCACAGAATGGGAGAAAATCTTCACATGCCATACATCAGACAAGAAACTAATCACCAAAATATACAAAGAGCTCAGCAAACTTAGCACCAAAAAAGCAAATGACCCCATCCAAAAATGGGCAGGGGGTATGAACAAAACATTCACTACAGAGGAGATCCAAAAGGCTAACAAACATATGAAAAACTGCTCTAGGTCACTGATTGTCAGACAAATGCAAATTAAGACAGCACTAAGATACCACCCCACTCCTGTAAGAATGGCATACATCAAAAAGGACAGCAGCAACAAACGCTGGAGAGGTTGTGGGGACAGAGGAACCCTTTTGCATTGCTGGTGGGAATGTAAATTGGTCCAGCCTCTGTGGAGAGCAGTCTGGAAAACTCTCACAAGGCTAGACATGGACCTTCCATATGCTCCAGTAATTCATCTCCTGGGACTATACCCCAAGGACTCCATGACACCCAACCAAAAAGAGGTGTGTACTCCTATGTTCATAGCAGCACAATTCATAATAGCTAAAATCTGGAAGCAACCCAGGTGTCCAACAATAGATGAGTGGCTGAGAAAGCTGTGGTATATATACACAATGGAATACTATGCAGCTATCAAGAACAATGAACCTACCTTCTCTGACCCATCTTGGACAGAGCTAGAAGGAATTATGTTAAGTGAGCTAAGTCAGAAAGATAAAGATGAATACGGGATGATCCCACTCATCAACAGAAGTTGAGGAAGAAGATCTAAAAGAGAAACTAAAAGCAGGACCTGACCAAATTGTAAGTAGGGCACCAAAGTAAAAACCCTGTGGTGAGGGGTAGACATGCAGCTTCCTGGGCCAGTGGGGGGTGGGAGTGGGTGGGAGGGATGGGTCACAGTCTTTTGGTGGTGGGAATGGTGTTTATGTACACTCCTATTAAAGTGTAGTCATATAAATCACTAGTTAATTAATATGAGAGGGGGAATATTAATTGTATATCTCGAGGTTTTTTAAAACACAGACTGAGTCTTTTTAATATATAGGCTGTGTATTTGATATGCGGACTCTCTCAAAAGCCTAGACCAAGTAGATCAGAAGCAACCAATAGCACAGCTATATACAAGATACTGGGGACTGTACAGCAAACCCTAACAAAAGGACTTTTCAAAGTTAACCCAATTACCAAATAATGTGATGATAACATTAACTATCGATTGTCTTTTTGAACCCTAAGACAGCAGGAACCTGCTGTCTCCACTATAAAGCCTCTACTTCCCCCAGTCCTGGAACCATTGGATAGGGCCCACTTTCCCGTATGCATCTCCCAGTCCATATCAAATAATATTGCATTTGCTGATCGCAACCTAATCAACACAACGATTGCCACCTCAACATGCTTCACTTCAGACTGTGTCCAGAGACTTCACGTGTGGAATGACAACCCTTCAGCTTCATTACTCGGGTGAGACCTTTCCTTTCATAGTATACTCTAATTCCATCTCAGGTGGTTCACTTTCTAACAAAGTCCCAAAACCTAGATATACACCAGTTTCTGTGAGAGAGAGCATATGTTCACATGTATCCATAAACTACTGCAAAATATATACCTGAAAGCAGAAGTACACTAGAGTTTGTAGTGAGTACCCCCCTAACACTTCCTCTCCACTATTCCAAGCTTTGGGTCCATGATTGCTCAACAATTTGTTTGGCTTTGTATGTTAACTCTCTTTTCAGTCACCAGGTTCTAGATGTCATCAGGATGCCGGCCAGGTTTCCCTGGACTGAAGACCCCACCAATGTGTCCTGGAGCTCCGCTTCCCCACAGACCCACCCTACTAGGGAAAGAGAGAGGCAGACTGGGAGTATGGACCTACCAGTCAATGCCCATGTTCAGCGGGGAGGCAATTACAGAAGCCAGACCTTCCACCTTCTACAACCCACAGTGACCCTGGGTCCATGCTCCCAGAGGGATAGAGAGTGGGGAAGCTATCAGGGGAGGGGGTGGGATATGGAGATTGGGTGGTGGGAATTGTGTGGAGTTGTACCCCTCCTACCCTATGGTTTTGTTAATTTATCCTTTCTTAAATAAATAAAATAAAATAGAGAATAAAAAAAAAAGATGAGTTAGTGGGGGCCAGGAGATAGCTCACTGGGCAGAGTACATACTTTACCATGTGTGTAGGACCCAGGTTGAACCTACCAGCGACTGAATACATGGGAGTCCAAGAACAAGGGAAGCTTCATGAGTGGTAGAACAGTGCTGTCCTGTCATATGTCACTCACTCACTCACTCATTCCTTATGAGAACGAAAATATTAAATAAGTAAAGGAGTTCACCAGGAGAAGTAGAATAAGGCAGGCACAAAAACTCAGTGAAAGCTTTGTCAGCAAATAAATAACTATTAAAATGGAGGAAGGGAGAGAACCAAAGTGTATCTGTAATAACAGCTGCCTCTGACCAAAAAGGAATAGAAAATCCTAATAACTCTGCTACTGAGCTGAAAGGGTGTCCAAGAAGTCATCCATCGTTTCACTGTTTAGAGGGAGAGTCTGAGGCCCAAGGAGGGTGGGTTCTGCCTCAGCACACACAGCAGGTCCCAACATCTGTCCATTCCTACTTCTGTGCACCCTACTACAAAAGAGGAAGACAAGTGGAAGAATCCTAGGTAGGTGATGCAGTATCCCCAAACCCTGATCACGTTCCACTGATTTTTTTAATAGACTTTAACAATTCACTGACACCAGCGGAGCTTATAAAGTAGTTTAATTGAATTAATTAGGCAGTCAGGACTTACTCCTGAGTTCCCCCTTTGGCTCCGGGGAAGCTGTGCCTGTTTAACCCCTTGCTTTCTAGAAAGGCTGCCACTCTCATTTCAGACACTTGACTACAGTCTCGCTGGCTTCTCTCCTAAACTAGCTCTTTGGGTTCACCTATGTGCAGCCCAATTCTGACTGCTCGTCTACACCAGCATCTGACTGCCCTGAGAGGCTGAAGCCCCATCCCAGTAACTATGAGAGGAGATTCCCGTGTGTGGATATGCTTCCTCTTGCATGTTTCCATGTGTCAGGAAACATGAACACCAGTTCACAGCCAGTGAAAACTTATTCACAGCACTATTTAAAGCAAGCAGACACAAAAAAAATCACAAAATAATGCCCAAACAGGACACTGTTAGGCAAACTAGGGGACAGCCACTTCATGGAGCATCATGGAATCAATACCACAGGGCTGCGCCAGCCAAACAGCTCATTTGGATAGTGCACTGCTTAGTCATGTGCACAACCCTGGTTCAGGCTCCTGGCCCCCACTGCAATAAAGGAAGCTTCAATGCTGATGCTGTGCTTTGTGGTCTCTCTCCCTGCCTCTTTGACCCTTTCTCAATCACAGGGCACATTAATCTTGCAACACTAAGGTTTGTTTTAGACAGAAAAAAAAAAAAAAACTCCCAGTGGGAAGTAATAGGATGAAGATAGGGCTCTGCACTCCAGCTCCATCAGCACCCAGAGAGAGAGAGAAGGAAAAACAGAGGGATATACAGAGGTAGCTATGATGTTATGAGTGGCTTAGAGGGGAATAGAGGATTGACTCAGAAAAATAAGGGGCAACTATGTATAAATGTGGACAGACAGTTGTAGACAAGATGGTTGGCCCATGTTTACTAACTTAGGGGAATTGTGGTAGATTCTAGTGGGGAGAGTGAAGATTCAGAACTCTGGTGGTGGGAATGGTATGGATTCAAACCTCTGTCAACATGTAATTATGTAATATAAATATAAATAAATAAAAATAATAAAAAAATAAAATTAAAATATTAAAAAATTTAAAAAGACAATCTATAGTTACTGCACCTATTGACTAAAAAAGAAAAAGTGGGAAAAAGATCAAAATCTTCCTTTTTATTTTATTTATTTTTGCCACCAGGGTTATCTCTGGGGTTCAGTGCCATCACTACAACTCCTCCACTCTTGGCGGTCACTTTTTTCTTTTTCTTTTCTTTTCTTTCTTTTTATTAGATAGGACAGAGAGAAATTGAGAAATGACGGGGAGATAGAGGGAGAGAAAGGTAGACACCTGCAGACCTGCTTCACTGCTTGTGAAGTGGGCCCCCTGCATGTGGGGAGCAGGGAGCTCAAACCCAGGTCCTTGCACTTAGTAATATGTGCACTTAACCTGGTGCACCACCACCTGGCCCCAAGATCAAAAACATGTCATCAGTGGGATCTGACATGCTATCATTTGGTAGAGATATAAAAGTAACTTTCTTTCTCCCCCCACACCTTCTTTCCTGTTTTCAACTTTGTATAGAGGACTGGCTACCTTTTATGATGATGTAAAATACTGTTTGAAACAAAATGAAGATTCGGTGAGGAGATGCCATTTAGGACAACAGGAAAGTCCTACCCTTTGCCGGAAACCACTCAGTATTCAGGCAGCTTCTCTCTCAGGCCAGACTGAACCCCCATGGCCTGTGGAGGGGAAGGACTGGCCCTGAGCACAGCAGGTGCAGAGGGAAGGTGGAAGGGATCGGGGAAAGTAGTTTCAGGGATGGCCCACTCTAAGAAAATAACTTTTCTTTTATCATACAGTCAGAAGACTAAATTAAGGGGAAAAAACTGTGAGATGGAAAAACAAATGAAGAGGCAAAGCCAAGAGAAAGAGAACTCCATGTAGTGTTCATGAAGGTGTCCTGCAACATCACCACTTCACACCTTCTTCTGAACACAAATAGCTGGCAGGCACATATTCATGAGACCTGCAATAAGTCACCATTTCTAGGATCTTCTAAGCCCCCTGGAGCTTGGCATTCAGTCCACCCCAGCTGGCACACAGCAGGCTGACTAGGTGGGGATCAATAATCTCAACGTGGAGAGCAGAACAGGTGAGCAAACACCAGGTGTGGACTAGAAACAGGCCAGGCAGGAGGCTCTGCCACTCAGAGGCCATAATGAGGACTCACTCCATACCCCAATCTCTTTCTGGGGTTCTGCCAGAAAGTTTTGTGCAGAAGGAACATCATGAAGTAGGTGTGGAGGTGGAAAATGACCATGGGGCATGTCTAGGAGAACTATTTAATCCCACCTAGAGAGGGACAAAGTATAGTGGGGCAGGGATGGGGAATGTTACAAAGATATGGGTTCAATGAGTAGAGTGCAGGATTTGAGTGCATGAGGCAAAAGTAAGATCTCTGGCCCTGCATACAATGGAGTGGTGCTCTGAGTGTTCTCTCTCTCTTACTCTCTAAATAAATAAATAAATAAAAGCTAGGGCTGGGGAGATAGTATAATTGTTATGAAAAAAGACTTTAACACCTGAGCACCAAAGGCCCCAGATTCAATTCCCTGTACCACCATAAGCCAGAGCTTAGCAGTGCTCTAGGAAAAAAAAAAAAAAAAAAAGGATGGATCAGCAAAATAACTCACAGAGATAGTGTGCTGTTTTGCCATGTGCACAACCCAGGTTCAACCCCTTGCTACATTGAAGGAAACTGCATCACTGTAGTCTCTTTCATTATCTATCTTCTTTGACTCTTAAAAAAAATCAAAAGACTGGGCCAGGAGTACCATAGGAGTGAGGGACAAGATGGAAGCATTCTGTATCCAAACATCAGGGGCTAAGAGATGCAGACGAGAATGAACATTCTCACTCTGCCCAGCTACTGCTCAGTCCTATGCAGGTCCAAGCTTAGGTGAAAGTGAGACCCAGGGAAGAAAGCTAGGTCACTATTCTTATTCTTCTCCCCCACAACCCAAGTGGGCAAGAGACAGCACCATAAAACACTAGACATCTGTCTGTCTACAGAATTCTAAAAGGGCCAGGTTTCCCTCAATCCCAGGGAAGTCGATCAGCCACCCAGTTGGAGGTAAGAAGAAAATGATCACCTTGAATCACTGACTGCTCCTTTCTTTGTCCCACATGCTCTCTGCACCCTTTGTTAGAGCAAGTGGCAGGGACAAAGACACAGAGCCTTTGGCCACTGGCCTCCAAGCAATAGCCAGAAAGTTCTCTCCATCCACAGATGGATAAGCTGGTTTCAAACCCTGTCTTCTACAATATGCCTTGGTCTCCCTTTGGCACCAAACAGCACAGTAAGTGAAGGGAGCATCATATCAAACTGCTCTTCTCCCAAATGAGGGACCTCAAGTGCAGAGAGGGTGCAGAGAGGGCATGTTCTGGCTTTAATCACATAGTAGTGAAAGGGCATGGCTGCATGCACCCTGAACCCCAGATTTCTGGCTCCTATTTCAGCTTAGCAATAGCTTTGGCACTACAAGATTCATGCTAAATGGAGATCAACCTGGGGAAACAAAGAGCATCATGAAGTTCTAAAGAACTGGACTAGAAAAGAACTTGGTCCCAAGAGGGATCACTTGTCAGGAATGATGCTTAAGACACAGAAAGACAAGACCTGTGGTTTTTGTGCGCATTTAAAAAAATTTGTTTTGTTTTCTTTTGTTTTCGTGAAGGAGGGGAGAATGACTTTGGCATTCTGATATTAATGCAATATCTTACAATTCTTCCCCAGTGAAGCAGACCAGGGTCAAGAAAGTTACAAGTCTATGCAATTGTCTCTAAGTGCTCTGGAGCCACACAGGGGTAGGAAGGCAGGTAAGAGCTAGCCTCCATATTGGGACAAAATCTCCATTCTTGACCATATCCCCATTCCCTTTCCATCCCAGAGATTCAGAAATACCAGATGTGAAGATGGCAGAGCTGAACTGACCAAGTGCTCTAGTGCAGTCCAAGACCACCATCAAAAAAGTACTCATCTACTAGTGATGAAACAGGGGGAGGGTTATCATGCAGACACTGAGAAGAAAGGAAGGAAGGAAAGAAGAGGAAGGAAGGAAACAGAAGGAAGGAAGAAAGGAAGGAAGGAAGGAAGGAAGGAAGGAAGGAAGGAAGGAAGGAAGAAGTTTGAGGAGTGTCCACAGCCTATGGGGCCCTTTATTCCTGATACCAGTACTTAGCAAATCTTGCCAGTCCTTTTCTTATTCAGTAGCTTTAGACATGCACTGGGTTGCATTGGATCGACCTTCTCGTGGTGCATCCCGTGAGTACCCATTCATTGGGGAAACTGACGATCCTTCCTAGCTGACTGAATCCACATGGATCCCAGTCACTTTCAAAGCCAGCAACAAGCAGCTCCTGACAGCTTTGCTGTTGACTGGCTACGGAAGAAGGGCAAACGCAAGAAGAAGAAGACATGCACTAGATAGCACAGTGAGCTTTCTCCCTCTCTAAAACCGTTCCCTCAATTTCTCTCTGTCCTAGCCAATGAAACAGAAAGAAGGAAAAAACATAGCCTTCAGGAGTGGTGGATTCATCATGCAGGCACTGAGCTCCAGCAATATCTAACCCTAGTGGCATTTAAATAATAATAATAGAAATTGTTAGTCTTCTCAGAAATCCACAACCTAAGTGGCTTCAATGGGTTATCCAACCTCAAATCCAGGCAGTGATGCAATGGTTCAGATCCATCCAATCAGAATAATACATCCTTCAGAGACTGTGTTTTCTTCAAGGATGAGCCTGAGATCCAAAATGGCCCAACCAAAGTCTTCTTTGGGTCTCTAGTTGGAACACTTGGGAAACAGATGCTCTCCTTCCACTGTGACTATACCAGTGAAGCAAGAAATAAGTCTTGCAATATTATATCTATTTCTGTCACCACTTGGAAAGGGCCTACCTAAAATATAAAGCAACATAGGGAAACAAGATGTAGGAGATGGACAGAAGCAGATTTCTGAGAACATCATCTAAGTATATCAGTCTAATCCTAAGCCAATGAACATCACTTATGGTATAAGCTCATTGGAGATAATTTTCTGTCACTTGAAGACTAAGGGATCTCAAATAAAATAAAAGATCTGATGCATGAACCAGCAGATTTGGCTTAATGGTTAAAAGAATCTTTACTGGGAATTACCTGTTTGACCTTGAGCAACTCACCGCTCAGTTTCTATGTCCAGTTCCCAAGGTTGTAGTAGTGAATCACATTAAATCACAATAGATACATGATGCACCTGGGACATTATTGAGCATTTGTAGGTGTTCAGTAGATGTTAGGAAAGAAAGTAACAAGGTAAGGGAAGCAGCCCATAGGAACCCCACTTACCAGTAAAATAATAATCCTCTAATGCAAAGCCTAAAAATAGCTTAGAAGGGCAGAATATTCATCAGAGACCCAAATTTGAGGAGGAACAGCTAAGAGAACCCTTCCTAAAGAAGCATAACCACTGCGGCCAGGGGGAGGGGGCTTGTACTGGCATGGTGGATAGTATTTGACTCACAAGCATGAGGTTAAGTTCAATCCGCAGCATCATACGTACCAGAATTATGCTCTATAGTGTGTGTTCTTTCACCCTCCCTCTCTCCAGCTATCCTTCTCTTCTCCCCCATAAATAATTTTTTAAATTTTTATCTCTATTTATTGGATAAAGACAGCCAGAAATCAAGAGGGAAGGGGGTGATAATGAGGGAGAAAAACAAAGAGACACCTGCAGCCCTGCTTCAGCACTCTGTAGGTGGGGACCAGGGGCTTGAACCTTGGTCCTTGCGCACTGTAACATGGGCACTCAACCAGGTGCACCATCACCGGGCCCCATAAATAAATTTTTTTAAAGAACCATAACCATTGCCATGCCCCATCACTTTACAGACTCAAAGCAGATTTATATCATCTTCTGTCTCCACAATCCCTGTTATTAGAATGAAACCCTTAAAAGTCTAAGGTGGTGTAGCCTTCACAAGAACCGAGTTAGTAATATAATTAAAATGGATAGTATCTCACCTCGTGATACCTCTTCCAGTATACTATCTTCTAAAAGTTCATAGTAATGAATGAATCACTGAGACTTTGAATCAAGATGGAAGAGAAGAAGGACCAGATTTACCCATCACTTTAAACAAGTAAGAAATCAGACAAAATACATGAAACAATAATTTCCAGACACTGGGCACAGGCAGCACAGGAGAGTAATCCTATAAGAGGAAAAGCAAACAAAGTCAATTGATTGCCCCCAGAATACTGCCTAGAGAATTTTCAAGCTATACTGCAGGGTGAAGACCCCAAGTAGAGTCAGGGGTCTCTATAAGATAAAGAGACAGAGCTAAGGATTTAAGGGGAGCAGAGGAGCTAGAATCTGCAAGGAAAAGCATCAGTGAAGTTGCAGAAATGAAGCTCCAATTCTTCAGCTGCCTTAGCAGTGCTAAGTGTATGTATTTAAGGAAACTACCTGAAGCTGAAATAAGAACCATCAGAAAGAACTAGGTAAAACAATTCTCAGCTCAAACAGGGTTAAGAATAGTTCACGTTCCCAACAACCCAAGTGGAGAAATCGCATGACACGCAGGCTGTATCAGGTTGAGCATTCCGAAAGATGAGGCTTCAATAGTAGAATACAATTAGCTCTAGACTGGAGGCCAAAATACCTTTCCCATGAAGATCAGAATGGTAAATAGTTTCAGTTTTGTAAGGTCACTATAGAATGAAGAAAAAACACAGGATAGCAAATGCACTGTATTGATCAAAAACAGATTAGCTAGGAGTTGAGCAGTGGTGCAGTTGGCAGATCACACACATTACTCTGTGCAAGGGTTTTGGTTCAAGCCCCCAGTCACTACCTGTAGGGAGGAAGCTTCACAAATAATAAAGCAGTGATGCAGAAGCCAAGCCCCTCCCCTTTCTTTTTCCCTCCACCTGTCTACATTCTCAGAAAAGAAGGAGGAGGTGGAAAAGGCCATTGTAAGCACCAAACCCTAGTGATAACTCTATTAGAAAAAAAAGTCGGGAGTCAGGCGGTAGTGCAATGGGTTAAGTGCACATGGCACAAAGTGTAAGGACTGGCATAAGGATACTGGTTCGGGCCCCTGGCTCCCCACCTGCAGGGTAGTCGCTTCACAAACGGTGAAGCAGGTCTGCAGGTGTCTGTCTTTCTCTCATCCTGTCTTCCCCTCCTCTCTCCATTTCTCTCTGCCCTATTCAACAACAATGACATCAAATAACAACAACAATAATAACTATAACAATAAAAACAAGGGCAACAAAAAGGGAATAAATATTTTTAAAAATTTTTTTTAATTTAAAAAGAAAGAAAAAAGTAATAATAATGAAAGATCAAGACACTGAAGATAGAAAGACTGGTAAACTTGAAGACACAGCAACAAGAACTTAAAAATGAAAAATGGCAATGGTGGTGATGGTGGTGACCAAAATAAACAACACTGATGAGGTATAGTGCAACTGTAAAAGGCATGATACACAGGCAACTGTAGTCCCTGGGGCTGGGAAAAGGGGGAGGGATAAGACAGAAAAAAGTATTTGAAAAGTTTCCAATCTGGTGCAAACTAAAATACCTATAGAACCCAGAAGTTCATTGTATCCCAAGCACAATGAAACACAATGAAAACTACTCAAGGTCCTAGGTTCAATCCCTAGCATAGCACCACCATAAACCAGAGCTGAGCAGTGCTCTGAAAAAAAAATGGAAAAGAAAAAAGAAAATAAAAGAAAGGGAGTGGAAGGAAAGGATAGAATTTACTCTCAGGCACATTATGAGCAAATTGCTCAAAAAAACAGAGATAAGCATCTTAATGGCAATAAGAAATCCAAAAGGACGTTAACTACTGAGTGGGGAACGAGTCAACCTAGAATCTAATAACTAGCGAACATATCTACAAAGACAAAAAGAAAAACAGAGACATATAAAAGCTAAAGCCATTCATCACTAACAGCCCAATATTACAAAAAGGGCTTGTCTCTGGTGGCAGTACCAGAAAAATGACAACACCTAAAATCCCTATAGAAAGAGGCCTAGTTATATAAACTAAGGTAGATCATTAAGCTGGGGAATCAAGCATGACTAAAATCTGAAACAGACCTACCAAGCTAGCATAGAATGGCCTATGACATTCTATAAAGTGAGAAACGATAAGGTGTAAGAAGTATGAATGGTTCACATTTGCACCTGTGAATGTACAGTACCTGACCTAGCATGACATACTCCTCTGTGAGCTTTTAGGATGGGAATTAAAACAAAGGAGTTCTTTCCACTTTTATTCTTGATTTCATTTACTTCTTTTTTAATGTTTGCTTTTACCACTCTTATTTATTTGTTTATTTATTTATTTATTTTTGGATTGAGAGAGAAATTGAGAGGAAGGGGGAGACAGAGAAGGAAAAAGAGACCTGCAACACTGTTTCACCACTTGTGAAGCTTTCCCCCCTTGCAGGTAAGAAAGAAACGGTCTTGAACTTGGCTATCTGAACATTGTAATGTATGTACTCAACCTGCTACTACTATCGGGCCCCTATTTCAGTTACATCTGATCACCTAACCTATTTTCAAAGAATATACATTCATTTGATTACAAATTAGAAAAAAATTAAAGAAGTTCTTAGGGGCATTCAAGGCAAGTCCAACAGACTGGCAATATCTTAATTATCCAAGGGCTACTTCATGGTTTATTCAATTCAGGGCATAAGGACACCCATCCTCTTTACACCCTTCAATTGTTCTTTGTTTCATTCTATCCCAACTTCCATCCCTGAGTATACAGCCTAACAAAGATCTCACAGAGAACTGACCATATGGAAGCATGTACAAAAATGATCACTGAAGCTTTACTTGGGGTAAAGAATTAAAGGCAACCTGGATGTTGTTACTAAAAGGTAGAGGGATGGTCACAGTCTTTTGGTGGTGGGAATGGTGTTTATGTACACTCCTAGTAAAATGTAGTCATATAAAAGGGAGATGGGTTAAACTGTGGCAGCTGCACCTAGCAGCTAACAGTAATGTGACAAAGCTCAGCAACTCAGAACTGAAGGATTAAAGAACAGAATGAGACAGACACACTATAGCACTTATGTTAAAAAAAAAAAAAAAGTTTTTACCAGACAAAAAAGAAAGGCAGACAAAAGGAAGAAAGGTGGAAAGAGCAGAAGAGACACAATAGCACTGAAGTTTCCTCCAGTACGTGGGGGTTACGGACTCAAACGTGGGCCATGCACATAGCAAAACAGTCAAACTATCTCATTGGCTCTTTATGTAAAAGATTTAAAGTTCACCAAACAACACAACACATTTTGAAAGGACACATAAGCAGAAAGAGGCATGTTAAACACACATGGTGAACTTCTTCACGATGGAGAAGATACAGAGCAGAAGAGAGAATGGAGATAAAATAAGGCAAGAAAGGATGACATATACAAAGACAAAAATGACCATGTGCCCTAAACTGGGTATAATTAACTAATTATGTGGGGGAGGGTAGTTCAACACAAGAGATGGCTCACAGGGTAAGGCCTTGTCTTGCATGCAAGATTCAAACTTCAGAATTATGTGTGAGTACCACGGCACCAGGGGTAGTTCTGGAGCTATGATGTCACTCCCTCTCTCTATGTCTGTCTCTCTGAATAAGTTGGTCTGGGAGCAATGCACATCCATGCATGTACCATTCATGTACTAGAACTCTGGGGTGGGGGACAAAGGGGGAGAAAGAAGGTTAATATTTGTCAGCTTATTGTATACAAGTGGTTTAAATGTCCTGACTCATTTAATCTTTAACTCTCCTATAGGGCTCTTGGATCTCTAGTCTACGAAATGGATTCTGAAAACACAGCGGTCAGCTACTTGTCCAAGATCACACAGGGAGAAAGTAACAGAGGCACGACTTGACTCCAGGGTGGCTGGCTCCACAGCGTATGCTCTTTATGTCCACTTAGACAGCCCACCACCACCCTGATTAAAAATGAAAAACAGAATTTAGAACAAAAGACAGGAAGGGAGCATGGGAGGTGCAGGAGATATTACAAAATTTGCTTGTGACTCAGTCACAAAAGACAAGTCTGAAGTTCAGCTACTATAAGGCGGCACTTCTAAACTACAAGATCTTGTGAGAACCCTGCATGGTGGCTCAGCCTGGCACTCAGCTGAGATGAGGACTGCAGACTGGAACAAGGGGTATTGTTGGACCCAGGTTTGCCAAGTCCCAGAAGAAGCCCATAAGGCCCCGGCTCGGGCACTGATGGATCAGTTAATGTCTCATTCAAGTTGTCAGCATTTTGTTAGAACCAATTCAGTGGGTAATTAAGGAAAAAGTTGGGACCAGATGGGGAAGCAGATGCTCACTCAGCTGCAAGAACAGCTCTCTGCCAATGTCTGGGTAAGTACTGGGCTGGCCACATCCAGGGGAGGAGAGCCCTATCAGCCAATTAAGAGTGGAAGAAAGGAGATGCCCATTTAAAAGATGAAGAAACTAAGTCCCAGAGGCATAAGAGGGATTGGGGCCTCCTGGAAGGATGACAGAGAATGAGAATGAGAGGGAGGTCAGAAACTTGAAGAATTGGGGGGCAGGGATTGTACCCTGAGGCTGAACTAGAGACAAGGATGGACCTCCCCCTCTGAAAGCAGAACAGAAAACTCCAGAAAAGGAGAGGGCAATGTTAGGGTTCCAGTCTCAACTTTGCCATTTGCTTGCTACCTCACTTCAGAGAAGTCACCTTTCATCTCTGGGCCTCACTTTAGTCATCTGTAATATGTATGAGTGAAAAGATTCTTGTCCATATGACTCAAAGGAATTAATTATGTATGCATTATCTGTGTATGCAAGTGTGGAGATGGCAGCCTTAATGCCTGGGTTTGGTCCTTATCTCTCTCTCCCCCAGATGTGTGACTCATTCCACTTAATGTCTCTATCTGTAAAAAGGGAGTGTCAGGGGCACCAGGCAGTGGCACAGCGGGTTAAGTGCACATGGCATGAAGTGCAAGGACCGGCATAAGAATCCCGCTTCAAGCCCCCAGCTCCCTGCCTACAGGGAGGGTCGCTTCACAGGTGGTGAAGCAGGTCTTCAGGTGTCTATCTTTCTCTCCCCCTCTGTCTTCCCCTCCTCTCTCAATATCTCTCTGTCCTATCAAACAACAATAATACTAACAATAATAATAACCACAACAACAATAAAACAACAAGGGCAAGAAAAGGGAAATAATAGCCTCTAGGAGCAGTGGATTCATCATGCAGGTACCAAGCCCCAGCAATAACCCTGGAGACAAAAAATAAAATAAAAAAGGAGTGTCAGTATATATCTCACATATTTATTGTTGAGAATCCACTGAATTAATAAGACTTAGAGCAATAAAAGGCACAGTGAGTGCTCAAATGACTATGATGAATTTGCCACTATAAGGAATGGACCCCATAAAATTGACCACTATCACAGTCAGGGACTTGGTGGTGAAGAACTTGCATGCATAAGGTCCTGAGTTCTATCCCTGGTACCACATACATCACAGTGGTGCTATGGTTCTATCTACCACTCAGTTAATAAATAAAAAAAACTAAAAAAAAATATATATCATTGTGAAGTTCCCACAGATAGCTAGAAAAATACTGATGTTTCATGGCTGGGTGGTGGCACACGTGGTTGAGTGCACATGTTACAATGCACAAGGACCCAGGGTCAAGCCTCTGGGGGAAAGCTTTGCAAGTGGTGAAGCAGTGCTACAGGTGTCTCTCTGCCTCTCTCTCCCTCTATCTCCCCCTTCCCTCTCAATTTCTGACTGTCTCTACCCAGTAAATAAAGAAAAAATAATAATAAAAATATTGATGTTTCAATGTTAAGGGAAGAATATTGATGTTTCAATGTTAAGATATAAATATGCATGCATTACAATGTTAGCTATAGCACAGTGGGAAAAGGCACACAGAAAGGACAAAGGTACCAAAGAGGTAACTTGTGATTTTAAGGAGTAATACAATAATGGTGAATTATTTTTCCTCTAATTGTTTGTATTTCAAACTTTTAATTTATAAATAACTTTTTTATATGCTATAGAATTTGCCCAGGGCCTTGCACATGTATTCTACCACCACTTAATGGTCTGATTTTTCATTCTTTTTTTTTTTTTTTTTTTGCCTCCAGGTTTATCGCTGGGGCTTGCTGTCAGCACTACAAACCCACTGCTCCTAGTGTCCGTGTTTTCCATTTCATTGGATAGGACAGAGAGAAACTGAGAGGGGAATAGGAGACAGAAAGGGAGGGGGGATATCATAATGGTTATACAGAGTCTCCTGCCTGAGACTCCTAAATCCCAGGTTCAATCCCCGCATCAACATAAGCCAGAGCTGAGCAGGGCTCTGGTGTATCTCTGTCTCTCTCCCCCCCTCTGTATCTCTCTCAAAAATAAAATAAATAAAATATTTTTTAAAAGAGAGAGGGAAAGACAGATACCTGCAAACCTGTTTCACCCCTTGTGAAGTGTCCTGCCTGCAGGTAGGGAGCCTGGGGCTTAGACCCAGACCTCTATATTGTCCTTGTGTTTAGTACTATGTGAGCTTAACTGGGTATGTCACTGCCCATCCCCTAATTTTTCATTCTTTATTGTAGAGAATGAGAGAGAATATAAGGAGAGAAAGAGGAGGGGATACCATAGCACTGCTCTACTATCCCTAGAGCTCTCCCTAGTGATGTCCATGATGGTGCCAGGGCTCAAACCCTAGATCTGTAAGATAATCTATAAGATAACTTCTACCAGGTGAGCTATATCCCAATGCCTGTGAGAGAAGAGAAACACAAAAGCAAGAGACTGCTCGGTTCTGGCCTAAGGTGATGCCAGGGATTGAACATGCAATAACCAAGGCCTCAGACATGCAAATTGTTGCTCTAACAGGTTGAATTATCTATGTAATGCCTCCCCAGTCCCAAATGACTTCTCTTTTAAAACAGAGAAAAAGGGGGGTTTAAATACAATTAATTTTTTATAATGGGTAAGTGGCAGGGCTTTTCAATTGTGTTTCTATTTATAACACTAATAGGAAAGAATAAAAACAACAACAAAAAAAGTCAATGACAGTAGTAAGATGCTATAATAATAAACCATAGAAATGCAAAGGGTAAAAGAGTCCTCTAAAACAGACAGAAGAGGGGTCATCAATACCTTCTTTCTTCCCCATCCCAGAGATTGGCCATAAGCATATACAATAGGAAGTGCTATTTATATAAAATTCTTGACCAGGTAGGTATACTAGCCTAGCAGAGACCATCAGGACACCAGCTGCATCTGGAAGACATAGAAGGAACTGATGAAGAAAATAGAGTCTTGCTAGGAGATGGAAATGCTACATATTACAATAAGGATGTGATTTTACATGGGTATATTCATTTGTCAAAATCTTCATCACCCCTGTCCATTCTGCTTATGTACATTTTTCTTGAAACAACTGTAACAAAAAAGTATCATCAACATCAGCATCATCAAGTAAGGAGAGCAGACAGAAGTATAACTGGTAAAATGAATGGAAACATGTCAGTGATTGTTCTAACTGAACCATGGGTCAAAATGAGTCTTACACTAGTTACTCAGCATACTTTACATTTCCACAATATTTTAATAGGAAAAAAACAACATGGTGGTTTCAAAGAAGAGGAAAATGATGAGGAAAAGAAGGAAAATCAATATAAAAATACAAACATAGAATTACTATAAAATCAAGCTATTTTGTTTCTGGGGCCATATCCAAAAGAATTCAAAGCAGATCATCTCTGGCATAGGGACACTCATATTCACTGCAACTTTATTTGAAGTAGCCAAAACATGGAAGCAACCCAAATGTCCAGCTACAGGCATATGCAGTTTAAAATGCAGCTTATATATACAATTAAATACCACTCAACCTTAAAGAGGATGAAAGTCCTGACACATGCCAAATACGGATGAAATTTAAAAACATTAGCTAAGTGAAATAGATGAGGCAAAAAATGACAAAGACTGTATTATTCTATTTCTATGAGGTACTTGGATTCACAGAGAGAAAGTAGAAAGATGATCATCAGAGGCTGGGGGTAAAGAGAGTGGGGAGATGCTTAATGATGAGTGCTTCAGTTTTGCAAGAGGAGAAAGTTTTGAAGATTGGGAATGCAATAGTATGGAAGTACTTAACACTACCAAACTGTGTGGTGAAAGATGGGTAATGTGATAAATGTTATGCATGTTTTGTCAGAAAAGAGAGGCTCTGAAATCTAGAAGAGATCATGCACAAGACAGCACTGAGGGGGTTGGCTGTATTAGCTGTTGTGGAGGTAAGGCCAAAGCAGAGGGCATCACAACAGACTACCCTGGATTTCAAGAGTAAATATTAATGACACTGATATTCTGGAAACCTGAGCATACAGTGAGGTAATCAACCACAAAAGTAAAACTCCACATGGATTCTGAATTATCTCCCATAAAATTAACAAAAACTACACATTTACAGATCACTAAGAAAAAATATATAACCCAAGAGTCCTTTTATCCAAGTTACCATTTACAAGAGAAGAAATCAAAAATAACTCCTCAGTTCAACAAAGAACTTAGAAAAACAGAAGAGCAAAATTGGATGAAAGTAGTCATAAAATCCACACCTAAAATAAATCCCTCTCTCCATTGTTACTGGTCATTTCTATCGGGATCAACACAATAGACTCCTTTGTAGGCCCCCATAGGACCTTGCCCTTAACTTGGATCAACAATGGTAGAGAATGTCCCATCCTCCGAAGGGAGAATGGACAACATACTCTATGTTACACCTAAGGAAACTGGAGCAGCCTGTAATGTTATGCAGAGATCACGTAGGCTCCTAAGCTGAATATGGGCCTAGATCACATCAAATTGATGGGGCTTATAGTCAACAATATTTATACCCCTTTCCCATATTAGGGAGCTACTCTCTTCCCTGATCTAGCTTTCTGGTCCTTTTTCCAACCATGACATCATCTCCCCAGACAATAATTTGGATCCACCGGCATATCAGATTTCAGGCTCATGGGAAAAAAGAAAAAGAAAACAAACAAACAACAACAACAACAAAAAAAAAAACTAGTATGGCCACAGGCCCTTTGGAATATAACTAAAATATGCATACTAGCTATCTACAAAATGGAGGACACACCCCAACTCTTCACCTGCACTATTCTAGTCTATTTAGGTCCATGATTGGTCAACAATTTGTTTGGCTTTGTATGTTAACTCTTTTTTCAACAACCAGGTTCCAGATGCCAGCAGGATGCAACCAGACTTCCCTGGACAGACAACCAATGTGTCCAGTAGCTCTGCTTTCCCAGAGCCCTTCCCCACCAGGGAAAGAGAGAAACAGGCTGGGAGTATGGATCAACCTGTCAATGCCCATGTTCAGCGGGGAAGCAATTACAGAAGCCAGACCTTCCACCTTCTGCATCCCAGTGACCTTGGGGCCATACTCCCAGAGGGTTAAAGAATAAGAAAGCTATCAGGGGAGGGGAGGGGATACAGAGTTCTAGTGGTGGGAATTGTGTGGAGTTGTGCCCCTTTTATCCTATGGTTTAGTCAATGTTTCCTTTTTGTAAATTTTTTTTTTAAAAAAGCAGTCATAAAATCAATTAGATGATATAATAAATATAAACAAGAGCACTTTTTACATTAAGAAGCATAGACTCTGCATGTTAAAATATTTAGAATGACATGTTTTCCAAAAGAAGTGTTAGAGGGCACAGAAGAGTTAAAAGTAAAATAAGTATGTAAAACTATACCAGGTAATTTCAACAAAAGAAAGCAGAAAGAGCTCTATAAAATCACAGAATTTGGTTCCGTAGCCCCCATGTCCACTTGGTCGATTCCAAATTATATTCCTCCATGAGGATCATTTCTGGAACCATCCGTTCCACCCCGGTTCCATGGCTGCCAGTTCTTAGCAACATCGCCCCGCCAGATATTCGTCGGGATGCGGCATCATCTAAGTTCATTTCCCACGTCTACGCTCGACCGGACCTGCCAATATACGCGAATATCTTCGCCCACCCTGTTCAACACTTGACGACTCGTCACCCAATCTGGTCCCCTACGCCTACACTGAACTTCTCTGTTCCAGTCTCTTGGAAACAGAGCTGGCAGTCAGCTGAGGTAAAGAACAAACACCTCATCACAGACCCCTGCAAGCATCAACCCGGCTTTGACCTAGCACGTTATGATTGGGCCCTCCTCAATCACTATCGAACAGGCCATGGCCGGTGCGCCGCTATGTTCTATCGCTGGGGAGCCAGAGATGACCCGAACTGCCCCTGCGGCTCCAGACAGACTATGACCCACATAGTCAACGACTGCCACCTCTCCAGATTCAAAGGAGGTCTCGAAACTTTACATCAGGCTCAACCTGACGCTGTTGACTGGCTACGGAAGAAGGGCAAACGCTAGAAGAAGACAGAATTAAAAGTGAAAGAAGGAAATTCATTATAAAATTAGAAGATCTAGAACTGAAAATAGAAAAAGCATAAAGCAGGTCATGGAGGGCCTATTTTTACAGTTAAGGATGCAAAGCATAATAAAATGTAGCAGGTATATTTCTGTTAAATAGCTTGGCAATAAAGTATATGAAGTAAAATATATAAAGCAAAAGGTAAAACTAAAAGAAAGATTATAGTCTCAATAGACATTAACAGATTCTCAATTTCTTGAAATAATAAATGGAAAGATTTAATGTGATTTAGAGCTCTATAGGGAATCTGAAAATGTAATTAATAATGGCTGTGATATATGAAATTGATATATGTATATATAACAGTAAACCTGAAAAGCAGAAATTACTTCTTTTGTAAGCAAGTGAAACATTTTCACATTATTTAAAAAGGAATTCAAAAGTTTCTATAAATTACCTAACACAAGACTATCACTGGTAATAACTTCTCACAATAAACTAAAAATAAATAAAAATAAAGGCTAACATAAGAAGGAATCACAAAAAATTATTCTTTTCAATAATGTGGAGGCTAAGGAGAACCGCAAAACTAAAATTATAGAATATTTAGGGCAGAAAATAGTAACAAACAATATTTCACAGTGAGGCTTTTAGATGTAACCAAAAATATAGTCAGAGAAAAATTCATTGATTTAGCACTTTCATTCTGAAACAAACAAAAAAGCACTCAATTAAAAAATCTAAAGAAAATATGGCTTGTTTTAAAATAAACATATAATAACTTAGATATTTTAAGTACTTAGAATTGATAAATAGCTTTGAATTTTTAAAAGGTGAGACGTAATAAAAAAAGAAATACAGTGATAAAAAAATCAGACTAGGAAACATAAACACTTTTTAACAGAATGGTTATATTTTGTTCTATGCAAATATAATTCAAAGTATTGATGAAATTAGTGTTTCCAACAAAATATTAATGACCAAAACTGTTTCTACTATCTTAATTGAAGATTACAATGAAAAAGAATTCTTCCCAAAAACCTAACAAGGCAATATTAAAGTCAATTCTGTGTTAACTTTCAAAAGACAGATAAATCCCACACAATATAAATTTTTTCAGGTAGTAACTACAAATAAACATCTGGGAGGCATGCTTAAATTCTCACTCATTGCACTCTTAACAAAACATTAACTTGTTTACACATGATAAGGCATCAGAATCCTTTTCAACACAGTGATCTCTGCAGTGCTTAATTTGAAATTTATTTACCCTACTGTATTTGTTACAAATCAGTAAAATGATGGAAAGCTTTCCTATTTATAACCCACTGTACTAGTGTAAACCCCATAAAAATTACAAATCAACATACTAACTACAAAACTGTAGGACAATCTCAATGATAAGTATAGACAAAACTGCAAAATCAAACTACTGGGCATTGTATTTAAATTTTTACTTATAAAAATTTAAATACAAGTGAAATAATGACGCAGCATGAACAAAAAGGATTTCTTCTAGGATAGTTTAAAATTTTAAAATCTATTAACATTAATCATTACATTGGCAGATCAAAGCAAGAAAACCATATGGCCATCTGGGTGTATAATGAAACAGCATTTGTTAAAAATCCATCACTCCCCTCCCTTCTTAATACTAAACTGCTTTATAGTGGGGGAGGGGGTGATTCACACTCAACTGCAAAATAAAAATTTAAATACAAGAAAGTGAGAACTTGTGTCTAAAACAAAATTTTAAAAAAATTCTCTGCAACTCAGAAAGATGCTGACTTACTGGTAAATACAAAAAAAAACCAGAATAAAAGTTAAATACTTGAGTACAAAACACTAGAATCCTTGGTACTAAAATAAGAAATAAGACAGTATGAGAATACCTGTTACCTTTGTTGTTACTCCAATTGCTTTGGAAAGTCTAACCAATAAACAACAGAAAGGGGACAAGGGGGGGGGGAAGGCCAATACTGTAAAAAGAAGATGGGAAATAATTACTTTCATAACTTATCACCTATCTAGAAACCATAAACAACTATTGGAACTAAGAAAATAATATAGTAAAAACCACATTAAAAAAAGCAATGGGTCTGGGAGGTGGCACAATGGATAAAAAAAGCAATGGTTTCTCTATGCACTTGCATTTGCTAGGCAAATTGACAATGAGGAAAATGGCCCCACTTACAATTGCAGTCAAAAATATAAAATCTGGCATGTAATCAACTCACTGGTAGACTGAGGTCCCTACAATGTGTAAGGTTCTGATTTCAAACCTTTGCACCATAAACAGGGGGGGCACCATGGATGATGGTGTGGTGCTGTGGTATCTCTTTCCTCTCCCCCTCCTCTCTCCTCCTTTCCCCTCCTCTTACAAGAAAATTGTTCGGGGAGGCTGCATTGAGATATGGCACACATACACACACACACACACACACACACACACATTGTGTGTGTTTTCTTAAAAGTAAACCTCAAGGGCCAAAAAGGTAAGCTGGCAGTGGAGTGCATGCCTTGTAAGTGTGGAAAAATGTGAAGCATTGGTTTCAATTTCTGGTGCAGCAGAAAAGTGGAGCTTTGGCTTGCCTATCTCCCAATAAAAATAAATGAATAAAAGAAATACATAACAAATTTTTAAAACTTATATAAAAACACAATGATTTTATATCAATGACCATGGACAAATATGGAAACAGATCATATTTCTGGGCAAAAAAGGTATAATATTAATAATGTCTTTTCTGACTA
Source organism: Erinaceus europaeus (assembly GCF_950295315.1). NCBI lineage: Eukaryota > Metazoa > Chordata > Mammalia > Eulipotyphla > Erinaceidae > Erinaceus > Erinaceus europaeus. Next base: position 82,445,196 of record NC_080171.1, on the reverse strand, counting down.
CAAAATCTTGATAAGGGCAAGAGACTGGAATACTTTAATGATGGCTCTTTGACTTACTACCAGGCTACTTCATCTCCCAGGGCCCTAGTCAGGGAATCCTGGCCTAGACATGATGGCCTAGACCTCTAACAGATCCCTCTCTACACTGTCACTGGTCATCTCCATCAGGAACAACATAATGGACCCCTTCATGGGCCTCCATAGGACCTTGCCCTCAATGTGGAACAACAATGGTAGGAACTGCCCCATTCTCTGAAAGGAGGTTGGGCCAAAATCCTTTATCATTCAAGGAAGATGGGTTGGCAATGGGTGCAGCCTAGAATGCTCCTAGCTATGACCACAGAATGGAAGTTCAGACCTACAGGGATGCAGAGGTTACATAGGCTCCTGCACTGAATATAAGCCCCAGATCAAATCAATGGGATTTACAGTTAATGGTATTTATATACTTTCCCCAGATTTGGGACCAACTCTCCTCCCTGATACAGCTTTCTAGTCCTATTTCCAACTCTGACACCATCTCCCCAGATAATACCTTTGGCCCACCTGCATGCTGGCTGTCAGGCTCAGGCAGAAATTAGTAAAGTCATGAGCCCCTTGGAATATACCTAAAATAGACTTACTATCTTTTTCCAGAATGGAAACCCCAAACCTCTTCTGCTATATTCTGAGCCTTTAGGTTCCAGATTATTAAACATTGTGTTCTTCTTTATATCTTAATGCTTTTTCAGCCATCAAGTTGCAGATGCTACCATGACACCAATCTGACCTCACCAATGTACCCTGGAACCCCATCTCTCCCGAGCCCTGCCCCACTAGGGAAAGATCAAAACAGGCTGAGTTTGGATAAACCTGCCAATACCCATGTTCAGTGGAGAAGCAATTACAGAAGTCAGACCTTCGACCTTCTGTACCCCACAATGACCTTGGGCCCATACTCCCAGAGAAATAAAAAAAATAGGAAAGCTTCCAGTGGAGGGGATAGGATATAGAACTCTGGTAGTGAGAAATGTGTAGAATTTTACCCCTCTTACCCTATGGTTTTGTCAATATTTTTTATTTTATAAATAATTTTTTTAAAGAATTGTCCTTTCTAGTCAATTCAGATTAGAAACAATACAGTTAGAAGAGCAATGCAATTTTTACCTTGAAAAGCAACTCCAAAATTAAGTGGTAAATATGTGAGTGAAACTAATGCAAAATTTGAAACAGAATAATCAAGAAAGATGTTTATCACCTATTAAAATATTTTTAAAGTGGCATTAGTCAAAACAAGGTATTTCTAGAAATATAGTTCATAACAGAGCTAGGCTTCTAGACATAATTTATCACATTTACCTGTCTGTCATGTTTATACCAGCACCACCCTTTTTATTGTAGTCTCAAGATATTTTAATATACACATTTTTAAATATTATATAATCTCACCCATGTCTTGGTCAAAGTACTATGTTGCAAATTTCTCAATCCTTCTATAGCCATTGGAACCATCCAAATGGATTAGGTAGGACTCTGAAAGCCATTCAGCCCAGGAAATAGCAAATGTGAGTTAGTATACCATCCATATCCTTTCCAGAAGGTGATCATCACTGATCATTCTCAGCACTGCTTGCCCTCTCCAGCCTATGCTCAAAACTGGTAAGAGGCAAAGCACAGCTGGAATTTATAATAAAACCACTCTTCAGAAATCTCTATAGTTCAATCCATCATGTTATAAATAAGTTTCTGTACTTAATGACAATTTTGGAAGAAGAGTAGAAACAGTTCAATATCTCATATTCCCCATAATATTTCTAAGAGAGAACAGTCCCCCAAACTCAGATATCTGAAAATAAACAGAGCCCTCAGCACTAAGTCACTTGTATCCAGTATTAAGATCTTCCCACTCTCTATGTCTTGTACCCTAAATGGACGCAGCTTCCACTTCCTGTGCAAGAAAAAAAAATTCAGATTGAACTAGCTGGTTAGTATTTTCTTTTACTGTCCAATACCTAGTATTTATTTATTTATTTATTTATTTATTTATTTATAAAATGGAAGTATTGACAAGACCATAGGATAAGAGGGGTAAACTCCATATAATTCCCACCACCAGAACTCCATATCCAATCCTCTCCCCTGATAGCTTTCCAATTCTTTGTCCATCTGGGAGTATGGACCCAGGATCATTACAGGGTGCAGAAGGTGGGAGGTCTGGCTTCTGCAATTACTTCTCCGCTAAACATGGACATTGGCAGGTCGATCCATACTCCCAGCCTGTCTCTCTCTCTTCCTGGTGGGGCAGGGCTCTGGGGAAGTGGGGCTCCAGGACATACATATTGGTGGGGTCGTCTGACCAGGGAAGTCAAGTTGGCATCATGATAAAGTCTGGAACCTGGTGGCTGAAAAAGAGTTAAGATATAAAACAGAGCAAACTGTTGACGAATCATAAACCTAAAGGCAATAAAATTGTAGATGAAGATTTGGGATCTCCATTTTGGAAAAAGCTAGTAGGTCTATTTTAAGTATATTCCAAGGGGCCCATGACCTTACTAGTTTTTGCCTGAGCTTGACATCTAACATGCAGGTGACCTAAGTTACTGTCTGGGGAGATGGTGTCATAGTTGGAAAAAAGGACTAGAAAGCTAGATCAGGGAAGAGAGTAGCTCCCAAATATGGGAAAAGTATATAACTATTGTTAACTGTAAACCCAATAGATTTGATCTGGGGCCCATAGAATATGTAACTTCTGCATCCCTGTAGGTCTGATCCAGCATTCTGTGGTCGTGGCTAAGAACATTCCAGGCTGCAGTAATTTCAGGACCTATCATCCTTGGGTGATAGGTAGAGTATGTTATCCAACCTCCCTTAGGAAAATGGAACATTCTCTATCCTTGTTGATCCACATTGAGGGCAAGGTCCTATAGGGGCCCACAAAGGGGTCCATTATGTTGTTCCTGATTAAGATGAACAGTGACAGTGGTGAGATGGATCCACTAGGGGTCTAGGCCACCATGTCTGTGTGGGAACCCCAGGGCTCCCTGACCAGGGCCCCAGGTGATGGGATGGCCTGATAGTAACTAAAGAGTCATCATTAAAGTGTGACAGTCTCTTGCTCTTATTCAGCTTTTGTAGTCCTTACTTTGTTTGACCAAAGTTAGCTTTGGAGTGATAGTGGGAATGTGGAGGTGAGGAGGATATCTAACTCAAAGTAGAAACTATTTCATTAGGTACTCTATGGTGTCTTTTTAGGTATTTCTGCTTGCTTGCTACATCTATTGACTCACTGCAAACTATTGTGCACTTTTGCTTTAAGGTATATGTTTCCCCCTAACTTATGGATACATATACATATGCCCTATCTCATGGGCTCTGGTCTATATCTAGGTTTTGAGGTTTGTTAAGAAGTGTACCACCTGAACTGGAATTAAGCAGAATCTGACTGAGTTTTGAGTTTGGTGTATGGCACCAAATTAAGAACCACTGGGTGGAGGGTGAGGGTGGATGTGCAGCTTCGGGGAGTAGGGGGAGTGGGACACAGACATTTGGTGGTAAGAATGGTGTTAATATACACTTCTATTAATTTATAGTCTCACAAACCATTATTCAATTTATGTGAGAGGGGGAAAATGGATCGAATGTCTCAAACTTTTTTATAGCTCTGAGTATATGTTCCTTCAATCTAAGCACTTAAGACTTCAAATTGGCAATCAGATTGAATTTTAACAGTGGGCTCAAATTGTTAATACATTTCTAATAATGACTTGTTCTTTGAAATATTATATCTCCTAAAAGCTTAGACCAGGGAGAACAGAAGCAGTTGGTGGTGTTCCTTTATAAGATACAAATATATGTAAATAGCATAAAAGGACAAATTATGGTGAGGTCTTGTATGCCACAGCAAATCCTAACAATGGGATTTTCAAAGTGAACCCAATTGCCAAATAATTTAGGTATAGCTATAACTAATCATTGCCTTCTTAAACCCCAAGACAGCAAGAACCTTGCCCTTTCTCTATAAAGCCCATATTTCTCCCAGTCCTGAAACCTCAAGGGTGGGGTTCACTTTACGGCATGCTTCTCCTAATTCATACTAACTGATACTGCACCTACTGATCCCAACCCAATCAATGCAACCAGTACCACCTTGTTATGTTTCACTTCAGATTGCGTCCAGAGACATCAGGCATGGAATGCCAACTCTTCAGCTTCATTACTCTGGTGAGACCTTTCCTACCTCACAGGACTCCTTAATTCCAGCTAGTTTATTTTTTACAAAGGCCATGTTTCCTGGTGAGTACTGTTCTGATGCTTTTAATATTTACTCAGTTATTTCTCATTCTATCCACTTTAAAGGTGAGGAAACTGAATTCAAAAAAAGTGAGATGATCTGCTGATCCGAAAAGAACCCTGCAGCCCTGAAGTCTTGCTAGCTATAAAATGCACATTGTTAGTCACTTTAATGGACCAATTCTCTAAGGAGTAAGCTATGAACAGTTGTTTTTCTTGGATTCAGTGTCATATCTAGTGCCACAGGACATAATCCCACACTACATACTCCTATCAGACTTCCCTTTGGGCTTTTGTAAAATTACACTGTAATGAACATTTTCACATATAGAATATTTAAAGAACTTTCTTTAGATATATTCCTAAAGAAGGATTATTGAGTCATGGGTAGTGTTGATTTAACATATTTCTATAACACAGAGAGAGTGTGTGTGTCAGTTTTGGCCACTCCCTACATAGGTATTTACTGGTACTAAATATTGGGAACCTCAAAGGTTTGAACTCCTTTAAAATATATTCTCTATTTATTTATTTATTTAGGATAGAGACAGAGAGAAATTGAGAGGGAAAGAGGAGGAAGAGAGGGAGAGAGAGACACCTACAGCATGGCTTCATCACTTATGAAGCTTTCCTGCTATAGGTGGAGACCAGGGATTTGAACCTATAAATATCCTTATACTCTGTAATGTGTGTGCTCAATCAGATGCACCATCACCCAGCCTCTAAAACATGTCTTGACTTTCTTTATTATGGAAGGAATTCGTGTTCAAATGAAGAAAGCTTAGAATATATTGATATATGCAAAAGAGGGGGGGAAACCTATAATCCTATACTTCTCCAAGATAACTAACCCTCATTAATGATTTTGTTCCCTGGGGCTCACCCTTGAGCTTTCTAATCACCCATGACAAACTGGCCCAAGTCTATTCCAGCACACAAAAGCTGCAACTCAAATGCCCACTCCATGCACTCATATCTGGAACCAGAAGTTATACAGAGCAATCCACATTCATCACCAGGTTGGAGAAGCCAGGTCATGGCATACCTGATCCAGTCCTTGCCAGACAGTAGAGGGAAAGGGATTTTGGGTCCCAGCTGCTAAGGACAGGTGGGATGTCCTAGGGGGAAGATCTGGAGGTCAGGCTAGGGGCCTCAAAGCAAATGGTTTTCAAACAATTAAGATATGACCCACTATTGAGTCTTGAAATCAATTTAATGAGTTACAGTCAGGATTTTGTTTTTAACGCAAGTGAATAGGAAATATAACCGCATTACAAGTGGTTAAGAGAAAATACCATCTGTGCTTTTGCTTTACTTATATGAGTGTACAAGATGATGAAATAAAATGTATGTGAGAATTTGACAGCACAGCTCCTCTCTTGCTCTAAGACTCTGAACATATTGCAGAAGTCAGACACTTTAGGATATCAAGAAGAAAGAATGAGACTACATTCACAAAAGCACTTTGCAAAGTAAAATGCTATTCTGACTTGAGGAATGTCACCAAAAACTAACTACTTTGCTACTCCCTAAAAGAAAGTGCTTGTGGGCCCATATAAAGGTTTACCACATTTGAGCAGAACTTTGTGATTCAGTAGTTTTCAAAAAATTAGGGATACAAGAAAATACATGCAACACTAAAAATCCACTGAAGATGAGTTTCTTTCTCTGATGATCCAGGCTATTTCATCATCCCAGTATGCTTTGCTCCATTCTTTTCTTCCCACAGACCCATCATTAGACCCTCACTTCCATCTGTCCTCCAAAGCCAAGTTCAAATGACACTTCCACAAGGAAGCTGCCCTGGTTCTATGAGCCAGAATTCATCTTTATCTCCACTAAATATCCTTTGTACCTAATCTAAAAATGCTGAATATTTTCTATAGTACACTACAGCTGTCTTTGAAGATTATTCAGATTGATTCAGCACAGTATTTCTTTTCCAAATCAATATATGTTCCCAAAATTTATTATCAATAAATGTTACAAAAATACAGAATGCAAATAAATTAATAATTTGTCTTTGACCCAGTAACCTTAAAATACATTCAAAGAAGATGATTTTTAAAACTTTTAAAAATATTTATTTATTCCATTTTGTTGCCTTATTATTGTAGTTATTATTGTTGTTGTTATTGATGCCATTGTTGTTTTGATGTCATTGTTGGATAGGACAGAAAGAAATTAAGAGAGATGGGGAAGACAGAGGGAGAGAAAAATAGACACCTGCAGACCTGCTTCACCGCCTGTGAAGGGAACCCCCTGCAGGTGGGGAGCGGGGCTTGAACAGGGATCTTTATGCCAGTCCTTGCACTTTGCGCCACCTGTGCTTAACCTGCTATGCTACCACCCGACTCCCAGAAGATGATTTTTAAATCATATTTCATGCTATATATACAATATAAGACACATATATATGATTTACATATTTTATATATAAAGATGATGTATTTTACAGTGTAAAAAATAGGAAAAATATAAAAATAATCAACTTACTGTTCCACAACAGAGAATGGGCTAAAAATAACTATGTTCATTCATTTCTGTGAATATTATACAGTTTTGAAAAATGAGTTAGAGGATGGCAAAGCAGAAAGGTTGGAGCAAAGAGGCAAACTTATTTTTTTTAACCTGTACTAGACAGAGACATCCAGAAATCGAGAGGAAAGGGGTGATAGGGAGAGAGGCCGAGAGACACCTGCAACACCTGCTTCACCACTTATCAAGCTTTCCCCCTGCAGGTGGGGATCAGGGGCTTGAACCTGGATAACATGTGCACTCAACCAGGTGCACCACCAACTGGCCACAAGGCAAATTCTAATACATCATAATTAAAATGTTAAATTTTTCAGAAAATAACTAGAAATGTACTAAAATTTTAACAGTAAGTATATGACAACTGGAGTTTATATTGCATAATCTATTTATTATCTATTTTACTAATTTCTTTGAATCATTAGGTTGATTATTTAAAAATTAGCTTGTTAAAACAAATGTTAGCATAATCTTAACTATAGTTCGTGGAATGTTTCAGATAAGGTGTGACAGAAAGAGAGAGAGAAAGACACAGAGACAAAATTCAGAGCACTGCTGAGCTCTGGCTTATGTTGGTGCTAGGGACTGAGCCTGTGACCTCAGAGCCTCAGGCATGAATCAGCACATTTCTTAGCACCACTCTTGAGTCAGACACTGTGAGAGCAGAAGTATGCACAGCAAGGAAGGATATCTCTGAATCCATGAGACACAGTGTGTTGTTAAATATGGAATTCTATGAACTTCACATTGAACTGCCCACTCTGCCACTTCCCAGATGTGGTGAGCAGAAGCTCCTTACTTCAAATTAGCTGACCTCACCAAATACCTTGGTCTCTCTGATGGCACCGAGACCATTATGAGTAACAAGGAGTCTGTTCATTGAAAAAGCACCTTAGAAAAATCCCCAAACTTGAGGAGCACTGAAAGTGACAATTATATGCTACTTTAGAGGTCTGTTCTTTTTTGTTTTTATGTGAGGAAATGACTAGGTCACTACTAAGCTCTGGTGTATATGGCGGTGCTGCAGATTGAACCTGGAACTTCTGGGCTCTCAAGCATAGAAGTCCTGTTCTCTAGCACTGAGGTATCACCTCATCCTTTAGATCTATTCTTAAAATATGATTCTGGTGTTAGAGTTTATTTTAAAGTGATCAAATTAAAATAGTGTCATACTTGTACACTCAAAGAACTTAAGAGAACATAGAAATAAACCTAAGTTTACAGCAATTTAATATAAAGCAAAGATGACATTTCAAATCTAGGAGGAAAAGCTAGATCATTCAATTTAACTACATCAAGTAGCTTTAATTAGAAAAAAAAATAAGTGTGTGTATGTGTGTGTGTATGTCTGTGTCCCCTAGTCTGTTCTTCTCACCTCTAAAGTGACTACATTCCTGATAAGACAGTGCCCATATTTAAAAACAAAAGCTATATAAAATAACAGAAAAAAATACGGTGAAAATTTTTTTAAATTTTATTTATGTATTCCCTTTTGTTGCCCTTGTTGTTTTATTGTTGTAGTTATTGTTGTCGTTGTCGTTGGATGGGACAGAGAAATGGAGAGAGGAGGGGAAGACAGAGAGGGGGAGAGAAAGATAGACACCTGCAGACCTGCTTCACCGCCTGTGAAGCGACTCCCCTGCAGGTGGGGAGCCGGGGCTTGAACTGGAATCCTTGCGCAGGTCCTTGTGCTTTGCACCACCTGCACTTAACCCACTGTGCTACAGCCTGACTCCCAGGTGAAAATTTTATATTTTTTGTTTCTAGATATTTATTATAAACAATTCCAATGAGAGTACTCATGCAAATTTCTTATAGTATATGTGCACAAGTATTTATGTGTATGCTCCTAGAAGATGAATAGGTCTTTGAGTTGTTTTCTCTCTCTTTTAGTGATTTAATCTTGATTTACAAAATTACATGTCAACAGGGGTATAATCCCACACCATTTTCACCACCACAGTTCTGAATCTTCAGTCTCCTCATTGCAATCCACTGCTATTCCCCTAAGGCCAACCATCATCTCTGCAGCTATCTGTCTACATTTATGCATAACTGGCCTCCTTTTCTTCCAGATCCAATCCTCTCTTCCCTTCCATTTTTTTTAATGTAATACCAGGAAATTAATCAAGGGCCTTTCATATATACTACACCACTGGGCAGCATCCCCAGTATTTTTTTTTTTTTATTTCTCTGTACTTAGAGAAAGAGAGGAGAAATATCAAAGCACCACTCCACCATGTAGAAGGGAAAAAAATGTTAACTTATTATACAGATGTTTAATTGTTAAAAACTATTTTTAGCGAGTTCCCGGAAGATGGTGGACTGAGAAGCTGCTAGTGGCTTGAGCTCTGACCACATCTTCTGGAAACGGTAGGATTTTCTGCCTTTAGTAGGCCAGTCAATAAGGGGTCCTAGCGGTGACACCAAGGAGGTGACTGTAACTTAATTTGGGTTAAAAAAAGAGTAGAAAAAAAGGGGAAAAAATTTCTTTCTTTTAAATTATTAAGCACACCTCCACCACCTTCCCCCCCACATAACCAGTCCCTGGGGACCAGCTCCTAGCAGGCTCCCCTGCTGAGCCTCTTTCTTTACCAAGATTCCTGTCCCACCAGGGACTATCATTCATTCTAAGTCTATACCCTTCTGAAACCTCTGGCCTTTTTTCTTTCTAAGTAGCCAACCCCCCCAACCTCACCCCACATAGCTAATTAAATAATTAAAAATAAATAAATAAATAAATAAATAAAAACTCTTTCCTTTCACCACTCTCTTATGACTGTTCTTTTTCTTATCTTTTTCTTTTATCTCTCTATATTTCTTCTTTTTTTCTTTTTCTCATTCTTGTCATCCTTTCTTCCTTAATCCTACACCTTCCAAAGCCACAGGCCCCATCCCCCACACCACCAAACAGTGTGCTTTTTTGAATTCACTGATACACATTTGGGAATTATTTGGGGGAAGAATTCTGACTCACAGTTGGACTCTCACTGCGAGTATCTCTGCTCAACTTCCCTTCCTCCTTTAGCTACCCCTAGAATACACAGTGGATAGTAGATTTGCATAACTGTCTATTTCAGCTATCCTTGTCTAGTCCTGAGGTTTTTCTTTTCTCTTTCTTAACAAGCAGCTGCCTCTGATCACAAGGTTTGAGGTAATCTGGTACAGGGTTTTTTTTTTTTATCCTGCCCTATTTTATTATTAATATTATATAAAGGCATATATCTTCCCCCCCCCCCTTTAGGTTGATCAGAATTAACTCTTAGCGTATATTTCATTGCTAGGGTAGTGGGCATCTTATCTATTGTGGGAGGAACTTGTCTCGTTACTCCTACCTCCTCTACAGACTCTCCCCTCCCTCCTCCTCCTAGCTAATTAAAAAATTAAATTAAATTAAAAATAAAGTAATCAAAAAAAACTTCCCTTTCACTGCTCTTTAATTATAGCTCTTTCTCTTATCTTTTCTCCTTTCTCTCTTGTCTCTTTTTTCTTTTTTTTTTTTTTAATCTTGTCATACACTTCTTCCTTCTTCTTTGCCTGTCTGAATTTGTGAATTATTTTGGGGAAAAAATCTGACTCAGAGTGGACTCTCTATGTGTGTATCTCTGCTCTACTTCCCTTTCCCCTCTTGTTACCCCTAGAATATACAGTGGAGAGTAGATTCGCATAACTTTCTATTCTTGCTATCCCTTCTTTCTTTTCTCTTTCTTCTTCACTGGGCTTTGGTTACTATTTTTTCACGGACTGGAGACATTGTTTGGCTAACTGGTAGTGATTAAACTGCTTCAATACTTGCTTCAGTTGCTACTGTAATTCCTGAGGTTGGTGAGTGCAATTGTCATAAAGGTATTTAGTACAGTGTTGCTTGTGCTGAAGACACAACAACTGAGGAACAACAGAGCATAAAAAAAGAAACAAATAAATAAAAAAAATAGATCAAAAACAAATAAAACTGCTACTCCAATGAATGAAGACAAGAGCCCAGAAGAAACTACAAATCAGCCAGAAGTAACCATAGATAAGAAAAGTATGCAAGCAATAATAAACTTATTAATCACAGAAATGAAAACAACATTGGAGGAAAGGAATGGCAGTATTAGGGAAACAACAGTTGAGACCCCCAAGGAAAATACTGATTATCTTGAGGCAATTAGAGAACTGAAAGCTGAAATAGCTGTAATGAAGAAAGAAGCTGAGGCAAGGGAAAGCAGACTACCAGAAGCAGAAAACAGAATTAGTCAGACAGAGGATGAGTTAGAGAAAACATAGAAAGAGGTAAAAGAGCTTAAAAAAGAGACTGAGAGACACTGAAAACAACAGCAGAGAAATATGGGATGATCTCAAAAGAAGTAACATTCACATAATCGGCCTGCCAGAGGAAGAGAGGAAGGGGAAGCAAACATTCTAAAGGAAATAATAGAAGAAAACTTCCCAGACCTGAATAACAGAAAGGACATCAAGATTCAAGAGGCCCAGAGAGTTCCAAACAGAATCAACCCAGACCTGAAGACACCAAGACACATCATAGTCACAATGAGAAGAAGTAAGGATAAAGAAACGATCCTAAAGACTGCAAGACAGAAACAAAAAGTCACATACAAGGGAAAACCCATAAGATTATCTGCAGACTTCTCCACTCAAACTCTAAAAGCCAGAAGAGAATGGCAAGATATCTATGGAGCCCTGAATGAAAAAGGGTTTCAACCAAGGATACTATATCCTGCTAGACTTTCATTCAAACTAGATGGAGGGATCAAAACCTTCTCAGACAAACAACAGTTAAAGGAGGCAACCATTACCAAACCAGCCCTGAAAGAGGTTCTAAAAGACCTCTTATAAACAAGAACATCACTATAATACTGGCAATATATCAGAGCAAACAACAAAAAAATTTTTCTGAACAATGGCACTACAATACATTAAATCCATAATATCAATAAATGTCAATGGCTTAAACTCACCCATCAAAAGGCACAGAGTTGGGGGATGGATCAGAAAACATAATCCAACCATATGCTACTTGCAAGAATCCCATCTTAAACACAGACTTAAAGTGAAAGTATGGAAAACTATCATACAGGGTAACGGACCACAAAAAAGGGCAGGAACAGCCATTCTCATCTCAGATACGATAGATTTTAAATTAAATAAAGTAATAAAAAAATGGTGACTTCACCGTTTTCAGATGATCTTGGATGGACCTTGAAAAAATCATGTTGAGTGAAATAAGTCAGAAACAGAAGGATGAATATGGGATGATCTCACTCTCAGGCCAAAGTTGAAAAACAAGATTAGAAAAGAAAACACAAGTCGAACCTGAAATGGAATTGGAGTATTACACCAAAGTAAAAGACTCTGGGATGGGTGGGTGGGTGGGGAGAATACAGGTCCATGAAAGATGATGAATGACATAGTGGGGGTTGTATTGTTAAATGGGAATCTGGGGAATGTTATGCATGTACAAACTATTGTATTTACTGTTGAATGTAAAACATTAACTCCCCAATAAAGAAATAAATTATTAAAAAAAAAGATAGGCAAGCACATTACATAATGATTAGAGGATCAATCAGCCAGGAAGACTTAACAATTAGTAACATCTATGCACAAAATGAGGGACAATCTAAATACGTCAAGGACTTACTGAAAGAATTTCAAAAATACATCAATAGTAATACAATAATAGTGGGAGACTTCAATACCCTACTCTCACACTTAAGACAAATCAACAAAGCAGAGAACCAACAAAGATACAAGAGAATTGAATGAAGAGATTGACAGACTAGACCTCTTGGACATTTTCAGAGTCCTTCACCCCAAAAAACTGGAATACACCTTCTTTTCAAATCCACAAACTCAAGGATAGACCATGTTAGGCCACAAAGACAGCATCAATAAATTCAAGAACATTGAAATCATCCCAAGTATCTTCTCAGACCACAATGGAGTAAAACTAACATTTAACAACAAACAGACAATTATTAAAAGTCACAGAATTTGGAAACCAAACAACATACTCCTTAAGAACCACTGGGTCAGAGATTCACTCAAACAGGAAATTCAAATGTTCCTGGAAACAAATGAATATGAAGACACAACCTATCAAAATATTTGGGACACAGCTAAAGCAGTACTGAGAGGGAAACTTGTAGCCATACAATCACATATTAAACACCAAGAAGAAGCTCAAATGAACGACCTTACTACACACCTCAAGGACTTAGAGGAAGAGGAACAAAGGAACCCTAAAGCAACCAGAAGGACAGAAATCACTAAAGTTAGAGCAGAAATAAATAACATCGAAAATAAAAGAACCATACAAAAGATCCATGAAGCCAAATGTTGGTTCTTTGAAAGATTAAACAAAATTGACAAACCCCTAGTCAGACTCACCAAACAAAAAAGAGAGAAGACTCAAATTAATAGAATTGTAAATGATGGAGGAGATATCAAAACTGACACCACAGAAATCCAGAGAATCCTGAAAAACTTCTAAAAAGAACTATACGCCACCAAGCTAGAGAATCTGGAAGAAATGGAACAATTCCTAGAAGCATATGCCCTTCCAAAACTGAACCAAGAAGAACTACAAAATCTAAATGCACCAATCACAGACAAAGAAATTGAAACCATTTTTAAGAATCTCCCCAACAAAAAAGTCCTGGACCAGATGGCTTCACAAACGAATTCTACAAAACTTCCAGGAAACAGTTAGTACCCATACTTCTTAAGCTTTTCCATAAGATTGAAGAAACAGGAATACTCCCTTCCACCTTCTATGAAGCCAACATCACCCTGATACCAAAAACTGATAGGGACACAACAAAAAAGGAAAACTACAGACCAATATCTCTGATGAACATAGATGCCAAAATATTAAACAAGATCTTGGCCAACCGGATACAGCAGCATATCAAAAAGATTGTTCATCACAACCAAGTGGGATTCATCCCAGGAATGCAAGGCTGGTTCAACATCCGTAAGTCAATCAATTTCATTCACCACATCAATAAAAGCAAAGCCAAAAGCCACATGATTATCTCAATAGATGCAGAGAAAGCCTTTGACAAAATCCAACACCCATTCATGCTCAAAACTCTACACAAAATGGGAACAGATGGGAAATTCCTCAAGATAGTGGAGTCTATATATAGCAAACCTACAGCCAACATCATACTCAATGGACAGAAGCTGAAAGCATTCCCCCTCAGATCGGGGACTAGACAGGGCTGTCCACTGTCACCGTTACTCTTCAACATAGTATTGGAAGTTCTTGCCATAGCAATCAGGCAAGAGAAAGAAATCAAAGGAATACAGATTGGAAGGGAAGAAGTCAAGCTCTCACTGTTTGCAGATGATATGATAGTATACATAGTAAAACCTAAAGAATCCAGCAGAAAACTACTGGAAGATATTAGGCAATATAGTGTCAGGCTACAAAATCAATGTACAAAAATCAGTGGCATTTCTTTATGCAAACACTAAATCTGAAGAAGACATCCAGAAATCACTCCCATTTACTGTTTCAGCAAAATCAATCAAATACCTAGGAATAAAGTTGACCAAAGAAGTGAAAGACTTATATACTGAAAACTATGAGTTGCTACTCAAGGAAATAGAAACTGATACCAAGAACTGGAAAGATATCCCATGCTCATGGATTAGAAGAATAAATATCATCAAAATGAATATTCTTCCCAGAGCCATATACAAATTTAATGCACTACCCATCAAAGTTTCACCAAGTTTCTTTAAGAGAATAGAACAAACACTACACTCATTTATCTGGAACCCGAAAACACCTAGAATTGCCAAAACCATCTTGAGGAAAAGAAACAGAAATGGAGACATCACACTCCCAGACCTTAAACTATATTATAAAGCCATCATCATCAAAACAGCATGGTACTGGAACAAAAATAGGCACACAGACCAGTGGAACAGAATTGGAAGCTCAGAAATAAATTCCCACACCTATGGACATCTAATCTTTGATAAGGGGGCCCAAAGGATTAAATGGAAGAAGGAGGCTCTCTTCAATAAATGGTGCTGGGAAAACTGGGTTGTAACATGCAGAAGAATGAAATTGAACCACTTTATCTCACCAGAAACAAAAATCAACTCCAAAAGGACCAAAGATCTAGATGTCAGACCAGAAACAATCAAATACTTAGAGGAAAACATGGGTAAAACAGTTTCCCACCTACACCTTAAGGACATCTTTGATGAAGCAAACCCAATTGCAAGGAAGACTAAAGCAGAAACAAACCAATGAGACTACATCAAATTGAAAAGCTTCTGCACATCCAAAGAAACTATTAAACAAACAAAGAGACTGCTCACAGAATGGGAGAAAATCTTCACATGCCATACATCAGACAAGAAACTAATCACCAAAATATACAAAGAGCTCAGCAAACTTAGCACCAAAAAAGCAAATGACCCCATCCAAAAATGGGCAGGGGATATGAACAAAACATTCACTACACAGGAGATCCAAAAGGCTAACAAACATATGAAAAACTGCTCTAGGTCACTGATTGTCAGACAAATGCAAATTAAGACAACACTAAGATACCACCCCACTCCTGTAAGAATGGCATACATCAAAAAGGACAGCAGCAACAAATGCTGGAGAGGTTGTGGGGACAGAGGAACCCTTTTGCATTGCTGGTGGGAATGTAAATTGGTCCAGCCTCTGTGGAGAGCAGTCTGGAAAACTCTCACAAGGCTAGACATGGACCTTCCATATGCTCCAGTAATTCATCTCCTGGGACTATACCCCAAGGACTCCATAACACCCAACCAAAAAGAGGTGTGTACGTCTATGTTCATAGCAGCATAATTCATAATAGGTAAAACCGGGAAGCAACCCAGGTGCCCAACAATAGATTAGTGGCTGAGAAAGCTGTGGTATATATACACAATGGAATACTGTACAGCTATCAAGAACAATGAACCCACCTTCTCTGACCCATCTTAGACAGAGCTAGAAGGAATTATGTTAAGTGAGCTAACAGAAAGATAAAGATGAGTATGGGATGATCCCACTCATCAACAGAAGTTGAGGAAGAAGATCTGAAAGAGAAACTAAAAGCAGGACCTGACCAAATTGTAAGTAGGGCACCAAAGTAAAAACCCTGTGGTGAGGGGTAGACATGCAGCTTCCTGGGACAGTGGGGGTTGGGAGTCGGTGGGAGGGATGGGTCATAGTCTTTTGGTGGTGGGAATGGTGTTTATGTACACTCCTAGTAAAATGTAGTCATATAAATCACTAGTTAATTAATATGAGAGGGGGAAAATTAATCGTATGTCTCGATGTTTTTCAAAACACAAACTGAATCCTTTTAATATATAGGCTGTGTAATTGATATGCAGACTCTCTCAAAAGCCTAGACCAAGTAGATCAGAAGCAACCAATAGCACAGCTATATACAAGACACTGGGGACTGTACAGCAAACCCTAACAAAAGGACTTTTCAAAGTTAACCCAATTACCAATTAATGTGATGATAACATTAACTATCGATTGTCTTTTTGAACCCTAAGACAGCAGGAACCTGCTGTCTCCACTATAGAGCCTCTACTTCCCCCAGTCCTGGAACCATTGGATAGGGCCCACTTTCCCGTATGCCTCTCCCAATCCATATCAAATAATATTGCATCTGCCGATCACAACCTAACCAACACAATGATTGCCACTTCAACATGCTTCACTTCAGACTGTGTCCAGAGACTTCACGTGTGGAATGACAACCCTTCAGCTTCATTACTCGGGTGAGACCTTTCCTTTCATAGTATACTCTAATTCCATCTCAGGTGGTTCACTTTCTAACAAAGTCCCAAAACCTAGATATACACCAGTTTCTGTGAGAGAGAGCATATGTTCACACGTATGCGTAAACTACTGCAAAATATATACCTGAAAGCAGAAGTACACTAGAGTTTGCAGTGAGTACCTCCTAACACTTCCTCTCCACTATGCCAAGCTTTGGGTCCATGATTGCTCAATAATTTGTTTGGCTTCGTATGTTAACTCTCTTTTCAGTCACCAGGTTCCAGATGTCATCAGGATGCCGGCCAGGCTTCCCTAGACTGAAGACCCCACCAATGTGTCCTGGAGCTCCGCTTCCCCAGAGACCCACCCTACTAGGGAAAGAGAGAGGCAGACTGGGAGTATGGACCGACCAGTCAACGCCCATGTTCAGCGGGGAAGCAATTACAGAAGCCAGACCTTCTACCTTCTACAACCCACAATGACCCTGGGTCCATGCTCCCAGAGAGATAGAGAGTGGGGAAGCTATCAGGGGAGGGGGTGGGATATGGAGATTGGGTGGTGGGAATTGTGTGGAGTTGTACCCCTCCTACCCTATGGTTTTGTTAATTAAGCCTTTCTTAAATAAAAAAGAAAAAAATGGAAAAAAAAACTATTTTTAGCAATTTTTAAGTGTACAGTTCAGTAGGGCTAAGTACTTTCACATTTACATGAAAGAGATCTCTCTACAATGTTATACATCATGTGAAACTGAAACTCTCTGCTCAAACATTTCTCCATTCCCTCCCTACCCCCAAGCCTGGCAATAATCATTTCTCTTCCTGTTTCATCATATTTAGCTACTCACATCTCATATGAATGGAATATTTTTGCGATCAGCTTATTTCATTTAGCATAAATAATAACCTTAGATTTCACTCACACTGTAGCATGCAACAGAATGTCTTCTCTTTTAAGGCTGAATAGTATTCCATTTGACATACATGCCACCTTTTTAAAATTCACTCATCCATCAATGAAAGCCAAAGTTACTTCCACATCTTGGTTATCATACCTAATGCTATGTGTACATGGATATACAAATATCTTTCAGAGATCCTGCTTTGAATCCTCTTGGATATATACTTGTAAGTGGGATTTCTGGATGAATACTGTTTGCCATGGCGAGTCCATCAACAGTATATATACATGGGTTCTAACCTCTCCACCTTCTCATCAACATTTATTTGTGGTTTCTTGATCATATCCATTCTGATGGGTATGAAATGATTGCACATTGTGGCTTCAAATTGCATTTCTCTGATGATTAGTGATGCTACACATATTGTTATATGTTTCTTAGCCATTCATCTTTGGAGAATATCTATTCAAGTTCTCTGTCCATTTCTTTTTAAAGTCAGGTGACCTGTGTTGAGGTGTTAAGTTGTAGAAAGTCTTTATATATTCTGAAATTTGATCTTTTATAAGACATATTACTTGCAAATATTTTACCCCATTCTGCAGATTGCTCTTTAACTATGAACTTAATGTGGGAAAATTGTTCTCTAATTATGACAATAAAACATACACGAAATCCAAAACACAATATAAACATTTAAAAATATTTTATTCAACCACTGCTAAATAACATTTTAAATCTAGAAAAAAGAAACTATTTAGAACCCCAATATCAAATAATCAACACCTCTAAAGCCCCAAAGCTTAAAAACAAACACAAAGGAAAGGATAACTACCCTGAGGGGAAGAAATGGGTAAAATGTTTGAACAAACAATTCACAAAAGAAGAAAAAAAAAAGTGGCTAATACAAATATACTAGTAGTCAACCTCTCTAGGTTACCCATCAGGCTATCAAACAGCTTTGGCAATAGTATCACATTGGCAATAGGATCAGAAAAGCAGCTCAGTGGCACAGTGTTTTCCTTCCACATGTAAGGCCCCAAGTTCAATATCTGGCTCATGAGAATGACAAAGATAAAAGAATTGAAACTCCATAGATAGTGAAGTAGTGTTCTGGTCTCCATCTCTCTCCCTCTGTCTCTCTCTCTCTCTCTCTCTGTGTGTCTCTCTCTCTACACACACACACACACACACACACACACACACACACACACACGATGGTCACAATGCATAAAATGGGCAGTTACAATCTCCTTGGTCAATAGATCACCTGATACCACCTTCTGGGGGGTATTTGACAATGTCTGCCTACATGTAGAATATGAATGTGTTATGGTGAGAAGCATCACAAATGAAAAGATTAAAAAGAACCCAAATCTAATAAAACACTGAGTCTGGGGACATATGTATAGTAGAAACACAATAGCAAGTAAAGTAATAATGAAGATCTATATTTACTGATAAAGAAAGATATCCATGACTTTCAAAAGAAAGAAACAACTGCAGTGGGGGAGGAGACTATATTGGGGGGAGAAGAAAGAAACAGGCTACAGAACAGCATGTAGACTATAATCCCATTTTTATAAAACTGTAATCATATATATTTAAATATGCAGAGATGGATTGGATAATGTTCATCAAAATGTGAATAGTGGTTATCTCTGGGTGGTAGGATTTTGAGTGATTTTTTTAAAAAGAGTCATCATATTCTCCTGTGCTACTCAAGTGCTTTTATACTAAAGATATTACTTATGTTTGGAGAGAAGGAAAGACCTATTTTCACTTAAAAACAAATAAGAAGTGGAGAACCAGTTTCTGGGCAGTCATTTAATACTCATAATAATCATTGTGATTATTTAATCATAATGGAGCCACTCTCAATCAGTTGTCAGAAAATCTGAGTTCAAATGTCTCTGACACTCTGAGTTTGGACAAGCCATTTAGTGTCTCTGTGTCCCTGGTTTCCTCATGTGTAAAATGGAGATGACAAAAATTCTATGTCACAGAGTTGTTTTGAGGACAAGGAGACTAATACTTATCAGACTCTCAACACATTAGTCTCAAAACTTCCCCCCACCCCCACTTTGTAATTATTTCCACCTAGCTATTTCAGGCATTTACACGGGGGTAGATGGATGGATGAACAAATGGTTCTATGGAAAGACAGACACTTGAAGGATAGAAAGATTAAATGGATGGAAGTGTGGGTTGATAAAAAGGGTGGACAGGTGAATCACTAGACAGATGGACTGTTAGGTGGACAGTGGATATGGTGGTTTATATTATGCAAAGATGGCCATATAATTCTGTCTTCCTTCCTACATGTTCAATGTGAAAATTATGTCTTTCCTTTTGACTTGAGGCAAATCTTTGTGAATGTCTCAACCAATGGATAGAGGTAGAAGTCATGCTGCATTACTTGTGAAACTGAGTCATAAAAGGGAACAATGTCTCCATTTAACTCTTCTCTCTCAGGACAGGAGCACTTGGGGCCTCCAGGAACCAAACAGAAATCCAGTCAAGTACTACACCTCCATGTTTGAGAGATCATACGAAGACAGATAACAGAAGGACAGATGGATGGATAGATGGATGCAAGGATGGATGGGTGGATAGGAGAGAAGAACAAACACTATAAAGGGGGAAGGGAAGGTGGGAGAGAACAAAGAAAACAAAACAAGAAGATCAGCTATTTTAGTCTTCCAGACCCTTGCAACCAAACTTGAGAATGGAGAAATCTTTAAGATGACGCCACCCTCATCACCATATAGCCACAGCCAAGTGATACCCTTTGCCAGACCACCAAACTGAGTTCGTTACTCTCATGTTTCCAACTCACAGAAACTATGAAAGACAGACAAAGACTACTGCTGTTTTAAACCATTATGCTTTAGGGTGACTGGTTACACACCAATAGATATCTAATACAGTTGGAGAAAAGTGGGGCATGTAGGATGTGAGGAGGGATGAGAATGGACTACTATTTTTGTAGGACAGAGATAAATTGAGAGAGATGGAGAAGATAAAAGAAGGAGAGAAACACCTACAGCACTTGTGCCAACATTCATGATGCTCCCCACCCTTGCAGGTTTGAACTCCAGTTTTTTTTTGAACCAGAGGCTTGAACTCCAGCCCCTAAACATGGTAACTTGTGAGCTCAACCAGGTGAGCTACCATCTGAATTCTGGATTACTTCTTTAAATGAAACCCTAGGGGAGTCAGGCAGTAGCGAAGCAGGTTAAGCGCACATGGCGTGAAGTACAAGGACCGGCATAAGGAGCCGGATTCGAGCCCCCAGCTCCCTACCTTCAGGGGGGGTCTCTTCATAAGCAGTGAAGCAGGTCTGCAGGTGTCTGTCTTTCTCTCCCTCTTTATTTCTCTCTGTCCTAACCAACAAAAACAGCATCAATAACAAATAATAACTACAACAATAACTACAACAACAAAACAAGGACAATAAAAGGGAATAAATATTTAAGTGAAACCCTAGAAATCAGCCTTATACACCCCTCTTACCTGTTCCAATTGCTTCCTGATTACCTATACATTCCAAGTTTTTTCTAATGC
This sequence comes from Erinaceus europaeus, assembly GCF_950295315.1. Lineage (NCBI taxonomy): Eukaryota > Metazoa > Chordata > Mammalia > Eulipotyphla > Erinaceidae > Erinaceus > Erinaceus europaeus. The sequence continues at coordinate 82,424,152 of NC_080171.1, read as the reverse complement.
AGTTGTATATATACTCTGAGCAAGCCCTCCTTCCTCTGAATAATTAATAGCACAAGTTTTCTGTGGCCACATATTACTGAAAAAAAAAAAGAAATTATCCCCAGAAAATAGTTGAGCTAGAAGCTGAGCTCATACTACAGACAATGGCCCCCTGCCCTGAAAACCAGGGCTATTTCTTTCCGAAAAGTCCGAGGGCACCAGGTATCTTCAAGTCTGAGCTCTACCTCCACCACTCAAAACCTGTGACAGTCTCATCAGGGCAACGAGCAACACCATAGGCCCTGACTGGAACATGCCAGAGCTCTTGGCTCCAAGCTACCTTACATCTGTCTGGGCATAAATTTGCATTCTGAATCTAGAAGGCCCCAATTCCAAGTATGTCAAATGTAATTAATTACAGCAAACCTTCTGCAACTGTTTTCAAACGTGGTACTAAAGGCTCAGTGTGCAGGAAACACACATCCCGCTGGTCCATGGAAGCTGGGGAGAGGGAAAGAAAAGTACCGGACCAAATCTGGTAGCCGGGAGGGCAACTTTCCACAACTCCATGGCTCAGTACAACACACCATAGCCAAAGTAAGAGCATGGGCTGAGCATTTAGAGGACCTGGGTTCAAGTCCCAAACAAGCACCAACTTCAACACATTGGGAAAATCTACTTCCCCTTCCTCAACAGTGAGTGGGGAGTGGTAAACAGAGTATGGACTCTGTTCACCAAGTGAGTTTGAATCCAACTGCCCCTTTACTAGCTGTGTGCCCTTGTGCAATTTCCTTTCAACTCTGAATCTCAATTCACACTTATTGAAAAAAAAAAAAATCCCTAGGACTGAGGACTCAGTCAGTATAGACATAGAGCTGATGCCCTTTGTTCAATCCCCTCTCCAAAAACATTAAATAAAAAGAAAAAAGAAAAAAAATCCTCATTTTTCAGGATGACTGTATTAAATCAGACAATAGATCCTAAAGATTTAGCCCAGTGACTGCCATATGAGAAGCATTCGAAGAATGTGTAATGGCTATACTACAAGGCAGATCTCTATTTTGCAAAAACCAAGTGATAGAACAAAGAATGTCATGCCTCAGTCTTCCGAGAGGAGTTCTTGATTTAAAAAAAAAAAAGTTTTGTTTTGGTTTTTAACTTTTAAAGGTTGAATTTCCAAGATATGATTCAAACTCTTTTTCAAAACACTAAGCATAGGAAAACTGAATGAGAAAGCCAAAGGGTTCAAGTGCAGTTTTGCTTCTCCCCCCAGGGGCTAGTGGACCCCCTCAGGTCTCTCTGTACCAGGGTTGGAGATCAGGGAATCCAGATGCCCTACTCCCACATTGGGATCTCTGTCTAACCAAGTTGGATACCCTCTGGAATTTTTAGAAGTCTAACTTCCCAAAATATTACAGGGAGAGTACCCAACTTACCAAAAGAAAGACTTTAAGCACCCTATGGCCCAAAATTCACAGCCCCTAATGTGACCTTGGTTTCCACATCCAACCCAGCCCTTACTGTACTTTCATTTCAAAAATAAAATTGGCTAAAACACAGACACTAAACAGACTTCAAATTTTGGGGATAAGCAGAAAAACTGCCAGGGGTATGTGTCTTTTAGACTTGTTTTTGCCAGTCTCTTAAATTTACTTTTTATTTTATTAGTGATTTAGTACTGATTTAAAAAATTACAAGATAACAGGGTTACAATTCCACACCATTGCCACCACCAGACTTCTGCATCCCCATTCCCCCCACTGGAAACTGCAGTGGTTCTCCCAAGGTCACAGAAATGACACAGGATTAACTATTATTTCTATAACTATCTATCTATGTTTTTGCCCAGTTTTTCTACAGTCCTGCCTTCTCTTCCTTTCTAAGTCACCCCTACACCTTTTTTCTCTGTGTGTCAGGACTTAAGTCATGTCATATTTCAACTGCTACTGGGGTGATTTTTTTTATCCTTTTTATTTCAAAGAAATAGAAGAAGGAAAGAGAAAAGAAGTGAAGGAAAGACAAAGGGAGAGGAGGAAGAAGGGTGGAAGGGGAAGAGGAAAGAAGGTAGGAGATGGAAGAGGAGAGAGTGAGGATAGGGGGAAGATAGAGAAGGGGAGGGGTGAGGGAAGAGGAGAAGTGGGAGAGACACCACACTTCACCCATAACATGGACAGCACTCCTTATATGGTGCCAGGGCTGGAACATGGACCAAGTGTATAGCAAGGCATGCACTCTACCAGATGAGCTATGTTGAAGCCCCTAAATATACCTTCTTTCCCAGAATGCTTGAAAAATGTTGAAAGGCTGAATAAGCAAAGTGGACAACAGTTTAATTTTTCTGAATTATTTTTTCAATTTTTTTTATATTTATTTATGTATTTTCCTTTTTGCTGCCCTCGTTTTATTGTTGTCGTTATTATTGTTGTTATCAATGTCATCATTAGACAGGACATAGAAATGGAGAGAAGAGAGGAAGACAGAGAGGGGGAGAAAAAATAGACACCTGCAGACCTGCTTCACCACTTGTGAAATGACCCCCCTGAAGGTGGGGAGCCTGGGGCTCGAACTGGGATCCTTGAACCAGGATCCTTCCACCGGTTCTTGCGCTTCGCGCCACATGCACTTAAACTGCTGTGCTACCACCCGAATCCCTCCTGAATTATTAAAAACTCAATTTCTCCTTCTTCCTCTCTGTCTCCCTTTCATTTGACTACCCCACACACACATACACACAACCCACTTATGCTCATGTCTACACCACATCACCCTTCCCTTTCAATCGAAAACTCTGAGATTGGCAATCTGTCCAGTTGTCCAGTGAGCAAGCCACTCCCCCTTCTCTGGAGGAAACAAGACAGCCTAGATCAGCACTGTTCAATAAAAATGTAAGGCAAGCCACATAGGTCATTTCCAATTTTCAAGTAGATATGTGAAAAATTTTAAAAACCTGAAATTCATTTTAATCATACATCACATTTAACTCAATAGGTAAAATGCATCATTGCTACATATAAACAAAAGTTTAAAAAATGACTGAGATAGTTTACAGTCTTTCTTATTTTCCTAGTATGGCTTAAAACTCAATGCCCTTATGACCACCTTGATACAGGCTAGCCACATTTCAACCACTCATCCACCAGAAGCAGCAAACAGACATCAGTGCATGCTGGACAGCACAGGCCTTGATCACGTCTATGATCTTTTTTTTGTTTGGTTTAAACTATATAAATTTTTTATTTATTTTTATTATCTTTATTGATTAGATACATACAGCCAGAAATTGAGAGGGAAGGGGAGATTGAGAGAGACACAGAGAGACACCTGCAGCTGTGTTTTCACCACTTGTAAAACTTTTCCCCTGCAGGCAGGAATCAGAGCTTGAACCCAGGTCCTTGCACACTGTAACATGATATTTTTTTTTTAAGCTCTAGACACCTCTCATCCAAAAACACTACCCTCATAACAAATTCCACCTCAAGTCAGTAACACCCCAGGGGCCCTTCCCTGGGGCCTCATTTCAGGCCAGTTTCAGTTTTATTTCAGACCAGTTTAACTTTGCCCTTCTTAGACATACATTATTGGAAACACCCACATCAATACACTTAAATGTCCATAGTTATTTTTCCCAACTGGTGAAATTTAAAAAAAAAATCTGGGGAGTTGGGCAGTAGCACAGCGGGTTAAGTGCAGGTGGTGCAAAGCGCAAGGACCAGCGTAAGGATCCCAGCTTGAGCCCCTGGCTCCCTACCTGCTGGGGAGTCACTTCACAGGTAGTGAAGCAGGTCTGCAGATGTCTGTCTTTCTCTCTCCCTCTCTGTCTTCCCCTCCTCTCTCCCTTTCTCTCTGTTCTATCCAACAACGACAACAAGAATAACTACAACAAGGGCAACAAAAGGGAATAAATAAATATTTTTTTTAAAAGTTTCTAGTATCCAAGAGTGTCTTCATTTATTCTCTCTGGGTATCTCAAGTGCCCTAGCTAGCAATACTTTGAGCCCAAAATAAAAACAAAATCACACCCCCTGCAGAATTTCACTGGCTGAAAATACCCATCCCCAACTCTCTACAAAAAGCAGTGGGGCTAGTAGGAGTCTGTAACTGAGAATAGGAATAACTACCCCCCTGGGTGTGCTGCCTTGGATAATAACGCATACAGTAAATGAGTCAAAACAATTTCTGACTTCAAATGTTACTGGCAAACCACAAGCTAGGGGCTTGCCAAGGGACACTCACTAAAGGACCCTTGGGCCTCCCCCACTTCATAAGAGTCATTTCCACCCACAGGGAAAAGAGCAGGTTTCTTTTCTCCCTAGGAATCACAGATTCCATTCCTGACACACACCAAGAGCCAGCTTCACTAGAAAGCAGGTTTTCCTCAGCAGACTGGGAGCCAAGCATCACCTGACTCTACAGATTCTCTTGAGCTTATAGATGAGAACTCCTTCTGCTTCGTCAGCCAAAATATTTATATCACTTTTCTGTCAACTCAATACCATACTCACCTCAGCCTTTTTCCTTTCCTTTTTAAGAAAAGAAAACTTGTCACCAACATAATTTTCCAGCTCACTGCTATCTATGGAGCATTTTCTGAGTTTGTTAACTCGTGTGCTACTTGCAGGAAGCCTGCAGCAGAGGAGTAAATGAGGGCTGTGTCAGGGGTCCCAGAATTTTCCTAGCTATGGCTATGGAACGCAACCTCAGATCAACAAGTACACAGAGGTTACACAGGCTCCTGTGCTAAATATGAATAGACATGGACCCTAGGTCAGATCAATGGGGTTTACAGTTAACGATACTTACATACTTATCCCATATTTGTGAGCCCTGATCCAGCTTTCTAGTCCTATTCCCAACTCTAACACTATCCTCCTAGATAATACTTTTAGCCCACCTGAATGTTATCTGTGGGGCCCAGGCAAAAATTAGTAAAGTCATGGGCCCCTTAGAATAAACCTAAAATAGACTTTCTCATTTCTTCCAACATATCCCCAAATCTCATCTGCTATATTTTTACCTTTAGGTTCCTGATTTGTTCTGCTTTATATTTTAGTGCTCTTCAGTCACCAAGTTGCAGATGCTACCATGACGCCAAACCTGAGCTCCCTGGAAAACAACCTCACCAATGTGTCCTGAAACCCTGCCTCACCAGAGCCCTACCCAAGTTGAAAAAGATAGAAACAGGCTGAGGGTATGGATTGATCTGTCAATGCCCATGTCCAGCAGAGAAGCAATTACAGAAGCCAGACCTTCCCACCTTCTGCACCCCATAAAAATCCTTGATCCATACTACTCAAAAGGGATAAAGAATAGGGACCCTTCTAATGGAGAAGAGGGTAAATGGAACTCTGGTGGTGGGAATTGCATGGAATTGTCACCCTCTTATCTCACAATTTTGTTTATTATTTTTAAATCACCAATAAAAAATATGAGATTTCAAGTTCTGACTTCTCAGTCACTGAAGACTCTGGCAAGTCTTCCACCTCCTTTTCCCCCTTTCTCTCCACATATGCCTGTACACATGTGTGTATGTGGGGGGGCGGGGCGGGGACAGTGGAAATGGATCAGGAAAGACAAATTGGCTTTATAGTCCATGCTAAGCCTAACTGACCAGAAGCATCACTCCAAGAAGGAAGGGCTCTGAGGCCACTGGTCAGACTCAATGGAAAAGTTAGCTATGTTCAGTTAGCACTGTTTGCCACAGTCCCAACTGGAAATGGTGAGAGAAGCCATGGTTAATACCTACTTACCATTTCTAGACTGCATGCTTTAAATGAAAAGGCGCCTTGCCCTTTACAAAGTTTTTTCATAAAAAAAATTTTTTTGAATAAACCCTAGACAGCAAAGTACCACCACCACCATCATCAGTCTCTGCTTTAGAGATAAGGAAAATCAAGTGCAAGAACATGAAGCATTTTGACAAATATCACAAAATGATTACATAGTGGAATGGAGAAGAGCTAAACCTTGCCCTTCAATATATGCTCTGTTCTCGCTACATGTAGAAATGTCAAATTGATGTTCTGTTATTGGTAGGACAGCTCATCTACGTGATTATACCAAAATGGGCCACCTCTTCATAGCAATCCACCTCCCTTCTACTGGTTACTCACACCTCTTAGATAAGGAGTCACAGTAAAGTCGTGAAACTCACCCAAAAACAGAGAAGGAAATAGGTGCTAATTTAGAGTTCCTGTTGCTTCCTCTTAAGATGAATTCCAACCCTCAAAGTACAGGTGGAGAAGCCAAGCCCAGAGATAAGTACGGCCAAAGACAGAATTGTGGGACTGGCATGACAACTCACCTGAACAGTATGCTTCCTTTGTCATCAATATAACCCAGATTTGAGTCTGGTCCCATCGGGCGTTGGGGAAGTATCAGTGCTATGGAATCTTTCACTCTGTCTTCTCTCTGTTTATTTGAGAAAGATGGCTTGGAACAGTGAGCTGGGAGACAGCTCAAATGGTAAAGCACACACCATGTTGTGTGTGAAGCCCTGAATTTCAATCCTACAAATACAAAGGAATTCCAGAGACAGTACCAAGGGAACTCCATGTTGATGGAGAGGTGCTGTGGTATATGTCTCTCTCTCTTTTCAAACTCTCCCTCTCTCAAGAAAAAAAAAAAAAAAGAACAGAAATGTAAGTCCCTAAGGTCACCTTGCTAGATGGCCGCGCATCCCCAATTTCAAGGTGCTTTAAATAATTAGATACATTTAGACTGCTGGATACATTATTCACTATATGTGTTTTTTAAGGAGGAAAAATAGAATAGAAAACTGGTGTGCTATAAGTATGCATTCACTATAAAATATAACCCAATTTCAGAAACTACAAATGTGTGAATGCAACCAGTAAAGAAATATGATCTACCTCAAGCTGGGTTTCTGTGCTTACTTGCTGAGATGGGCCATCAAGTGTGTTAGAAATGACAGTGATTCATAAAACTTACAGAAATCAAAATGAGCAAATAAACAGAATATCCTCATTTCTCCTATGAATTTTCCTTGAATCTTTGGCATCCACAAATCAGAGTCTAGCCAAAGACTGAATTCAGCTGAACATTAAATCACACAGTTTGCTATTTTACTTCTAAAGGGATCCATGTATCTGGGTGTTCTGTAAACTTCCTGATGTCCAGTTCCTAGACCCATGGTCAAACAAACCAGCACCCAGAACAAACTCAATGTACAGCTCAGTCCCTTCTACCCATGGGTCCCCATTTCTACTCCCTAGAAATGCTAAAGTCCATTTACCAGATGCGTAAAGTGGATAGTGATCCAAATGGCCCTCCATTCATTTTAAAGAAAATCCTTATACAACAGGATTAACAGGAGGGGAATGGGAAGTTTTCAAAAATTTCTCAAGGCATGGAGAGGCAAAGGAGCATTATCCTTACTTAAGGAACCCCCTGAACTTACTATTCTAAGGTAGGCTAAGAACTAGCCCTAAGAAAAACATCCATATCGCTTTCTAAGGAAGCACTAGTTTGACCAAATGGTCAAACTCAAATTAGTCATCTCCTCTTCACTAGATTCAAATCCAATTGATCTGAGCTTATTTCCCAAAGTCAAATTAAGTCATCAAATATTTATTGAGCCACTGCTCTGTGCCAGACCCCAAAATGAATAAGCCAAGATCTCTGCCCTCAAGGAACTCACAGCTGGCTGGAGACAGAATGCAAACAACTAGTTCTCATCTATGGGTCCATGGCATACAGAGCAGCTAGGAGAAATGAACTCCACCTGCAGGAGTTACAGAGGGTCCCACAATAGAGGATGTATGGGTGGTCTCCAGGAAAGCCTAGTTTCCCATAGAACAGAGATGAATGAAGGAGAAAGAGTGAAACAAATGAGAGGCCCAGCATGAGAGAAGCTCAGAGATGCATAGTTCACCTGGGATTTAGACTTATTCTCTTTAAAGATTGTGCAACTGGCTTTGAGACAAATCCAAAAATATCCAGAGGAACTAGAGTATCCCTGGAATGAAAGCATGGAGAATACTTTGGATGAGATTGTTTCATCCTAGGCTATTTTAAAGTCACGACCAAAAAAAAAAAAGTGTACATTTTCTGTTGTACAACTGGGCTGGTGAAAGACAAGCCACCAAGCTTCCAGAACTATCAATATTGCTGTCAGAGGAACTCAGTCTTTCCACAAAAGAAGAGCCCCCTGAATCAAAGAGTCAACTACATGCCTATGTTGCCCACCTTTTAAGTAGCACCTTCTAAGAACAGGCTATCTGTTCATACACAGGCTATTTTATATAACCCTCCCAATAACCTTTTCAGGGTCCTGGTCATTAGTTCTCTTTTTCCAGATGCAGAAGTTGTGGTTCAGAAGCCAAAAGTGACTTTTCCAAAGTAACATCAAGCTAACCATGCAATGAGGCTGGTTTTCAAACTCCACTCTAGCAAACCACAAATCCAATTTTCCATTTCACCATTTGGTTTGATTATCAGAAAATCTCTATACCTCTAACCTAAATTCTCTCCTACGGGGGTTTCCTGCTAGTTTCACACACAGTTCAGAAGTGGTTTTTATCTTGACCCCTATCCTCCCACTCATGCCTAGTTCAAGCCACCTTCTGTCTTCTTTCACCTGCATCCTTCTTTCAGACAATCACTGATTTACACTGACTGCCTCCTCCCACACCTGCACTTGTCAATGTCAAGGGCACACATGCTGAAACAAAATCCTGGAGTCACTAACCATCATTCTTCTCTTCTCCTCTCTCCTCTCCTCAACCCTCCCCTCCCCTCCTCTCCTTTCCTTGTCTTTTGCCAGCAAGGATATCACTAGGGGATCAGTGACTCAACAATCCACCACTTGCAGTGACTTTTTTTCCCCCTTCATTTAGGACAGAAAAACTGAGGTAACTCCAATCCTTGTGCATGACAATCTATGCACTCAAACAGGTGTATTACTGTGCAGCCTCCAAATTTGCCAATTTTAGCCAAAGCATTCTGGCCTCAGTCTAGCAGAAGCCAACTTGGGGACACAATAAAAGGGATATAAGGGGATGAAAGTCAGCAATACTACAGGCTGAAATGCCTCTGAGCATTTAGGGCTCAGGAAGTCCCACCAACAAAACCAAGAGACTTGAAGATGTGACACTTGCCTTCTGAGGATACCCAGTAACAACAACCAGATGGAACACTGGTCTGCCCCTATGTGTCCAATACAGAAGCCACTAGCAACATGTAGCTACTGAGCTCCTGAAATGTAGCTTATAAGAATCAAAATGTGCTGTAGGAGTAAAATACTCACTAGGATTTAAAGATTTAGTACTGACACTAAGTGTAAAGTACTACATTAATAGTTTTTGTATAAATGACATGCTGTGGTGATAGTACTGTGGATATGTCAAATTAAATATACTATAATAATACATCTTCACCTGTTTCTTCTTTCATTTGTAAAGGCATGAGTAGAAGTTTTTTAATTATGTATATTGTTGCACTCATGGCTTGAACCATGTTTCTAATGGGCAACACCAGTCTGACATATTTAAATAACAAGGAGACTAAAACAGCAACTGCAGAAGAATTTTTGGAATGTTTAGGAAGAGCACACACAGAGAAATATAGATGCACCACATCTGATTAAAATTTAAATATAGCACAAACTTGAACTCTCTAGTTGAAAAAATAATAAGAAATAAAATAAAATAAAAAACACCAACTCCTCTGCTAACCTGAAATAAAAGTAACTTTTGACTACTTTCCCAACCACACAGACAAAGATTCCAAATCACTTTAAGTCTATTTTCCAGCAGGGAAGTTGATAAAGATACTGCCTTCAAACCACCACCTGCCCTTTCAGACTAATTCAGGACCAATAAGAGTGCCTGCTGGCCTACCATGCAGCTGAGGCTCCTACACAAGCGGTGCATATGGTAAGCCTCACTTGGGAATAAAATATGTTCTACATGACATCTACCCGACAGGGTTCATGCAAAAGTCAGCGGGGATACTAAATGAGAAGTAGAAGCAGGACAGTGTACTTGCAGTGCATGACAGAGGAGCATCTAGGCCAGTACCTCCCAAACTCTTTTAGCCATTGACAATTCACACTTTAGCTAGGTTATGGCAAGTAAGGGGTACATTCATCACCCTGCAAACGACACTGCTGCCTAACTACTACCCCCCTATCCCCAGAATGTGAGGCCCTGGATGTGACCCCAGAATCCTTCTCAACACTGATATTCAAACAACTCTAGGCAATCATCTGAAGTCAGAATCAGAAATGAAATCTATTAATATCACTCCTGTTTTGCTCTAAAGTGGTCACTTTACAAAAACACAAAAAAACTGAGACTCAGAAAGAAAAAGTGATCTGTCCAAGGTCATAAAATAAGACCTGGAGAGAGTTAGGACTCCTGTGTACCCACAAAGTTACTTCAATTACTTCACCAGAGCGGGGACAAGAACATGGAAAAAACTCCAATTTCTACCATGAGCATGAAAAGTCAGCTTCTACATCTACTGAAAAAGGACAAGGAAGTTCTCATCACTTCACCAAGGAGAAGACATGAAGATTCTGAGGTTAGCTGAAACAGTAGGACACAAACTAAGTCAAAAGTGGGAATGAATGAAAAAAAAAAAAAAAGTGGGAATGAAAACTATAACTGACAATGGAGGAGACTTTAAACTCTATTCCTCAAATGAAACCAACTACAGGATGTTTATTTTCTAGGACTAGGGAGAGGTCAGCCTTACACTGACCAGCCATCTTTGTTGCTTTCCTTCTGCAAAGCAAGAGTTCTTTTTCAGGTTCACCTCTGTGCAGGGCTAAAAGTATTAAAAAAAAAAAAAAATCCTTTTTCCTAGCTTGGTCCAAAGTCTATAAAGCAGGCCCTTGAAATTTCAGATCTTATTTAAAAAAAAAAAAAAAAAAAACAACTCCTCAGGTAGAAAAGCAAAACATTAATAAGAGTCTCCACTGTGAAACTGTGCATAACTGATCTTTCACCAAAATAACTCAGCCCATCATCAAATTACCACCCCTCAAGTTCAATTTGCCAGATTTTTTTTACCCAGTTTATAAGGGAATGTGGTGAAAAGACACAGGCTAAGAAAATTAGCTTGTACCTCCATCTCTTCCATTTGAACTAGAAGGTGAGTGAGGCAAGACCCAGGTCAGATCTCAATTTAGAAAGAATTCTGCCAACAGAAACAAAAGAGAACTGACCCCGCCCCCAAAGAACAATCATGCACCTCTATTTTCTTAACAACAACATAATCAGAATAACCAATTTAAGAAAGAAAAAAAAAATCTACACAACTGAAATGATGTTCCATTTCTTGCCAGGCTCCCTTTTAAACTGTAGAGAACACAACAAAATTTCAACAAAGCGGAATAAGGGAATCTGAATTGTGTGTCAGGATTTCCAGGATACACAAAGGGTGTACAGCAATATTTTTATTCCTTGCACTAGAAATAACCTGTTATCTACAACCCTGACTTTCTATTTTGTTCTTGTTGTTGTTGTTATTGTTGTTGTTGATGATGATGATGCCCAGTAGGGGGGTGGTTACCCACTCCTCCTGAGACCAGCCACAGCTCCTCTCCATCACTTGCTAAATTCAAGCCTACTGTCTCATGAGGCCTCTTGAAAATTATAAATTCCTGGATTGTGCAAGGCATCGGCCTAAATAATTCAACATAAAATGATAAAGTTTAATTATGGTACTTAAAAAAAATTCGTTCTAAATATATCAGAACGTGGCCAGTGATCCCTGAACAATTTTATTACTTAAAAAAAAAAAATCTACCAAATGCAATGGCAAAGATGGGAAATGCCAAACCTGCCAAATATATTTCACAGAATTTGTACCACTAGAAATCTGAAATTTCTACAAACGGGGACTGGAAATCAAATTCATCCTTGCAATGGCAAGGATGGGAAATGCCAAACCTGCCAAATATATTTCACAGAATTTGTACCACTAGAAATCTGAAATTTCTACAAACGGGGACTGGAAATCAAATTCATGGATTGGAACTACCATCTCCTTCAAAATCAGCTAGTAGTTGACAAAAGGGACATAAGGTCTCCTGTCCCCATGTGGCCCACCATTGGTCCCCATCTGTGGTCCCACAAACGTCTCACTCTGTGACTTTCAGAATATTTCCCCTCCTTTTGAAAAGAAAAAAATTAACTTGCTTAAAAAAAAAACAGCAAATTTAATTAGGTATAAATTCACCAGAAATGACTCTTCAACTTTGGGTGGGTCCTTTATTTCCACTCAATCAGTATGTGTTTTACTAAAATGGACATTTTTGTTGCACCTTCATTTGATTCACTTCCAGGTGACAGAAAACTACATCAAACACTATTTACACATATGCTTTCATTTTCCAGAGGCAAGCACTACCTTAGAGCTTTTGTTTGTATTTTAAGTTCTTTCCTTCAAAAAAAAATAATTTTTGGTGCTAGAATCAGCTGAATTTGGTGTTTTACCCCATTTCTTCAGCAAAGTAAGTGTTCTAGTACAGAAAGTGGATAAGAATTAGAATTTTCATTCTCTATCCTTCCTTATTCTATTTTCTGTTCTTCGTAGCCAGTAAAATTTGTGCTTTTCTTCTAAAAAAAAATTACAAATTATTCAAAATGATAAAAGCTAATGAACTGCTTTCCCTTTGAAAGTAATCAAATTTGTGAAAAATAGTAAATGTTAAAAAGCTACCAAGCCCATGTCACAAACCAAGAGGCCTTTTTATAGAAACCAATCTGGATTTAAAAAAAAAGAAAATCATAAAATTTTCAAATTGAAAGAGTGAGCAAGCAAAGAGAAAGAAAATTTACTTTCTCCCAAAGAATCTTCAACCCTTGTCTTTATCAACAGATTCAGTTCCATGTCATAAAAAAATGAGCTTCTGAATCCACTGTTAGTTTTTTCATAATAATGTTAATTATGCATCTTATTTTAATGGCGGTCTCTCCTACAAATCTGTGGCTACTCAATTTGTATAATGTAATAAATTTACATTTTTCCCACTGACTATTGCTCAAAAAAGATCCCTGACATTTCCTGGATAAAACAACAACAACAAAAAGAAATGCCTAGTCCTTTCAGGAAACAAAATCAGAAAACAGTCTTAATTATTCCATCACAACAAAAAATATATAATACAAAACCCAACAAATGCAGAGAGAAAAATAGAATTTCACTCTAACTTTTCCAATTCTGTTTTTCTTTAGAATCTTGAGGTATTAATGCAAATACAAATGAAAAAAAATTAACTATAATTCTTGGGTGTGTCCAATGCCAACATTTTAGTCTATTTTGTCTTTTAAATCCTTCTTTCTTAGAAATAGTAAAATTTTAAATATTGTCAAATGTTGAAATTCATCCCTTTTTGCCCGTTGAGCTAAACAAGTTTCAAATTACAATGAAGTACAATTTCTAATTGCTTCATAATGCCAATTCTTCCAGCTTTCCCTAGACTCAACAATTTCCAGCCTTTCCTCATTCCAATTAGTTTTTTTCCCAAACTAAAATGAGTTGGACAGTCAAAATGACTTTGGTTTTAGGAGGTTTTTTGGCTTTCTTCTCTTCAAAAATTGAATTCATTCAAATTCTAGCTTAATTTTCATTTACATATTATCTGAATTTGGCTTCAGAAATAAAATTTGTCTCCATGTTCCTAGAAAGATCAAAATAAAAAACTGCATCCCCAAAAAGGAAAAAAAAAAAAAGAAAAGAATCTTTCTCCTCTGCCTTGTAGGGAAAACTTTTGAAAAAATAAGAAATAAAAAATATTTTTCAATTTTAATTTCTTTTTTATTTACAAAATAGTATCCTCTAGGTGGCGTCGTTTTAATGGGAAAAAACTATCGTTTGAAGAAAAATTAGAAAAAAAAATTGAGAAAGGAAAATATGGCCTAAAAAAAAAAAAAAAGACTGTTGTAAAGATGGGGAGCCAGGAAGAAAGGGCCTCCCCAGGGTCATCAGGGATCCCAAGTGCAGAGACGGTCAGGGAGAAATTGCAAATTTGGAGAGGAGGGGGGAAAAACTGAAAGGGGCTGCATTTTTGCAAAATGTGAATTGTCCAAACTGAAATGGCTGCTCTGTTCTCTCGCTGCTTTGTTTTCTGGGCTCCGGTCCGAGTCCAGAGCTGGAGGGGGAGCCTGGTGGGAGCCCGAAAAGATCCCCTTGCCACCCCCACCGTCCTCACACACCGTGGTGCTCCAGGGGGGGCTCTCCAGACCCAGAAGCTTCCGTCTGCGCCCACAAAAAAGCCCGCAAACGTGCCAGGCACTTTGCATTTTGCAAATCTTGCAATGAAGTGGCGCAGCGCCCCGGGCCCCGGCCCCCGGGGGTCCCCCGCGCGGTGCATGCCCCCGGCCCCCTGTCGTACCTGCGGAGCCGCCGCGCCGCCCGGCTGGTTCATGGGTCCGTGCGGGAGGAGGCGGCCCCGGCGCGTCCTGCTCCTCCCGGGCCGGGCTGCTGGTGCGCGCACAATGCGGCCGCCGCCGCCGCCGCTCCCTCCTCCGCCCGCCCCGCTCAGGCCGGGGGGGGGGGGGGGGGGGGGGCGGGGGCGCTGGGGGCGCACGGGGGGGCCTCGCCCCCACCCCCGGCCCGCACCCGCCGCCGCCGCCGCCGCCGCTGCAGCAGCTGAGCTGACCCTAGCGGGGCTGCCACCGCCCCCCGCCGCCCTGCCCGCCCCCGGCCGGCCTCACCGCACGGCCCGCGAGCTCCGGGCCTCGGCCTCGGCCTCCGCGCTGCCGGCCTCCGCGCCGCACACAAAGCCGGCCGCCTCCGGGGCGCGCAGCTCCAGCCCGCCCGCCCGCGGGCCCTCCAGCCGCGGCACACCCGCCCCCAAACTTTCCCGCGCCGCACCCCAGCCTCCCCGCGCCCCCACCTCGGGGCCCGCTCCGCGGCGCCCTGCTGCCCTCCACCAGTTCCCCAGCCCCTCAGAAAGGTCATTTTCAGGTTTGAAAAAAAGTTTGGGGAGTCACCTCTGGGTGGGACTGAAGGGGTTAATGGGAACTCTTCTGTTTCCCTCCACCCACCCAACCACCCCAAAAAATATCAGACTGATGTTTTAAGTAAAGTTTGAAGATAATATGAGTGTATGGAAGAATCAAAGGACTGAGTGGAGGATATTCCTATTGTCCCTAGCCCCTGCCACCCCTCCAGAAAATTCCAGTGAAATTTGAAAAAGATCAAACTTTGAAAAGCTGGCTCTATGTCAGGCAGGCAGGCAGGCGGGACTAAGGGGGCTATTTCTAGCCCCCCAATCAGATTGATTTCTACAAT
The DNA here is from genome assembly GCF_950295315.1 of Erinaceus europaeus. Classification (NCBI taxonomy): domain Eukaryota; kingdom Metazoa; phylum Chordata; class Mammalia; order Eulipotyphla; family Erinaceidae; genus Erinaceus; species Erinaceus europaeus. The sequence continues at coordinate 82,408,909 of NC_080171.1, read as the reverse complement.
AAATATTAGAGGATCTGCTTTTATATGAAATGAGGGAAGAAGAGAGCGTTTTTATCTGCTTCTGTCAATTTTGTGAAAGAGCACACTTGTTTTAAAAGTAAGTTTGCATTGGCCCTATGTAAAAAGGGGGGAGTTGGGGGAGCAAGGGAGGTAGCCCCTCTTACCTATTCCTCTATTATGTTACTTTTAAAGAGAAAACTTTGAGAAACTTTTTTTATGTGAAGTGGTGGAACAAGAATATTTCTGTCCAACCATCCTAGAAATTGAGTTGCTGCTTTTTTTTTTTTTAATTTTGAGGAACTACCTCCTTGTGACTTGGGAAGTTTTTAGGGGGATTTTCAGTCCTTTTCCTCACCCTCCTATAAATATCATCAAGATACATCAAGAGAATACATTGATTAGTGGACCCACCCTCCATCTCTCCTAATTGAATGGTTTTTAGAACAAAAGTCTAAGAGATGGGGAAGAAATAAAAGTTGAAGAGTTGCTCACATATCATAGGAGAAAAATCTATCTTGAATGCCCCCCCAAGAAAACAACATAAAGATACTTCCTAAAAATAAAAGTATTGGAAATTAAAGGTAAACATATACCTTTTCTCTCTGCAACCACCAAATTTTTTGTTTGTTTAGTATTTAAAGCGAAAGATCAATATGAGACCAGAAGGACTGCAAAAATGCTTTCCTTAACTCCCAAAAAAGTTATTATTTGCTAAATGTCAGAAAACTGAAGGACTGTATTGGAAGACACTCTCCCTGAAAAATGAAAATGTAAGGATGTAGCCCTACATAGGAGATACAGAATTGAGAGACAGAGAGAGAGTAAGAGAGAGACTCTTCTTCCAACACACCACACACACACACACACACACACACACACTATGAGGGATCATTTACCCACGCATTCCAGCCCTCCCTGAACCAAATGTTGGGCAGTTATTATAAATAAGAAATGGCAGTTTTCTTACTAGTCTGGCAAGTATGTCTATCTCATAGTGGTCTGGCCACTTTTGTCAAAGCTGGTGTAGATGCAGATATCTCCACTCTGGAGGGTCCACTCCTCCCTGTCTCAACAGCATCATAAAAGGTCTGACTTGAAATCAAAGTTTGAACTTGTATTCCTGACAAAGTTCATTGTCTAGATGCCAAGGAGAGCAGGACAATCTATAGAAATTAAGGAAGTTGGGCTCCTTTGAGTTATGGACATAAATACCCCCCAACCTCCACCAGCCTCTCATCAGGTCACTGAGATCTTGTTGCCAGAAGAGATGCCACAGGTTCCATCACTGTGCCAAGGTTTCTGTGTCAGTCTCAATCCCGAGTTCCTCCTCTGCTTAATAGAGCCATCCATACCTGACCTCAGCCCTGGAATAGTAACTGGGCCCAAATCATGTTGGTCTCAGTACCCACATAAAAAAAATAAAATGTGCCTTGGGAGCCAGGGAAGCATGAATTGATGGTCACTGAGCACTACCTCCATGCCAGACACGTGTGCCAAGTCAGGCTGACACATAACAGAGCAAAGCATTGCTTGGAATAACCCTGCTCAAACACTAAGTGAGCCTCAGAGTCACAGGGAGGGACTGTTCAAACACAGACTGCTAGGCCCCACTGGGAGTTTCTGATTCAGTCACTCACAGTTTATGGCCAAGAAGTGGCATTCTTAACAAGTTACCTGACAATGCTGGAGCTGCTGACCTAAGGAGCACAATTTCTTTCATTCTTTTTATTTCAGAGAGACGCATGAAGGGAGGAAACAACACAGCCCCACTCTACTATCTGTGATTAAGTTTCCCCCAATGCCTTGGTTCCCTCATATGGTGTCAGATCTTAAACCTGACCTCTTCACATGGTGAGGCACATATTCTACTGGGTGAGCAATCCATGGTCACTATGGTCTACATTTTAAAAACATTATAATATAGAGCCAATCCCAAAATGCACAGCTGCAGGGGGGAAAGGCAGTACCCAAGAGGGCATTTGCTAAATGATACATTGTAGGTTGGCAACTAGCTTGTAGACACATCCTTCCTCTCCTGTTATTTTTCAAATATTTATTTACTTATCAGATAGAGACGGAGAGAAATTGAGAGAGGAGGGGAAGATAGAAAGGGAAAGAGTCAGAGAGATACCTGCAGCCCTGCTCCACCACTCATGAAGCTTTCACCCTGCAGGTGGGGACCAGGGGCTTGAACCTGGGCCCTTGCACACTGTAATGTGTGTGCTTAACCAGTTGTGCCACTATTTGTCCCCCATATCTCCTGTTCTTAAAGGGAATCGTCTATCTAGATGAGGAATTCTTAAATGCACACTTGGAGAGATGGGGGGCAGGGTCATAACCTAAGCAACTGTATGTCTTAAGCAAATGTCTGAGAGAGATCTTTGACTTTCATAGGTACCTTAAAAGGGTCAATAACCATGCTCTGAGGTGATCAGAGTCTATTTCCAGGCCCTTGTAGCTTGGAATACTCTCATGGGCCTTCTCAGCCTTTTCTTTCTAGAAATACTGACAACTTTTTTGTTTCCCCAGCAACTATAAACCATAGGAACTGGGCTTTCTCCTCTATCAGCACATTTATGCATAGTCCAGAGTGTTCTCCACAGCACCATGGAAGGCATGTCCCCACTCTGGAGGGTTTGTTGTCCTCTCTGTGTCTCAAGAGGGTCATAAAAGATCTGACTTGGAATCAAAGCCTGAACTTGTATTCCTGACAAAGGTCAGTTTCTAAATGCATACATGTATTTCCCAATATGCAGTGGTATCTGCACAGAGCTGCAAATTAGCTGCATTTAGGAGGCTAAGAGTGTTTGGGGCCAGCAAATGGGTGATGGTGCACCTGGTTAAGCACATACATTACCATGCACAAGAAACCAAGTTTGAGCCCTTGCTCCCCACCTGGAGGGGGGATGCTTAGGAGCAATGAAGCTGGTCTGCATTCCCTCTCTGTCTGCTCCCCTTTCCTATCAAATGAGAGAAAGAGAGATAGAGAAAGAGAGAGAAAAAATAAAACGGAAAAAGTGGCTGCTGACAAAAGTAGATTTATAGTGCTGGCACTGAACCACAACGATAAAACCATGCTGACAAGGAAAAAAAACAAAAAAAAAAAAAAAAAGGAAGGAGATACAGAGGGAAAGAAACCCAAGAATTTAGTGAGAGTTCCAGGAGCAAGACTAGACCTGCTCAGTGATGGAGCAGGTGCCATCAAGTCCCAGGTACACAATGACCACAGGTGAGAGCAACTAGAGACCAGAATGAAACATTAGTCTCCCTCTATATGTAGTGCGACTGGCCCTCTAAGGGCTTTCACATCCTCAAACAATCTATCACTCAATTCAATGTATTGGTGTGTACTAACTTCTGGAAACTTCTGACCCCTTCCCAGACTTAGCACTCTGCTCACAGACCCACTCGGGCTCTGGACTTTAAGTTCAAAGCAGTCTTAAAGAGATAACACAGCCTCTCCTTGTCTCTGTTCCCTTTTCCTTTAGATGGTGATGACAAATGGGTCTCCCCTGTGGCAGTGTCCTAGGGATGAAATAGCACATATGAAGTCTTTAGAAAGGGCCTACAAGGAAGATCACCTGGGACCACAACAAGACAGGACTATAACTACTTGAGGAACCCACCAAATCACCAGTAAGTGACAACACGTGTGGTTCATGGACAGGGAGGAGCCTAAAGAGAGATTGAGCAGCTGGTAACAGTCTGGCAGTTTACTAGTTGAGGCACCACCTCCAGTCTGCTTTACTAAAAAAAAAAAAAAAAAAAAAAAAAGTGCTGAAGGAAGGAAAGGGCTTCCCTAAGACTCACCAAATGCAACTGTGAGTCTCCATTGCTACTGCCCTTAGAGGCTGGAGCCTCAGGGGAGAGGCCCTGTGTTGACAGGAGGAGACATAGAACTAACCAGGAAACTCAGGAGAAGATCTACACCTCAGTAGCCTAGCAGTGGCGCTGTGAGATGGGAGCCTTTCCACATTGTTCTCCTGATGAGAACATGGTAAATAATTACCTCAGAACCTACAGACTATATATGGGACTTGTTTAGAAACTCACCAAATGCAACTTACCAAATGCAACTGTGAGTCCTCGTTGCTACTGCCCTCAGAATCTGGAGCAGAGGCAGGGAGGCCCTGTGCAGACACCAAGGGATAGAGAACTAACCAGGAAACTCAGGAGAAGATCTGTACCTCCTTGGCCTAGCAGTGGGGCTGTGAGAGTCTCTTTGCATAACCACTGGATTATCTCTGCCCCACCCTGCTTTATCTCTTGGTCAAGAGTCAGTGATTAAGATAAGAAGCCTATTTATAGTTTAAAAGCCCTCAGGCTCCCATAGCCTACAGGGAAAAAAAGAACAAAAGAGGCTTTTAAGCCACTGAGCTCCAACTCAGGGATTAAAATACTATTGAGACAACTGTCAACTTCCACAACTGTGACCCCTTTAATTACCTTACTTAGACACAAGTCAATCCAGGCAAGAGTGATCACTAATTTGAAAAGTACTGAGAGAGGGACCTCATAGCATAATATATTAAATGGTTAAACAAACAAGAAGAAACATTGGAGAAATTAACCAGGACAAGAAACCAGCTAAAAGACCCCCCAAAGGTTGAAGCACAAAATAATGAAGTCAACATCCAAACAATAGTTAAGGAAATAATCATGGGAGTGAATAAAGAGTTTGAAAGAATTGTCATAAAAAATGCAGAAACAACAAATGAGACTCTGGAAGAAAACACTAATTATCTCAAGGTTATTAGAGAGTTGAAAGCTGCAATATCTGAGCTAAGAACACAGCTAGCTAAACAACATAAAACAGTATCAGAACAGGGTAACAAAAGAGATGAACTCCAGAAAACAGTAGAGTGGAGAGAGAATAAAATCCATGAAGCTGAAGAAAGAATTAGCAACATCAATGACAAATTAGAGATAACTAAAAAAGAAGAGATCTCAAAAAGAGATTAGGAGATACTAAAAACAACAACAGAGACCTATGGGATGACTTCAAAAGAAATAATATTCATTATTAGCTTACCAGAAGAGAAAGAGAGGGAGGGGAAGAAAGCATTCTACAGGCCATAATTTCTGAAAACTTCTCTAGTCTAGACAACATAAAAGACATAAAGGTTCAAGAAACCCATGTGTGCCAAACAGAATAAACCCAGACTTAAAGACACCAAGAGACAGCATATTTAGAATGGAAAGGAATAAGGATAGAAAGGATCCTGAAGGCTGCAAGAGGAAAAAAAAAGAGTCACCTACAGAAGAAAACCCAGAAGATTAGCAGCAGACTTCTCCACACAAACACTACAGGCCAGAAGAGAATGGCAAGATATCTATAAAGTGCTCAATGGAAAAGGCTTTCAACCAAGACTACTGTATCCTGCTAGACTGTCATGCAGATAGAGGCATAAAAACCTTCTCAGACAAGCAACAGTTGAAGGAATCAACTATCATCAAGCCTTCCCTGAAAGAAGTTCTGAAAAGTTTCCTATAAACAGTCAGACCACCATAAATAGGCCATATATCAGAACAATCTAAAACTCTACAAGAATGGCATTAAAATATCTATGATATCAATAAATGTCAATAGCCTGAATTCACCTATTAAAAGGCACAGAGTAGGAAGATGGATCAGAAAACACAACCCAACAATATGTTGTCTACAGGAAACCCACCTAACTCAGCCAGACAAACACTGACTCAAAGTGAAAAGATGGAAAACTATCATACAGGCCAATGGCCCACAAAAAAGGGCAGGAACAGCTATTCTCATATCTGACACAATAGACTTTAAAGTAAATAAAATCTAAAAAGATAGGGATGGATAATACTTAATGCTCAGAGGATCAGTCAATCAAGAGAACTTAACAATTATTGACATCTATGCACCCAATTAGAAGCCATCTAAATACATCAAACATCTACTCAAAGAGCTACAGCAATATATTAACAGAAACATAGTAATAGTAGGGGACTTCAACACCCTGAAGTTTTGAAGTAAGGTATCAGGCTACAAAATTAACATTTAAAAATCAGTGGCATTACTCTGTGCAAACATTAAGTTAGAAGAAGATAAAATCCAGAAATCAATTCCTTTTACTATAGCATCAAAAACAATAAGATAGCTAGGAAAAACCTAACCAAAGACTTGTATTCTGAAAATTATGAGTCACTATTCAGGAAATTGAAAAAGACACAGAGAAGTGGAGAGATATTCCATGTTCATGGGTTGGAAGAATTAACACCATCAAAATGAATATACTACCCAGAGCCATATACGAATTTAATGCTATCCCCATCAAGATCCCAAGCACATTTTTTAGTAGAATAGAACAAATGCTACAAATGTTTATCTGGAACCAGAAAAGACCTAAAATTGCCAAAACAATCTTGGGAAGAAAGAACAGAACTGGAGGCATCACACTCCCAGATCTCAAATTGTTTTATAGGGCCATTATAATCAAAACTGCTTGATACTGGAACATGAATAGACACACTAACCAGTGGAATAGAATTGAGAGGCCAAAAGTAAGCCCCCACATCTATGGACATCTAATCTTTGACAAAGGTGCCCAGACTATGAAATGGGTAATTCAGAGTCTCCTCAATAAATGGTGTTGGAAAAAAATGGGTTGAAACCTGCAGAAGAATGAAGCTGAACCACTACACTACACCAAACACAAAAGTAAATTCTAAGTGGATCAAGGACTTGGATGTTAGACCACAAACTATCAGATACTTAGAGGAAAATATTAGCAGAACTCTTTTCCACATAAATTTTTTATTTTAATTTTTATTTATATAAAGGAAACACTGACAAAAACCATAGGATAAAAGGGGTACAACTCCACATAATTTACATCAACAGAACGCTGCATTTCATTCCTGATAACTTTCCTATTCATTTTCCCTCTGGGAGAATGGACCAAGGGACATAAATTTTAAAAACATCCTCAATGAAACAAATCCAATTACAAAGAAGACTAAGGCAAGTATAAACCTATGGGACTACTTCAAATTAAAAAGCTTCTGCCCAGAAAAAGACACCAATACTCAAACAAACAGAGCCCTCACAGAATGAGAGAAGATCTTTACATGGCATACATCAGACAAGAGTTTAATAATCAAACTATGTAAAGTGCTTACCAAACTCAACAACAAGAAAAAAAAGGACCTCATCCAAAAATGGAGAGAGGGCATGTACAGAATATTCATCACAGAAGAGATCCAAAAGGCCAAGAAACACATGAAAAAATGTTCCAAGTCTTTGATTGTCAGAGAAATGCAAATAAAGACAACAATGAGATACCGCTTCATTGCTGTCAGAATGTCATATACTATGCAGATATTAAGAACAATAAACCCATCTTATCTGACCCGTCCTGGAGAGGGAGCTAGAAGGAACTATATTAAGTGAGACAAGTCAAAAAGACAAAGATGAGTATGTGATGACACCACTCTTAAACAGATGTTGAGATAGAAGAACAGAAAGGGAAACTCAAAGCAGAATCTGAATGAGTTTGCAGTATGGCACCAAAGTAAAAATCTCTGGATCGAGGGTGAGAGTAGATGTTCACCTTCACTGGGAGGGTGGGGGGGTGGAGGTACACAGACCTTTAGTAGTGGGAATGATATTAATATACACCCCTATTAATTTATAGTCTTACAAATAACTATTTAATTAATATGAGAGGGGAAATGGATTGAATCTCTCAAACTTTTTGATGCATAGACCATAGGCTGAGTATATGTTCCTTCAATCTAAGCACTTAAGACTTCAAATTGGTAATCAGAATGAATTTTAACAGTGGAATCAATTCTTTTCTTGTCTTTTTTTCTGATCTTTCACTTAACTTTATTCACCCCAAGTCGCCATTTTTGACCCCCACACCCCACCCCCTTTGGTTTTTAAGTTCTCTTTTGATTTCTTTGGTGACTCGGTATTTTTCAGAAGCATACTGTTTGGTCTCCACATTTCGGGGTACTTCTGTTTTTCTTTTTGTGATTGTTTTCTAACCTCACACACTCATGGTGGAAATTTTCTTTCATTATTTCAATATTTACATACTTACTAAAGCTGTCTTTGTGTCCTAATATATAGTCAATCCTTGATAATGTTCCACATACACTTGAAAAGTGTATGGTGGCAGCCCACTGGTTATCTCGCTGAGATACACTGGAATCAATTCTTAATACCTTTCTAATAATGATTTGTTCTTTGAAATATTGTCTCCAAAAAGCTAAGACCAGATGCAACTGGTGGCGTTACTTTATAAGATACAGCTATATATAAATAGTATAAAATGACATAAATTATGGTGAGTTCTCGTCACAAATTGTGAGGATGTGGTAGAGCCTGGCAGGGCTTGACCTGAGGAGTGTGTCTATCCTGTCAGTCTCTCTCTCTACTGAGAGGTTGAGCAAGGAGGGACAGGAGTAACCCCATTTGTTTTCCCCGTCTCAGACTCCCTGCCTCACAAAGCACCTTGCATTCCTGATACTATAGCCATTAGATAAAAAGAAAGGGGGAGATGTTGGGTAATCGTGAGGATGTGGTTAAGCTTGGCAGGGCTTGACTTGAGGGGACATCCATCCTCTCATCTTATCAGACTCCCTGTCTCACAAAGCACCCTGAATTCCTGATACTATGGCCTGCTCCCTTATTATCTACATAATCATTGTTTTGCCTGAAAAATCCCCACCCATTCCATTCCTTTGATCTATCTTCTTTCTACCCTCAAGACCCTCCCTGCTTGCACGGTAGTATTATTAATCCTACCAGTTAAAACCCTCGCAACAGTTGCTAAGGAAGTTCCTACTTTTCCCAGCCCTTTTGCCTTTCTCTGCCCCTTTCCAAACCATGTCAAGCCATTTCCGTCTTTGACTTGCCACTTCTGGGTCGGACTTCTAAATGACTGGGCTCCCTGATCAATAAAATATTGAATTGCCTTGCCAACACAAGTCTGTTCCTGAGTCATCTCTCTCGCATAGCTGAATAGCAGCCCAGGCTGGCTCCAGTTGCGTTCTCTCCAATCCAGAGAGTACGCGCCCAGCAAGAGGCACACCCATGCTAGCCCAGCAAGTTCTTGTACTTTACAGAAAATCCTAATAATGGGTTTTTTAAAGTTAACCCAATTGCCAAATTATTAGGTAGTAGCTATAACTAAATATTGCCTTCTTAAACCCTAAGACAGCAGGAACCTTCCCCTTTCTCTATAAAGCCCATACATCTCCTAGTCCTGGAACCTCTAGGGTGAGGCTCACTTTCCTGCATGCTTCTCTCAAGTTATACCTACTGATACTGCATCTGCTAATCACAGCCTACTCAATGAAACAAGTACCACCTCAGCATGCTTCACTTTGGATTGTGTATAGAGACATCAGGCGAGGAATGTCAACTCTTCAGCTTTATTAGGTCTCTGGTGAGACCTTTCCTATCTCCTAGGACTCTTTCACTCCATTTTGAGTGGCGTACTTCTTAGCAAAACCTCAAAACCTACAAATAGACCAGGACCCATAAGATGAGGCATTTGTACACATGTATCTATAAGTTAGGGGAAAATATATACCTTAAAGCAAAAGTGCACAATAATTTGCAGTGAGTCAACAAATGAAGCAAGAAAATATAAAGAACTAAAAAGACACCTTAAAGTACTTAATGAAACAGTTTCTATTTAGACCTAGATACCCTCCTCACCTACTTCCTAATACATGTTCCTCAATCACTCCAAAGCTAACCATGTCAGACAAAGAAAGGACTACAAAAGCTGAATACGGCTAAGAGACTAGCACACTTTAATGATGACTCTTTAGTCACTGTCAGGCCACCCCATCACCTGGGACCCTGGTCAGGGAGTCCTGGAGTTTCCACACAGACATGATAGGCCTAAACCTCTAACAGATCCCTCTTGCCACTATCTCTGGTCATCTCCATCAGGAACAACACAAGGGACCCCTTTATGGGTCCTCATAGGACCTCAATGTGGATAAAAAATGGTAGGGAATGTTCCATTCTCTGAAGGGAGATTGGACAACATACTCTACCTACTACCCAAGGAAGATAGTTCCCCAGATTAGTGCAGCCTGGAATGTCCCTAGCTGTGACTACAGAATACGAGCTCAGACCTACAGGAATGCAGAGGTTACTTATGCTCTTGTGCTAAATATTGGTCCCAGATCAAATCAGTGGGGTTTACAGTTAATAATATTTATATACTTTCCCCATATTTGGGGTCTACTCTCTTCCCTGATCCAGCTTTCTAGTCCTTTTTTTCCAACTATGACACCATCTCCCTGTGTCCACCTGCATATTAGATGTCAGGTGAAGGCAAAAACTAGTAAAGTCATGGGCCCTCTGGACTATACCTATAACAGACCTACTAACTTTTTCCAAAATGGAGACTCGAAATCTTCACCTGCAATATTCTTGCCTTTAGGTTCATGATTAGTCAGCAATTCTTTTCTGCATTATATCTTAACTCTTTTTCAGCCACCAGATTCCAAATGATGCCATAATGCCAATCAGACTTTCTTGGGAAGAGGACCCCACCATGTGTCTTGGAGCCCCGCCTTCTCAAATCCCCACCCCACTAGGGAAGGAGAGAAACAGCCTGGGAGTATGGATCAACCTGTCAACGCCCACGTTCAGTGGGGAAGCAATTACAGAAGCCAGACCTCCCACCTTCTGCACCCCATAATGACCCTGGGTCCATAATCCCAGAGGGATAAAGAATAATGAAGCTATCAAGGGAGGGGATTGGATATGGAGCTCTGGGGGTAGGCATTGTGTGGAATGTACCCCTCTTATCCTGCAGTCTTGTCAATATTTCCATTTTATAAATTAAAAAAAATCCCTTAGAGTATGGATCAACCTGTCAATGCCCATGTTCAGCGGTGAAGCAATTACAGAAGCCAGACCTTCCACCTTCTGCATCCCACAATTACCATTACTCCCAGAGGGTTAAATACTAGGAAAGCTGTCAGAGGAGGCAATGGGATACAGATTTCTGGTGGTGGGAATTGTGTGGAGTTGTACCCCTCTTATCCTATGGTTTTGTCAATGTTTCCTTTTTATTAAAAAAAATTTTCCTTAAAAATAAAACACCAATGTCTATAGCTTTCAGGTGGTTCAAGGAAAAAATATCTCTATGTGTCAGATATATATATATATATAAATATATAAAATCTATGCATAACACCTTTGTATTTACATGTATCACATACATGTGGTAATATAATGTTACATGACTGAATGTTAGCCATCAGTTTAGGTGGTGGGTAGACAAAAACTCTCTATACTATTCTTTCAACTCTTCCATATAACTTTGCAATTCTTTCAAAATCGAAAATTAAGTAAATAATATATTTGAACTGTTTTTAAAGCTAGAAGCCTACCCTAAATTATTTTCACCAGTATGGATTCTTTTCATTGTGTGTATTACCAACAAAATTTGATACATTAATCAAACACTAATCAGTGTTTGTTCACACTAAGTTTTGCTAGTTATTTTCTTTTTCTAATGAGATGAGTTTTCTTTTGTAACTGTTATTCCCACCAGGACCAATGGTCCTGGGTAAATTTTGTGATCCAAGTTTTTTTTTTTTAATTTGTTTAATTATTTAAGAAAGGAGACATTAACAAAATCATAGGATGGGGGGTACAACTCCACACATTTCCCGCCACCCAATCTCCATATCCCATCCCCTCCCCAATAGTTTGCCCATTCTATATCCCTCTGGAAGCATGGACCCAGGGTCATTGTGGGTTGCAGAAGATTGGAGGTCTGGCTTCTGTAATTGCTTCCCCGCTGAACATGGGCGTTAACTGATCGATCCATACTCCCAGTCTGCTTCTCTCTTTCCCTAGTAGGGTGAGTCTCTGGGAAAGCTGAGCTCCAGGACACATTGGTGGGGTCTTCAGTCCAGCAAAGCCTGGCTGGCATCCTGATGGCATCTGGGACCTGGTGGCTGAAAAGAGAGTTAACATACAAAGCCAAACAAATTGTTGAAGAATCATGGACCCAGAGGTTGGAATAGTGGATATGAAGTGTTGGGGGTATTCACTGCAAACTCTAGTGTACTACTGCTTTCAGGTATATATTTGCCCTAGTTTATGGATACCTGTGAACATGTGCTCTGTCTCCTGGAACCTGGTCTATATCTAGGTTTTGGGATGTTGTTAGGAAGTGAACCACCTGGGATGGAATTAGAGAATACTATGAAAGGAAAGGTATCACCTAAGTGATGAAGCTGAAGGGTTGTCGTTCCACACCTGAAGTCTCTGGACACAGTCTGAAGTGAAGCATGCTGGGGTAGCACTCATTGCATTGATTAGGTTGTAATCAGCGGATGCAATATTATTTGATAAGAATTGGGAGAAGTATACAGGAAAGTGGGCCCTACCCTAGGGTCCCAGGACTGGAGGAAGTTTAGGCTCTATAGTGGAGATGTGAGGTTCCTGCTGTCTTAGGGTTCGAGAAGACAGTGGATAGTTACTGTTATCATCACATTATTTGCTAATTGGGCTAGCTTTGAAAAGTCCCTTTGTTAGACATACAATCAATTTCCCCCTCTCATATTAATTAGTGATTTATATTACTACAATTTAATAGGTGTGTACATAAACACCATTCCCATCACCAAAAGATTGTGTCCCATCCCACCCACCCGCCCCCACCCCCCCATCGAGTTTTTTTAAAGCAGACTTAGAATCTTCCATTAAATTTAAGTCAATACAATCTTTATTATGTTCGGTGCTACTTTTTGCTTTGCTTTCTGTTGCTTATTTGTACAAAGTAATTTTTTCCCCCAGCTTTTCTAATTTTTGCTGTGGTCAATAAGATTTTAATTCTTCAAACAAGTTTTTTTTTCTTTTCTGAAATGAATTTTGTGTAGTTTAGCGGGTTTCTAAACCATAGATTGGCATCTAAATCACTGACAGTGGGCATTGATATTGTGGAAAATATAAAACAGGTTTTCAACTCTCTATCGCATTGTTTCTCCTTCCCCCATTCTGAGGCCTAGGTCTGATGGGCCTAGATAGCTAAATATCTAATATGTCCTTATCTCTGAAGTCCTAGAGTAGTTAAAAAAGATAGCTCACCTGGGAGAAAGCCTGCCTGCCTTGTCATACACATAATTCAGGTTTCAGTTCAGCCCCAATTGCACTGGGAAAACATTTGTGCTATTGTGTCTTTCTCTTCCTCTGTCTCTCTCTACCTAAAAGAAAAAAAGGGAAAAAAAGTCAGCCCAAAACAGTGAAGTCGAGTAATTAAAAAAAAAAAAAGTGAAATTTTAAGTTTTTTTGAGTAGTTACTGGCCTTTTGCTTGATGTGTTGGTCATTGTGCCTTGTATTACTGGTAAATAGAGTAGTTATGTTTGTGTGCTATGCCCATTAATTTAACATTCCATTTCTCCAGCTTGACTGTGAGGTGCAAGGGGAGAAGGAGTAAATTAACAGTTTCTACATGGTCAGCACAGCCGACTACCATATATGCTAGGTTAGACAGCAAAATATCAGCTAATTGATTGCTGGCTCAACTAAAACCTTCTTCTTCTTCTTCTAGCATTTGCCCTTCTTCCGTAGCCAGTCAACAACGTCAGGTTGAGCCTGATGTAAAGTTTCGAGACCTCCTTTGAATCTGGAGAGGTGGCACTCGTTGACTATGTGGGTCATAGTCTGTCTGGAGCCGCAGGGGCAGTTCGGGTCGTCTCTGGCTCCCCAGCGATGGAACATAGCGGCACACCGGCCATGGCCTGATAGCGATTGAGGAGGGCCCAATCATAACGTGCTAGGTCAAAGCCAGGTTGACGCTTGCAGGGGTCTGTGATGAGGTGTTTGTTCTTTACCTCAGCTGACTGCCAACTCTGTTTCCAAGAGTCTGGAACAGAGAAGTTCAGTGTAGGCGTAGGGGACCAAATTGGGTGACGAGACATCAAGCGTTGGACAGGGTGGGCGAAGATATCCGCGTATATTGGCAGGTCCCATTGAGCGTAGACGTGGGAAATGAACTTAGATGATGCCGCATGCCAACGAATATCTGGCGGGGCGATGTTGCTAAGAACTGGCAGCCATGGAACCGGGGTGGAATGGATGGTTCCAGAAATGATCCTCATGGAGGAATATAATTTGGAATCGACCAAGTGGACATGGGGGGTACGGAACCATACTGGGGCACAGTATTCTGCAGTGGAATAGCATAATGCCAGAGATGATGATTGCAGTGTGGAAGTGCTCGCACCCCATGAGGAGCTGGCCAGTCTTGCAATGATGTTATTCCTCGCGCCCACCTTTGCTGCAGTTTTTATGAGATGTTCATGAAATGACAGAGTGCGATTGAGAGTAACACCAAGATAGACTGGCTGGGCTTCATGCCGGATTCTCGTATCGCCAAGCTGCACATTAAGCTCACGCGAGGCCGAGGCATGGTGTAGATGGAAAACAGATGATACCGTTTTTGCAGTGCTAGGGATTAGTCGCCATTTTTTACAGTACTCAGATATCAGAGACATGTCTTTCGTGAGTGTTTCCTCGAGGATGTCGAACTTGGATGCCTAAGTTGCACAGCAGATGTCGTCAGCGTAGATGAACTTCCTTGAAGAAGTTTCTGGGAGGTCATTGATGTAAATATTAAATAGCGTAGGAGCCAGAACAGAGCCCTGGGGGAGGCCACTTGAGACAAGTCTCCATCTGCTAGACTTGTCACCCAGATGCACCCGGAATCTTCTGTTTTGGAGAAGAAACGATATAGTGTTGGCCACCCATGGAGGCAGGCATCTTGAGATCTTGACTAGGAGACCACGGTGCCAGACCGTGTCATAGGCTGCTGTGAGATCAACAAAGACAGCACCCGTCTTTAAATTCTTCTGGAATCCATTTTCAATGTAAGTTGAGAGGGCCAGGGCTTGTTCGCAGGTAGATCTTCCTGGGCGGAAACCAGCCTGGGCAGGTGATAGGAATTTCTCTGTAAGATGAGAAATACATGACAGAAGCAGCCTCTCAAGGAGTTTGTAACACACGGAGAGGAGAGAAATTGGTCTATAGCTGGCGGCCAGTGTTGGGTCTTTCTTTGGTTTCAAAACTGCTATAATCTTCGCACGACGCCAAACTTTGGGCATAGACTCAGATTCCAAGATGTGGGACAGGAAAGAAGCGAGCCACTTCTTTGCCGCGGGGCCCAGGTTAAGAATGAGTTCTGGGGTGATGTTATCATAGCCAGCAGCTGTTCCCGGTTTAACCCTCTTCAAAGCGTCTTCCAGGTCAGACAGTGTAAAGGGAGAGAGTTTTGGAGATGGACAAGATAACCGGAAGTGGGATGACCACTCGTGGGAAATTTCTCTTTTCCAGACTGGGTCGATCTTAGCATGTCCAACTTGAGTTAGGTGACTGGCCACTGAGTTTGGAGATACGGGAGGATGGGAGACGGGAGGGGGTTGGCTACCGGCACCCAGACTATGAAGGAGCTTCCAGGAATTCCTACTTGAGTGGGTGAAGTTCAGACTTTCCATGAGTTGTTGCCAGCGGGCTTGGCATGCTGCATCCAGGGAGGCAATGAGATGGTCAGCCACATCTGGGTCGCCCGACTCATCATACTGTTTTAGTAGTTGCTCGCATTCAGCATCAAGACAAGGCGTATAGTTAGCACGTCTCCCGCGAGGAATGGCTTGGGAAGCTGCTTTGAAGATGGCTTGGCGGAAGCGCCTGTAGGAATCTTCAGAGGGGATAGAGTTAATTGGAATTGCAGGAATAGATTTGTTGGTAAGATCACTGAACAGATGCCAGTTTGCTTCCCGAAAGTTCCATCTTAGTTTCTCCAAGCACAGAATCAGTGGGAGCTGGAGACCAATGTGGATGATAGCTGGGCGGTGAATGACTGTGCGGGAAGATCTTGAGAACTTGTCTCGTAGCGGGAAAGGCTTGGCCTTTGACTGTGCTAATCCAGCACAGGTCGGGTGACGAGTCTTTATTCCATCTAGCACTGTGAAAAGAGCCTGGCTGTTTGGGATTGTATAATAGGGAGAGGTCATTCGCTGAAGCCCATTCGGCTAAGATAGAGCCGTCAGCACGAGTGGAGGAATATCCCCAGTGTTGGTGATGACTATTAAAGTCTCCAACGTAAACGGCTGGGTGATTCGGGCTAGGCAGGACCTCATTATCCCATGAGGCACTGGGAAGCTTATATACATTGATGAACTTATATACATTGATGAACTAATATATACATTAGTTCCAATAGTAATGGAGTCGTAGAAGGTCGAAGAGGCTGTATGGTAAATGTCCGCAAGACACGATTTGGTGTAGATGGCTCGGCCATGTTTAGGATGGAGATTATAGCATATTAAATCGAATCCACTGATGGTGAATTGAGCAGCTTCATCGACTGCTATATGTGTTTTTTGTAGGCAAATAACATCTGCCTGATGCTGTATCGCCAATTGACCAATAAGAATGCGTTTGGCAAAGGACAGCCCCTCAACATTAAGTTGGAGGACTCCAAGAGCAGGACCAACAGCTTGAAAGCTGTCAGGAGCTGCTTGTTGCTGGCTTTGAATGTGACTGGGATCCATGTGGATTCAGTCGGCTAGGAAGGATCGTCAGTTTCCCCAATGAATGAGTACTCACGGGATGCACCACGGGAAGGTCGATCCAGTGCATCCCAAAACTAAAACTTTGACTACCACTGTCAAAGAAGGCACTTACTTTTAATTACTGTTTAAAATTTACATAAACATAAAATTTTGTCATTTAAAGTTTTCTTTCTTAATAATTTATTTATTTATGAGGTAGGAGATGACAAAAGAATCAGAGTACCTGATTCTCTCTAGAACAGATGAACTCAGGACTCCATGCTTGAGAGTCCAAATCTTTATCCACTATGTCACTTCCCAAGCCATCTATTTAAGAATTTTTTATTATATAGTTCAATACCTTAAGTACATTCACACTGTTGTGCAATCATTACCAATATTTATCTCCAGAATTGTTTGTTAGTTCAAGCTGAAATGCTGTACTTACTAAATAAAAACTCTACTGCTCCCTCCAAGCCCCTGATAGCCAACATTCTAGTTTCTGTCCTATGAATTTGACTTTTCTAGGTACCTCATATACATAGAATCAAACAATGTTTACTCTTTTGTGTCTGACTTATTTCACTTAGCATAATATCTTCAGGGTGTATCCAAACTATAGTATATAACACAATTTCACTCATTTTTAAAGTTGAATAATGTTCCATTGAATATATAGCACATTTTGCTTTTCCATTTATTCATCAATAGATAATTGGGTTGCCACTGTCTTTAGGCTAATGTGGAAAATGCTGCTAGAAACATCTACACATAGATACCTGTTCAAGTTTCTACTTTCACTTGTTTTAAGTGAATCCTCAGTAGTGAAATAATTAGATCGTATGATAACTCTATGTTTAATTTTATGAGGAATTACCATTTTTTCTAAAACACTGATAAGAAACATTTTTAAAGAGATAATATAACAAATGTAGAGAGATGATTAATTCTTTCTGATTTTCACCCCAAGTCTATCAAGAAACAAAATCTATATATCTATCTTTAGCAACCTCAAAGTGTCATGGGATATTATGCTTCCCCTTTTGTTCAGTGGTTGACTGGCTGAATTAAAAAAAAAAAACTCAGCTCTGTAGATCTCCCTGCATCTAGCCCTTTTTGTCATATTACTATGCAGTTCTTCCCACTAACAAGGCAGACTCTCCTTCCCATCCCTTGCTTCTGTGTTTGGCCATATGACTTTCTTTTAGTTAATGAGAACACTGGTAAATTTCTACACAAGCAGCAGCCTTATTTAAAAGCAGTTGCACAAATGCACACTGTGCAACTGCTTTTCACCTTTCTTTTGCATTCCTGACCTTACCATGGGATATTCCCTGACAAGCCTACTGAAAGTATTGGTGAGAAAGCTGAAATTAGCTGAATCACTCCAAATGTCACATATGTGAGCCCACAGTTACTCCTAGAGTATGAAAGAGTTCAGAGGAATTTACAAGATCCATCTAGATTAAATACCCAACCCATATGTACCTGTGTATTTAAACATCTCACATAAATATGAGGTCTAATTAACTGCTCAACTCAAGAGTTAAATATTTACTCCATTATACCACTGAGATCCCTGGTGTTTTGTTACACAGCATTATAATAGCAGTAGACAAGTAATGTATCTTATTTCTCTTATAGCAATCTCCTGTAATTTCTGCATCTATACAAGGGTGGTAAGGCAACTGATTTCACAGTTTTCATCAGATAGTAAATGATGTCAGAATTTACCAACTAATTCTTGTGACTGGAAGTTACAATATAAAGGCTAGTTTCTCCCTCCATTTGAAAGTTTATTGGGGAAGTAAGTTGTAGAAAGCCTTTGCTTTCCATTGTCACTCATTTTAATGATACAATCTTAGTGTTCCTGGAATACAAGACCACTACCATGCTCAGTCTAAATGGTTTGAGTGGAGTTGTTCTACTCATTCTAATAGCCCTCAACAAATTATCCAGCTTTGGCTAACCAGTGCATTCTTTCTCATTCATACCAAATGATTCAGGGATGTTCACATGAGAGGACAAGCTGGTGGGATTTGGATTCAAGAACATGAATGCAAAATGTTCTTTTCCACTGAAATTACAGAGAAGATATATTTTAAGTCAGGAAGATCCAGAGACTATCATGTATCAGTAGAAAAAGCTTGTCTGGATATAACTAACAGAGAGGAAAATAGAGCACAGAGATGGTTAGAAACAAAGCCTTGATAACATATTCTGTCTACCACCTGAGGAAGATGGGTCCTGAAATTCGAGCAGTTGGAATATTCCTACTCATGACCACAGAACACAGGCTCAGACCTACTGGGATACAGAGGTCACATAGGCTCCTAAGCTGAATATGGGTCCCAGATCACATCAAATTGATGGGGTTTACTGTCGTTTTTTGCCGGGCTGGCTTCACGGGTGGAAGACAGAGACGACCAGGGACTCATGGCTGAGCTGAGAACGCAGTTCAATCTTTATTCACGAGTGGGGATGTAGTTCAAAAGAACTAATCTCTTCTAATCACAACACAATTCTGTCCTGCTTCTCTCTCCTCCAGCGGAAGAGTCAGGAACCAAGGAAATACCTATGATAGGAGGCAGAGAGAATGAAGAAGCGCGAACCAGCGATGACTAAACCAAATGTCTCAGAGGCAAGGGGAGCGAGGATTAAACCAATGTAACAGAATGACCATGTAAATAGACCACAACATCAAGCAATGTAATAGAAGGGGTTTTAGAAGCAGAATTTAGAAGCATACCAACAGTTTACAGTCAACAATATTTATATACCTTTCTCATATTTTGGAGCTACTCTCTTCCCTGATCCAGCTTTCTAGCCCTTTTTCCAGCCATGACATCATCTCCCCAGACAACAACTTGGGTTCACCTGCATTTCAGATGTCAGGCTCAGGGGAAAGAAAAACTAGCATAGTCATGGGCCCTTTGGAATATATCTAAAACAGGCCTACTAACTATCTACAAAACAGAGAGCCCAAATCTTCATCTGCAATATTCTAGCCTTTAGGTTCATGATTAGTTAACAATTTGTTTGGCTTTGTATTTTAACTCTTTTTTAAGCCACCAGGTTCCAGATGATACCATGATGACAACCGGATTTCCATTGGCAGATGACTCTACCAATGTATCCTGGAGCTTCCCCAGAGCCCTGCCCCACTAGGGAAAGAGAGAGACGGGCTGGGAGTATGGACCATCCTGACAACACCCATGTTCAGTGGGGAAGCAATTAAAGAAGCCAGACCTTCTGCCTTCTGCACCCCATAATGACCCTGGGTCCATACTTCCAGAAGGATAAAGTATAGGTAAGCTATCAGGGGAGGGTATGGAATACAGAGATCTGGTGGTTGGAATTGTGTGGAGTTGTACCCCTGTTATCCTGTGGTTTTTGTCAGTGTTTCTTTTTTATAAATAAAAATAAATAAATAAATAAAAAGGAAAAGAAAAAAAAACAGAGCCTTGGGTCAGAGGGCATGGTGCACCTGATTGAGTGCACATATTACAATGCACAAGGACACTGGTTAAAACCTCTGCTCTACAGTTGAAGGGGACCTTAAGGAATGGTGAAGCAGTACTGCAGGTGTCTCTATTTTGCCCTCTCTCCCTCTTCTCTCAAATTCCCTCCACCCTGCTGAACACAAAGGAAAAGGAAAAGAAAAGAACAAAAGAGAAAAATTATACCTGGAAGTGTTAGATTCATCATGTAGGCATCAAGCCAAGTCCCAGTGATAACCCCAGTGTTAGAAAAGAAGGAAAGTAAGAAAGAAAGAAACTGCTGGTGACATGATTAGTAGCTAGGATCCAACCAGAAATTATACTTCCTTTGAACATCTATCTATGTGAGTCAAGATAAAATAATTATTTAAAAATAATTTTTATTTGTTATTAATAATTAGTTATAAGATTATAATGTATACTTCCACACCACACCCACCACCAAAGTTCTGTATCACCACCCTCCTGTTGCTGAGGAATTATTCTGATGCAGTCTCCACCCCCAGGTTTTACCACGCCCAGCGAAATCCTAGCAGTGCCACCTTCAACCAATCCTGCCCCCACACGTCACCCCTGGTTGTCGCCCAATAAAAAGCCCCCTCACCCCCCCCCCCTCTGGGCTCTCAGCTCCCCCTCTCTCAGATCTCGCCCCTTTCTCTTGCCCCGTGGTCAGGTAGTGGGGACGGCCATTGTCGGCTGACTCCACGTGGCCTGAGCCACCCCCCCATCCTATAATAAAGATTTGTGTACCCCTCTCTCTTCTCCGCGGTGCAGCCCGACACCTGACCGCTACAACACCTCCAACCTCCCAAAGATAACCACCATAATTCTCACAAGTCTTACAGTTTCCTTGCTTCTGTTGTGTTTGGATTTTCTTTTGGCAAGTTCATGTAAATCAGATCTCTAGAATCCACATATTTGTGAAACCATCTGATAGTTGTCTTTCATCCCTTTACTTAGTTCACTAAGCCTAATCACTGTCAGTTCCATCTATTTTGTCCTAAAGCATACAATACCATCTTTTTTTGAGTGCAGAGTAGTATTCCATGGAATATATATCCCATAACTTCTTTAGCTAGTCATCTGCTGATGGGTATTTAGTCTGCTTCCATTCTTTAGCTACTGTGAATAATGCAGCTATGAGCATAGGGGTGCATATCTCTCTTCTAATTAATGTTTAAATGTCCAGTAGATAATTGACTAAGATCATAAAGTACTTCCATTTGTATTTGTTTAAGTACTCACCATACAGTCTCCCAAAGGAGCTGTACCAGTTTGCATTCCCACCAGCATGAAGCAGAGTTCCCTTTTCTCCACAACCTTTCCAACACCCGTCATTTCCTGGTTTGTTGATGTAAGCCATTCTCTCAGGTGTGATATGGTATCTCAGTGTAGTTTTAATTTGCATTTCTCTAATGATAAATGAAGTGGGCCATGTGTCTCTTCTTCAGAAAACTGTTTAATTTTTGACCCACTTTTTTATTGGGTTATTTCTACTTCTTTTGCAGATCTGTATCATTTCTGTATAGATGTTTGATAACAGTCGTTTATCGTATGTGTGATGTGCAAATGTCTTCACCCATTTACTTGATTGCCTGGTTATCCATGCATAGTGTGCTTTCAATGTGTATAGCTCTTTAGTTTCACGTAATCCCATTAATTTACTCTTCTTTTCATTTCTTATTCCCAGGAGGTTAAGTCTTCAAATACATCTTTGATGTGAAGATTTTGCAGAGTATCCCTGACATTTTCTTCTATAAATTTTAATTTCTTATCTAATATCTAGATCTTTAATCCATTTCGATTTGACCTTTGTGTATGGTGTTAGGTGGTGGTCTAGTTTCACTTTTCTACATGTGGTTGTAAAAATTTCTCAGCACATCTGTTGAAGAGACCTTCTTTACCCCCCTGTATGGTTTGGGACCCTTTGTCATATATTAGTGGTTGTATATGTGAGCTCATTTCTGGCTTTCGATTCTGTTCCATTGATCCAAGTGTCCATTGTTTATGCCAGTACCATGTTGTTTGGGTTACTATTCTTTGTAGTGTAAAGTGAAGTTGGGGAACATGAAACCTCCCTATTTTTCCTTTTTTTTCTCAGAAGTGCTTTGGTAATTTGTGGCCTTTTGTGTTTCCACACAAATTTTGGGGCAAGTTGTTTTAAAAATGCCATTGGAGGGAGTCGGGCGGTAGCACAATGGGTTAAGTGTACATGGCAGTGAAGCACAAGGACTGGTGTGAGGATTCCAGTTCAAGCCCCGGTTCCCCACCTGCAGGGGAGTTGCTTCACAGGCAGTGAAGCAGGTCTGCAAGTGTCTATCTTTCCCTCCCTCTCTGTCTTCCCCTCCCCTCTCCATTTCTCTTTGTCTTATCCAACAATGACAACATCAATAATAAATAAAACAAGGGCAACAAAAGGAAGGGAGAGGGAGAAGGAGAGAGAGAGAGAGCAAGAGAGACAGATGAAGAGATAGAGAGAGAGAGAGATGACCATAAAGCTCCCATCTTGCAGGTGGAGATCAAGACTGGAACATGGATCCTTACTCTGAGTAACACATGTGTGCTAATGGGTGAGCCACCACCTAGACCTAAGATGCAGTTTTTCAAGAAGTAATTGACACAGAGCTTTTAAGAGACTTCATTTCCAGATTATTATCTTTTTCATTGTAGTTATTATTGTTGTTGTTATTGATGTTGTTGTTGGATAGGACAGAGAAAAATGGAGAGAAGAGGGGAAGACAGAGAGGGGGAGAGAAAGACAGACACCTGCAGACCTGCTTCAGGGCTTGTGAAGCGAGTCCCCTGAAGGTGGGGAGCTGGGGGCTCGAACCGAGATCCTTATGCCGCATTTCCAGATTCTTAACTTTCATGTGCATGATTTCCTAAAACTGACTCCCCTAAGAATTTCAATTTAAAGGGCAGAACTTAGTTCTCCTTTCTCAGCTGCTCTTTCCTTATTGACAAAAGTATCTCCATTATTTACTCTAGTTTTACTAGGCACCAGTGCACTGAGTAAAAAAACTTTTGCTTGGACGATGGGGAAGAAAGGTCCAAGTAGAAATGACTCCAAATTTGGGGAGAGAGAAGCCCCTTTAATCAAGGGACCAAACCCCTTTATCTCATTAGGTAATACATTTCCATTAATAAAATTTGTATATCTAACAACTATTGAAATTTTGATTGGCAATATATCTAAAATTAATTGAGTTGATGACTTGATTCAGAGAAAATGTGTATCTCTGACAGCCTTATAATCTATATAAAGACAATATACACATTAAAAATTTTTATCATTAAACATATTTTTAATTTAGCAACTGTGCCAGGATGATCTACATGAGACTTATAAGCCAAAAAATGTATTGCATTTCTATAAAATTCTGTAAGGGAAGTGGGATGGGGAAAAAATGATTTAAAGGAGAAAGTAAAATCTTGCAAAATTTCTAGCTGCTTAGAGTTTGTTCATCTATTTTATATAATGGATAATGGTGGATATGAAATCATGGTGATATTTAAATTCTATTGAACATACTGAAAAGAATGATGTAACAGGTTTATTTTTAATCATCAGTGTTTGCAATATGCCAGACAGTACACCCTTTATAAGAAGCTAAAATTGTGAGGTGAAAAATTTTAAATATGTGATTAGGTAGCTTTTCAGAATTCCTTTGAGATAATACAGTGAGTAAAAAAAAAAAAAATGTGCAAAGGCCTCTGATTTTGCCCAACCATTCTTTTTACAGATGAAGCATTTAAAATCCAGAGGGGGGAAAAAGATTTACCCAAAGTCACATGGCAGATTAGCACCTGAGACAAGACCCAAAGTAAAACCTTGGGACTCTAAGCTGTTCTCTTCTCCTCATACATGCTGGCTTTCTGGATCAGAGTCCCAGCAGGTCTCCATACTCAAAAAAACAACAAAGTGAATCATGTGTCTGTTTACAGAGGTGAAGGCTGGGTTAACCTAAAGCAACAGGAAAACTGGCAAAGTACCAAGCACTAGCAAAAGTGCAAAGCCATTTCTTCCCCTGAGCTGAAGGAGCAAAAAAAAAAATCCCTTACATGGACCCTTGAGAACTGTAGTTAGAAAGAAACAGGATCACTACCAAACCACAGTTAGCAGGGAGGAACCTGGGAGGATAAATCTAAGGTCCCCTCTCTCCTGCATGGCTTTCCTGCCGGTTCCCCCCATTGGCCAAACCCACCAGAAGCCAGGGTGTTAAGGATGCTAGCTTATATGCCTCTTACAGCTCAAACTGAAGAGGTGACCAAAAACAAAACAAACAAACAAAAAAAAAACAACTTTCCAGTTCGAAGTGACACTTGGATTTAAATGGAAAGATTAGGCTTCCTGTCAAAATTAGCAGCTTCAGCAAAATAAAGAGATGTAGCCCAGAAGTATACCAATACCTGTGCTTATGAAGCAGAGGGATTCCAGAATTTAGAACAATTTTTATTTTTCCCTTTATGACAATGATATGCAGGTTTCTATTTGTTTTAATATCATACTTTTTTAAAAAATATTTTTTTAATTTTTATTTATTTATTTATTTATTTAATTTATTTATTCCCTTTTGTTGCCCTTGTTGTTTTATTGTTGTAGTTATTATTGTTATTGTCGTTGTTAGATAGGACAGAGAGAAATGGAGAGAGGAGGGGAAGACAGAGAGGGGGAGAGAAAGATAGACACCTGCAGACCTGCTTCACCGCCTGTGAAGTGACTCCCCTGCAGGTGGGGAGCCGGGGTTCGAACCGGGATCCTTATGCTGGTCCTTGTGCTTTGTGCCACCTGTGCTTAACCCGCTGCGCTACAGCCCGACTCCCTAATATCATACTTTTTAAGGCATCTCTTTAAAAAATATTTTACTTAAATTATTTTTAAAATTTTTATTAATTTCATTTTAATGAGAGAGAGAGGGATACAGAGACAAAGATCAGAGCTCTACTCAGCTCTGACTTAAGGTGGTGCAGAGAATTGAATCTGAGACCTCAGAGCCTAAGGCATGTAAATCTTTTACATAACCATTCTACTGTCTCCTCAGCCCTAAAACAATTTCTTTTCATTGCAAACTAGTCTTTCTTTCTCTCCAAACTGCCTGGTTAGATTCTCACTCATATATGTTTTCATAAATTCTGACAAAAAACAACTAAAATCATGGGAGCTGAAGGACAGCTCCTGAGAAATGTAATGCAAATGGACATTTAAACAGAATTATATTATTAAAGAAAATGTAAATTATTAATAGTTACCTGGTAAGTACAGATTACTTCTGCTATAATTAGACTGAAAAAGTGCTTGCAATCACCATAAACTCAAATGCCTTAACATTTAAATTACCTTTCTGGGTAATTTTTGTTCAAGAAAGAGCAGTGCCCTCTGTGGGCAGGGAGCTTCAAAGACCTAATGCCCTTTGACCTATGTTTTAAATAAGGTCATCAAGAGAAGTGGGGTGGAGTAGAGGTGTATAGGGGAGGAATGAAGAGTAAGGAGGCAGTTTCATCTCTAGTCTTTGCCCAAAATAGAACAGGTGGCTGACACACCAAGGCTCTCAGGTGGGAAATGGAAGTTGCAGGTTCCAATCATTGGTTAATCACAGTTTTCTCACCTGTAAATAGTTACCTCTTTTTTTTCTTTCCTTTTCCTTTCTTTTTCTTTTTCCATTTCTTTTTCTTCCATTTCTTCTTTCTTCTTCTCTTTTTTTCTTTTTTTTTTTTTTTTGATGGTGGGTGAGAGTTAGAGAGGGAGAAATACAGAAAGAGAAACATTTGCAGCACTGCTTCACTGCTCAGGAAGCTTCCCACTGTCAGGTGGGGATCAGAGGCTTTAAACTTGGGTCTTCACTCATGGTCTTCACTCATGCCATTCCAGCTGTGTCACTGACCCAGCCTTTGTAAATAGTCATGGCTTCTAACTCAGTTGCCATAACTCTAGAACTAGAATAACAACAATGAACTTTTTACAGGGTCATCTTGGTTATCTAATAGTTATTTATGACCAAAACAAAAGAAATAAACCCTCAAAAAATCATGCCAGTGCCGGTCTAGCTTCACGAGCGGGAGAGAGATGACTAGGGACTCAGGGCTGAGTGGGGTGCAGTTAAGTCTTTATTAGTGAGGAATGCAGTGCAAGCCAGCTAGCTCTAATCACAATCCTGTCCTTATATATCTCCTGAGGCGGAAGTGTCAGGAAGAGGAAATGCGTAGTATAGAGAGTGGGGAGAAGGAAAAAGTGAACCAGTGGGGATTAAACCAATGTAGGCAAAACAATGATTATGTAAATAGATCACAGCAGCAAGCAATGCAACAGAAGGGGTCTTTCAAGCAGAATTTAGAAGCATACCAACATGCCAGGTGCTAAGCCCACATAAGAAGGCCTCATGTTTTGGTAGAAGGAACACATGTTCAGGAGCAGTTAACCTGGGTTTAAAATCATACTTCAAGCTGCAGGTTTGGGGCTATGGCCAAGTGAGGAGATCAATGACATTTTCCCCTAAGAGCAATGATAAAGCTGGATAAAGGTGATGGAAACAATGCTTTCAAGTCTCTGGAAATCAGCCATCACACAATCCTCTGAGGAGGATTTTTGTTTGGTGGGGGGGGGGGAGATTAAACTCAGGAAGTACAGTGGACATGTGATAGTCCTGCCTGTGGCTGTCTCTAGCCTCCACCTCCCTCCTATCTTAGGTGCAGAGATTGTGCCATGGTGGGGCAAGCCATGAAGGCAAGCATCTGGGCCACTAAAATCCATGGGGGCTTATTTGGTTTGGAACAGTAAGCACCAGCAGTGGCAGTGAAGGTGCTTATCCTTGTGCCAGGTGAGTGAAGAGAACCACTGGATCCACTGATCTAGAGTATGGTCATAGATCAGTCAAGTGTATTCCTGACTGAGCCTTTACACATGCGTAGCAAAGCACACGAAAGGTTCACACTTAGGCTGCATGGAGGAGCACCAGAAGGCCCAAGCAGAAAGTAAAGTGCTGTAGTAGACTTCAAAATGGTCTAAACTTTCAGTGTACTTTCTTACCTATGCGTAGATTTCAGCAGAGAATGGAAGCTTAATTTTTTAAATTAAAAAAAATATATTCTTTGCCACCAAGATTATTGTGTGGGCTTGGTGCCTGTATGAGAACTCCACTTATCCCAGCAGTTTTTTTTTTTTTCTGTCTGTCTGATAGTGGGTGAAAGGCAGAGAGAAAAAGAAAGAGAAATAGAGGTAGGGAGAAAGAGACCTGTTGCACTGTTCATGAAACTTCCCTCCTGCAGGTAGGGGCTGCAAACTTGAACGTGGTAATAATATACACATTTTACTGAGTGAGCTACCGCCTATCCCCAAACGGACGCTTAAGTATCTTGGAGTGTTTTAGCACATCCTCTGTTCAGTTGTTGGCTGACTATTAATCCATACAAACTCATGCAGACTTGTGGGAATCTGAGCTTAAGAAGATGAAAAAAAAATCATTAGAAGAAAACAAATGTGGGGAATTGACACCAGATGGAAATGATAAATATGTAATAGAAGTTAAATAAAGAAGTTTAAGATGAGGACCTATATATTTTTGTTTTATTCTAATTTGCAAAAAAAGAAGACATAGAGTGTGTAAATCAATATTAACACAGTACTGTTAAATGTGTATAATGCATAGTAGTACAAAGAAAGAAGAGAAGGAATGTAACTATATTTTGGAGCAAAGTTTCTTTATTTTTACAGAATTAAGTTTGTATTAATTTTAAGAACACTATAATAAGTAGTTATACATGTTTTAATCCTAAAATAATCAATAAGAAAACAACTAAGAAGCACAAAGCAATTAAAAATGGTACACAAAAATGTTACTGTACAAAAAAAAGGAAACAAAGGAGAAACAGAACAAATAAGATAGCAGGTCTATAGAAAACAGATAGCAGAATGGCAAATGTAAATCCAGCCCATCAACATGTAAATGATCTAATCATCTCAATGAAAAGGAAGAGATTGTCAGACTAATTACATGCTGTCTATAAGAGATGCACCTTAGATTCAAAAAGCACAGATAAGTAAAAGATAAAGACAACTGTTGGGAGCTGGGAGATGGCTCAGCAGATACCTTACTATGCAGGAAGCTTTGGGTTCGATCCTTGTGGGAATTGCAAGGATAGGACCAGGGCAGCTCCAAAGAAGTGAGGTGGTGCTTTGCTGTCTTGTCCTTTTCCTTTTTTTCTTCCCTCCCTCCTTCTCCAAAAAAATTCAAAATAAGAAATTGAACCAGGGGCTACACTACTCAGTATCATGCATGAGTGAGGTCCCAGTTCCATTCCCCAGTATTGCATTAAAAAAAGAGAAAGATGCTATTTAAAAGAATATTCTGCTCATTTATTTATTAGATAGAGACAGAAACCAAGAGGGAAGGAGATGATTGAGATGGAGAGAAACAGAGAGACACCTACAGCACTGCTTGATACTCATGAAGCTTTTCCCCTGCAGGTGGGGAATCAAAGGCTTGAACCTGGGCCCTTGTGCACTGTAACATGTCTGCTCGGCTGACCACCATCTGCCCCCCAGAATTCTATTTTTATTTTAAATAGTAAAATTAAGTTATATAGTTTATCTCTTAAAAGATAAATGATGGGGGGAGGGGGCAGGTGGTGGAGTTCTCAGTATAGTGCACAGGATAACATGTATGACAACCTGAATTCAAACCTTGGGCCTCTACCTGTAGAGGGGAAGCTTCATGAACGGTGAAGTGATGCCATAGGTCTCTCTCTTCTTTGTCTCTCCCTCTCTCTTCCCCTCTCCACCTCTGTCTTTCACCTTCTGCCAAAAAGAAAAAAAAAAGATAAATGATGCAAAAGATAAGCAGTAGAAAAAAAAATCTGGAGGACTAATTTAATATCATAAAAATAGACCTTAATTACTTGGTGCATGTATGACATCATCAGGTTCAACATCCAGACTTAGGGTGGCAGACCCAAGCTATCTCTGTGAGCTTGCCACAGCAACTGGAGTGGTAAGTTGTTGATCACAAAAAGATTTCTTCTTTTGCTTTGGCTTGCTAACTGGTTCTGCTGCTTGCCATTCTTAGACATTGCTTGCTGGCTAGCCTATCATTTGAGCTGTTCTTTGCTGTGTTGTATGTATTGCATTCTAGGGAGCCTCTATAATAAATATGACAGATCTTAAACAAGAAGTTTCAAACATTTATGTTTAAGGCTAAGAATATAGAGTTAGGGTCTCTCCTTAAAATGACCCTAGGCCATGTTCTTTTTAAAAAAAAATTTGGATAGAGACAGCCAGAAATTGAGAGTAGGGGGAGACAGAGAGATACACCTGCAGTCCTGCTTCACCACTCAAAGCTTTCCCCCCGCAAGTGGGTCTGGGGGCTTGAACCTATGTCCTTGTGCACTGTAACATGTGCGCTCAACCAGGTGTGCCACCACCTGGCCCTGGCCATGCTCTTAATGATAGAACTTCCACAGCTTTGTCCAGTAACTTGGCATAACACATACAGAATACTCCACCCAACATTAGAAGAATTCACATTATCTTCAAATACATATAGAACCATTTCCAAGATAAGCCATATGGTAGGCTATAAAGCAAGTTTCAAATCATTTTAAAGGAACTGAAATCATACAATGTTTATTCTCTAATCACAATGGCATTCAGTCAGACATCAACAATAAAAAGATACTTGGAAAATTATGTTTGACAATGTGTGCACTCTAATGAATATATCACTGCCTGGCCTCTCTTCTGCCATCTTTTCTTAGTGAACCTGTTCTGGGTATATTAATGTGCACTGGGAGAACTGGAAATAACAAATATGAAACACAACTTAGAAAAGGTCAGTTGATGCTCTCACCCTCTAGCAGTGCAAAGACAGCTGTACCAGGAAGCTCAAGTCAAGGAAAGAGACTAGAAATAATTCTTCTGCCTATCATCTCTGTCTATCTATTTCTGATGAGCAGAGAAAAATTGAGTGGGGGAGATAGAGAGGGAGAAAGAAAGACACCTGCAGCGTTGTTTCTCTACTTGTGAAGCTTCCCCTACAGATGGGTATCTGGAGCTTAAACCCAGATCTTTGCTCAATAATGTAATGTGTGCACCACTATCCAGCTCAATTATCCTCTTCTTGAAATGGAATTTGTTTTAAAGGTTCAACTTCCTCTCAGAGAGCAAGTTCTTTGTAGAAGGTCTGGGAGACTGAAAATCTGGGTCTTATTAACTATGATAACAGGTTCACAAGTTGACCTTGAACAAGTACCATCTTCTCTGAGTCTGAGATATATATATATATATATATATATATATATATATATATATATATATATATCCTCCAGGGTTATTGCTGGGGCTTGGTGCCTGCACTATGAATCCACTGCTCCTGGAGGCCATTTTTCACATTTTGTTGCCATTGTTGTTATTATTGTTGTTGTTGTTGTTGGATAGGACAGAGAAATTAAGAGAGGAGGGGAAGACAGAGAGGGGGAGAGAAAGATAGACACCTGCAGACCTGCTTCACTGCTTATGAATAGACCCCACCACCAGCAGCTCTAACTGGGATCCTCACACTGGTCTTTGTGCTTTGCACCATGTGTGCTTAACCTGGTGTGCTACTGCCAGGACTCTTAATTATAATTTTTATTAGTGATTTAATATTGGTTTACAAAATAACAGGGGTAGATTTCTACACTGTTCCTACCACCAGAGTTCTGTGTCTCTAGTCCCTCCACTGGAAACTGCAGTGGTTCTCCCAAGGTCACAGATAGGGGTTAACTATTATTTCTGTATCTATCTATCTATCTATCTATCTATCTATCTATCTATCTATCTATCATCTATCCATCTATCTATCATCAGTCTTTGCTCATTTATTCTATGGTCCTCCCCTCTCTTCCTTTTTAAGTCATACCTACACCTATTACTACTTTCAAATATCTTTCCTTTTTTACTCTTCTCTTTCTGAGTCCTGAAAGAATTGGATTTCAAAACCCTATAGTGATTTCACCTCAACATTTCTTCTCCTCTGGGAGTATGGACCAAAATTATCTTGGGGTGCAGAAAGCACTTCTCTCTTCTGTAATTACTTCTCTGCTAGTATAGGCATTGACAGGTCAATACATATCCCCAGCCTGTTTCTACCTAGTGATGGACCTGAGTAGCTTTGTTTGTACTGTAGGAGTTCTCAGGTCTCTCCCAGGTCAATGGAACTAGAAGCTAGTGTTGAGGTCTCAACTAAAGACTCAGGTTTTGAGTTGGAGTCTAAAAAATTTGGGTTAATTATTTAATATTATTCATAAATGTTGTACTACTATTAGCCCTAGGTTTATGGGTTAGCAAATAATTTCAGTGAAGTGAAGTCAGTTGTCTAAGGTCACATGGTTTCTGAAGTGGTCAAAATGTGATTCCCACCTCCTAAACACCTAGACATCTTGCAACTCTTCCCCTTTCTGTAGGCTTATCTCATTTATGTTGGCCAACCACAGTCTTTAAGATTCTTTTTAAAAAATATTTATTTATTCCTTTTTGTTGCCCTTGTTGTTTTTTATTGTAGTTCTTATTGTTGTTGTTACTGATGTCATTGTTGTTGGATAGAGAGAAATGGAGAGAGGAGGGGAAGACAGAGAGGAGGAGAGAGAGAAAGAAAAGAAAAAATAAAGAAAAGAAAAGAAAGAAAGAAAGAAAGAAAGAAAGAAAGAAAGAAAGAAAGAAAGAAAGAAAGAAAGTGATTCCCCTGCAGGTGGGGAGCCAAGGGCTCAAACCTGGATCTTAGGCTGGTCCTTGCACTTTGCGCCGCATGCACTTAACCCTCTGTGCCACCACTGGACTCTCCGTCTTTAAGATTCTAAGCTGTTCATTCTGAGACCATTTACCTCCATTTTAGCCATATAGAATTAATAGAGCATACCTATTGGAAATAGCAAGGGTCAATTTTGTTGGGTGATAGTTTATGCAAAACTTAAATAAGATTTATCTTATTTATTGTCTGAGAGAGACTTGAGTATCCCTCAGGTATTTGTGTTGCTAGGGTTCAACCCAGCCTCTCATTCATGCAAGGAATGCCCCCTACCTTGCTGAGCCACCTCCCCAGCTGTTGTGATTCAAAGGTGATAAATGAAAATGGAGAGCTTGCTTTTTTTTTTTTTTGCTACCAAGTTTACAGGTTCAGTGTCTGTGTGATGAATCCACTGCTCCTGGTGGCCATTTGTTTTTCTTTCTTTTTCTTATAGACGCAAACATAGAAAGGAGGAGAGAAAGAAAGACAACTACAGTACTGTTCCACCACTCATGAAGCTTTCCCCCTGTGTGTGGGGATCTGGGGCTTGAACCCAGATCCTTGGGGACCATAATATGCACATACTGGGTATGCTGCCACCTGGTCCCAGACAGTCATGCTTTCATGTCTATTCTTTGATCACAACTGAGCTGAACATCTTTTCTAATGTCTACTGTCTATGTTTATGACTAATTATTCTGCTATCCATTTTCTATTTAGTGTTCAACTCAGTAATCAGAATTTTTTTTACTACCAGTGATTTAATATTGATTTACATCATTATAGGATTTCAGGGGGGTATAGTTTCACACCCATATATGTATGTGTATAGCTCACCTCACCTGCCAAAACTGCTGAGCCTCCCTTCCCTCTGATAACCACCATGGTTTTCACAAAATCTAAGAGACAGTTTACTATTTTTTTTAAGTTCATTCCCTTTAGTTACTTATTGATACATCTGACATGTGAGTGAAACCATATGGCATTGTTGTGTACCTCTTATTTCACTTACACTTAACCTTATCTGCCAATTCCATCAGTTCTGTTTCGAATGGTACCAAATCATCTTTTTAAATTGTTGAGTAGTATTCCACTGAATATGTATCCCATAACATTCACATTATCTTATAAATTTATCTTAACTTTATTTGCTATTTAAAGTGATTTTTAAGTTATTATGTGGTAAAAGTCTTTTCTTATGCTTAGGAGAGCAATTTTATTTCAAGATTGTATCAATATTTGTATTTTTGTCTAATTTATCTACATGGCTCACTAGGAGTTAAATCTTCAATGCTACTGGGATTTATTTTTATAAACAATGTGAATAAGGCTGCCAACTTTTACTTTTTCAAAGTAATTGACCTGTTGTACCATCATTTTCTGAATAATTCTCTTTTTAGTTTAAGATATCCCTTTTTAATTTGTAGTAAATTAGTATACATCTTAGGTATCTTGGGAACTTTTTGTACTGTTTCATTAATATGTCTGCTCTAGTCTCAGACCTATATTATATTTACATGGTAAATTTTAATATAGCCCACAGACATATGCAGAAATGTCCTAACTCACTTACTGTCCGAGAAATGCAAGTCAAAACTACATTACAATTCCATCTCACACCTGTGAAAATGAGCTACATTGATAAAACAAGAGAAGATAAGTGTTGGAGAGGATGTGGAGAGAGAATTGTACTACACTGCTGGTGGAAATGTAAACTGATACAACCAGTATGGAGTAATCCTTAAACAGTATGGAGAATCCTTAAACAAATACAAATGGAAATACCTGTGACCCAGCAATCCCACTACTAGGTTATATCCAAAAGATAGCAACATTGATTCAAAGGGATATATGCCCCCTATATTTATAGTACCTTTACTCACAATAGCAAAAACCTGGAAACAACCAAAATTACCTTTGACAGATGATTCAATAAAATGTTACGGAACATATACTCAACAGAGTATTATGCAGTAATAAAAAGGGACGATATGGTATATTTGGGATAAAGTAAATGGAAGTGGAGAAGATTATGCTCAGTGAAGCAAGAGGTGAAGGACAACTACAAAAAGGTTTCATTCATATGCAGAACATAAACAATTGAATATGCAAATGTTTTTAAAAAGTTAACCAATTTTCAAGACTGTAGGAGAACTACAGTGGTTATCTATGGGTGTTGGGATGGGGACACAGACCTCTGGTGATGGCAGTGGTAAAATAAATAAATAAAAGAAGCCCCTTGGAAAGTGAAAAAAAATGTAATGAATGCTTCATTGTGACAAGGAGACAGACATTCATTTAAAGATGTTTGATGTAGTCCCATTGGTTTGTTTCTGCTTTAGTCTTCCTTGCAATTGGGTTTGATTCATCAAATTGAAAAGCTTCTGCACAGCCAAAGAAACTATTAAAAAAACAGAGAGACCCCTCACAGAATGGGAGAAGATCTTCTTCACATGCCATACATCAGACAAGAAACTAATCACCAAAATATATAAAGAGCTCAGCAAACTTAGCACCAAAAAAGCAAATGACCCCATCCAAAAATGGGCAGAGGATATGAACAGAACATTCACTACAGAGGAGATCCAAAAGGCTAACAAACATATGAAAAATTGCTCTAGGTCACTGATTGTCAGAGAAATGCAAATTAAGACAACACTAAGATACCACCTCACTCCTGTAAGAATGGCATACATCAAAAAGGACAGCAGCAACAAATGCTGGAGAGGTTGTGGGGACAGAGGAACCCTTTTGCATTGCTGGTGGGGATGTAAATTGGCACAGCCTCTGTGGAGAGCAGTCTGGAAAACTCTCACAAGGCTAGACATGGACTTTCCATATGATCCAGTAATTCCTCTCCTGGGGTTATACCCCAAGGACTCCATAACACCCAACCAAAAAGAGGTGTGTACTCCTATGTTCATAGCAGCACAATTCATAATAGCTAAAACCTGGAAGCAACCCAGGTGTCCAACAACAGATGAGTGGCTGAGAAAGCTGTGGTATATATACACAATGGAATACTGTACAGCTATCAAGAACAATGAACCTACCTTCTCTGACCCATCTTGGACAGAGCTAGAAGGAATTATGTTAAGTGAGCTAACAGAAAGATAAAGATGAGTATGGGATGATCCCACTCATCAACAGAAGTTGAGTAAGAAGATCTGAAAGGGAAACTAAAAGCAGGACCTGATCAAATTGTAAGTAGGGCACCAAAGTAAAAGCCCTGTGGTGAGGGGTAGACATGCAGCTTCCTGGGCCAGTGGGGGGTGGGAGTGGGTGGGAGGGATGGGTCACAGTCTTTTGGTGATGGGAATGGTGTTTATGTACACTCCTAGCAAAATGTAGACATATAAATCAGTAATTAATTAATATGAGAGGGGGAAAATCAATTGTATGTCTCAAAGTTTTTCAAAACACAAACTGAATCTTTTTAATATATAGGCTGTGTATTTGATATGCGGACTCTCTCAAAAGCCTAGACCAAGTAGATTAGAAGCATCCAATAGCACAGCTATATACAAGATACTGGATACTGTACAGCAAACCCTAACAAAAGGACTTTTCAAAGTTAACCCAATTACCAAATAATGTGATGATAACATTAACTATCCATTGTCTTTTTGAACCCTAAGACAGCAGGAACCTCACATCTCCACTATAGAGCCCCTACTTCCCCCAGTCCTAGAACCCTTGGATAGGGCCCACTTTCCCATATGCCTCTCCCAATCCATACCAAATAATATTGCATCCACCGATTACAACCTAACCAACGCAACAATTGCCACCTCAACATGCTTCACCTCAGACTGTGTCCAGAGACTTCACGTGTGGAATGACAACCCTTCAGCTTCATTACTCGGGTGAGACCTTTCCTTTTATAGTACACTCTAATTTCATCTCAGGTGGTTCACTTTCTATCAAAGTCCCATAACCTAGATATACACCAGTTTCTGTGAGAGAGAGCTTATGTTCACACGTATCCATAAACTACTGCAAAATATATACCTGAAAGCAGAAGTACACTAGAGTTTGCAGTGAGTACCTCCCTAACACTTCCTCTCCACTATTCCAAGCTTTAGGTCCATGATTGCTCAACAATTTGTTTGGCTTCGTATGTTAACTCTCTTTTAAGTCACCAGGTTCCAGATGCCACCAGGATGCTGGCCAGGCTTCCCTGGATTGAAGACCCCACCAATGTGTCCTGGAGCTCAGCTTCCCCAGAGACACACCTTACTAGGGAAAGAGCGAGGCAGACTGGGAGTATGGACCTACCAGTCAATGCCCATGTTCAGCGGGGAAGCAATTACAGAAGCCAGACCTTCTACCTTCTGCAACCCTCAATGACCCTGGGTCCATGCTCCCAGAGAGATAGAGAATGGGAAAGCTATCAGGGGAGGGGGTGGGTTATGGAGATTGGGTGGTGGGAATTGTGTGGAGTTGTACCCCTCCTACCCTATGGTTTTGTTAATTAATCCTTTCTTAAATAAAAAAAATTAAAAAAAAAGAAATTGGAAGAAACAAACAAACAAAAAAAAAGATGTTTGAGGGCTAGGGAGATAGCATAGTGGTAAAAAAAAATAATAATATATATTGGCATTTAATAAAACAATGTTCCCAGACCCATTCTTTCCCTCAGATTTCTTGTCAATTATTGGATGCCAATTTTTATCAATTTTCTTCTTATACATATAGACCTTTAAAATGACCTTATCACATTCCAAAACAGCAGCATTATTTTGACAGATATAATGTTAAATATGTAAATTAACTTGGGGAGAGTTACAATATTTCCCATCAACATTTATGATGATGCTATATCTTAGTTTATGTCCCCAGTCATATTGTATTCTTCACATATGTTCTGCATATTTTTATTTAATTTAAATTGCCCTTACTATATAAGAAATGTAGCCAGAAGGCCAGGGTGATAGTATAATGACTATACAAATTATTTCCATGCCTGAAACTCCAAGGTCCAAGTTCAATTTCCCTACACCACCACAAGTCAGATCTGAGTATTGTTTTGGTAAAAGAGAGGGAGGGGGGGGAGGGGGCAGAGTGGACAGTAGCGCAGCAGGTTGGGTGCACATGGCATGAGGCAAAAGGACCTGTGTGGGGATCCAGGTTCGAGCCCCTGGCTCCCCACCTGCAGGGGAGAGGATCACTTCACAAGCACTAAGGAGGGTTGCTTCACAAGTGGTGAACAGGTCTGCAGGTGTCTTTCTCTCCCCCTCTGTCTTCCCCTTCTGTCTTTCTCTCGAATTCTTTGTCCTATCCAATAGTAATAGCAACAAAAATGGGAACAAACAGCCTCCCGGAGTGGTGGATTTGTAGGGTAGGCACTGAGCACCAGAGAGAGAGAAAGAGAGAGAGAGAGAGAGAGAGAGAGAGAGAGAGAGAGAATATCCATAGAAGTTGGTAGTCTACTACTAATATCAAGATATGGGAAAATCAATTGCTGATAAGATTTTTTTTTTTTTTTTTAATCAGAGCACCGCTTATTCCTGGCTTGTGATGGTACAGGGAAGTGATCCTGGAACTTTGTAGCCTTAGGCATGAAAATCTTTTTTGCATAACCATTATGCCACCTTCCCAATACAGATTCTAATGTAAATCCATTCATTCAAACTAATGGCTGTAACCTGTGACAACTGCTAATTGGATCTCCTCTCTGAATGACATCTGAGCAATTTAGGCAACATTTCCTGCCAGTTTATACATTCTGGATAAAGTATCTTGACTTTGTGGCACTTTCCAGTCTTTCTAAACCTATATATTGGTGACTCCTAGGCTAACACAGATCTTTACAGGAATCTAAGCACAAAAATCTTTTATGATATTACTAAGACTTCAGTTACTTTGCTTACTTGCATTTTCCTGTGAGTTTAAGTAAAGTTTTCCAGAGGCCATGTGATATGTGGCATCAAAACAGATTGAATGCAGAAACAAATCTCAGAATTTTGCTTAATTCTATTAAACTAGAGATTAAAAAGATTTGCAAAAAATGTAAAGTAATGGCACATCTTCCACCATTATTATTTTTGAAATAGTTATTTTACATTAAACACATTAATATTTTACATTTAACACATTAAAAACAATTATTTTACATTAAATGTCATTTATAGTAGTATTCCATAAACTTACTATTAATTGAATAAATATAAAAATGAATGGTTCTTTGTCTTAATCTCTAATATTGTGAGTATTTACTAGATAATGCCCATAAAATATATGATCTGTGAATGGTCTAAGAGAGTTTAAAGACTATGAAAGTATTCTGAGACCAAAATGTTTGAGGACCACTGCTTTAGTAAAACTCATAATTTATTACTGTGTCCAAATTATGTAATTTCTCTGGCTTCTAAATTGTTTATTATTTACTATGACTTTATTGTAAGCATGCTGTAATTCTTTAAGTAATAATTATGCAGTGTTCTGGCATTTATAAGTTAAAAACTTTATAATAAAATCAAACATAAAACCTAGAGTGAATGTACAGCTGAGTTCGGGTAAGATTTTTGATGTTTTAAAAATATATTACACACGGGATTCGGGCAGTAGCACAGCGGGTTAAGCACATGTGGCACAAAGCGCAAGGACTGGAGAAAGGATCCCGGTTCCAGCCCCTGGCTCCCCACTTGCAGGGGCGTCGCTTCACAAGTGGTGAAGCAGGTCTGCAGGTGTCTGTCTTTCTCTCCCCCTCCCTGTCTTCCCCTTCTCTCTCCATTTCTCTCTGTCCTATCCAGCAATGATGACATCAATAACAACAATAATAACTGCAACAATAAAAAGGACAACAAATAAATAAATATATATATATATATATATATATATATATATATATATATATATACATATATATATATTACACACATGGATCCATGGATCTTCCAACTGTGGAAAAATGAGATGAAACATTAAAACAAACCATGCTAGGAGTAGCTTCTAATAATATGTAGAATACAAACCCAGGGATATCTTCTGATACTATGTAAGAAACAATGCAAAATAATATAAATAATTGTGTAAGTGGACAAATGCAATTAATTATTTCAATAAAATAATGAATGGTTTTATATGGTTAGTGTGTAAGTATTGCTCAAGTGAGCAAAGAGTGCCCCAAACTTGCATAATTAAAGTTGAAAGTGACTATTTCCACATTTAATCAACATGGAAAGTACTTTCTGGTAAGACTTGTGGTTTAAATAAAGACAAATTTCTTTCATCAATGAAGAAAAGTATAACATTATAAATCAGCCTCATTTAAGAACACTGGCAATAATAAAAACTCTGAAAAAATTATCAGAATATTGATAAGGCAAATGAAAAACATCTAGAAAATGCCATCTGTCTGGTTAAGAGTAATTGAGCCTTGTCAAACATAAAATATTCAACAGGACTTCAAAAGAGAGCTCTATCAATATAGGCTTATAGCAATCTAAATTTATGGACTTGCTTGTTGCAAAATATTTATCTACTGATATAAGAAAACAACTTTTTGGAAAATGTTTAAGTCAAGGCAGCGAAATTTCAATCATTATTGATGAAGCCTCAACTGTTTCATATAAAATAGTTTTAATAATTTACTTAAAATGTGAAATTCAAGACTGAAGATAATTTAATGTTTTTTTGTTGATCTCATGAAGCAGGAAGAAATGACATATGAAATAATTTATCAAAATTTATTGTTGACACATGAGAAAAATAGTTTCAATGAGAAATATTTCCATGAAAACCTTATTGGATTTTATACAAAGAGTGCCATCAACAACTAAGGAAAAAAGTCTACAGTTTCAGCCAAAATCCAGGGAAAAGTTTGAGTGTTTTAATGTGGCACCAAGTCACTGAATTCAATTATCCCTTAATGCTGCAATAAATTGCATGGTGCAAGTAAATATTATAAATGTTTTCTTAATTCATCACCATATGTCATACAAGACCAGGAAAAAATTTATGATATAGTTGGCCATTTGGTAATTGAGACAATGAAAGTCGGAATGTTAGGGTCATAATGCTAGAATTACAAAAACAGTTTGTAATCATACCAAGTTTGTAAATTAAACAAACATTGCAAAGGATAGGAAAACTGCTTTAAAAATAGATTCTATTTTAAACTGATTTATTAATATACTAGTAATGTTAAGTATAGTAGAAAACTTTCACTAGCAGAAAACTAAAGAGCCTAAAACAAAGCAAAACTTTGAATGTAGAAAAATAAAGGCAGGGGGCCGGGTGGTAGTGCACCTGGTTGAGTGCACATTACAGTGCACAAGGACCCAGGTTTGAGCCTTCAGTCCCCACCTGCAAGGGGAAAGCTTTACAAGTGGTGAAGCAGTGTTGCAGGTGTCTCTCTCCCTCTACCATCCTCTTCCCTCTTAATTTCTGGCTGTTTCTATCCAACAAATAAATAAAGATAATCAAAAAAGAAAGAGGAAAATAAAAGTAGGACCAGGAGCTAGTTTATCCAGTGGAACACATCTCTTTTGTATATGAGAACCTGGGTTTGAGCTCTAGCATCACATGGGACCCCATATATGGCACTGAGGAAGTCCATAAATGGTGGAGCCTTGCTGTGGTTTCTCTGCTCTGTTGGTTTCTTTCTAAAAAAAATTAGATTGTAAAAGATTTTCTAAATTCATTAATTAATTTTTATTGAAGGAGTAAATGCTTTACAGTGTAGTCACTAATCTGTGAGGGCAATTTTATTATGCCCCAAGAGCCCACAATTCTCTTTCACCCCTCATGCCTCAATCTTCCCCCAAGTCCTTTGCTTTGATGCAACACACCATGCCCAGTCCATATTTCACTTCCTATTCTCCCTTCCTGTCCCATGTATCAAGTTCCACTTATAAATGAGATGATTTAAGTTGCTTTTTCTTTCTTTGTCATCTTAGGCCTTCACAACTCCAGTGAGATTTTCTTCAGCTAAAGAGAAAGAGTGAGAGAAGGGAAGATACCACAGCAATAAAACTGTATCTAGTGTAGTCAGGTCTGGGCTTGAGAAAATTGAAGTGTTATTATTTTTTTTTTGCCTTTTTTTCTTTTAGAAATAAAGTTTATATCCTTTATAACAGGATAAAGTATCAATTAAAGAATAAAATATTAACCAAATCATCAGATATATACCTATTGTTTAATGATAGAAGTAAAATTCCTTTTGTTTTTAACTATTTTTCCTTAATAAATTGTTTATTTTGTTAAATTATTAATGCTGATCTGAGCAATTTTTATTAAAAATGTTTATAAAACACATGGTTGAAAGTAAATGACAATAAATAATTTTAATTAAGTATATTATACTGAAATATTTATGGCTTATTTGATAATAGAAATTAAATCTATACCCCCCTCCTGATTTGTTGTTGTTGCTGTTGTTTTCATTTAACACTGGTTTACATTATTATTTATTCTTTTCTTAAAATCTCTTTTTTGGGGGGTGGTTAACAGTTTACAGTACAATTGTTGACACATGGGTATATTTTCTCATCTTTCTGTTATAAGTGTCTGCAAAGTATGCTCACCCCAACTTAGGTTTTTTTCAACCATTATGAATCAGGGCCCTCACAGAAACAGAAGAGCAGAGAGAGTAAAAGAGGCCACAGCACTGAATCTTCTTCAGTGCAGTGGAGGCTGATCTTAAACCTTGGTTAAGCACAAGACAAAGCAGTATACTGTCCAGGTGAGCTATTTTTCAGTTCCCAACCCCAACTTTTTAAAAGCTTAGGTTTATTTGTTTGTTTATTTATTTTAGATAGAGTCAGAGAGAACTTGAGAGGAAAGGAAGAGTAGAGAGAGAGGTAGGTAGGGAGAGAAAGACACCTACACTCATGAAGCTTTTCTCCTGTAGGTACAGACCCTGGATTGAACCTAGGCCCTGTGTAATTGTAGTGTTTGCTCAACTAGGTACACAACCACCTGGCCCTGGGAATCCTAGGTTGGTTGCCATAAATTCAGGAGAAGTTAAATGATGTCTCAGCACTATGAGCAATATTTTGTATTTACTATGTAATTTACTGACTACCAATTAATGGTAAGTGGTTGAAAAAATTTTATCTGATTCCTGTATCAGATTATAGCCCAGAGAGAGCATCTTTTAATTAGTGATGGGTATCTTTCAATTAGTAATGGCTATCTTTCTAAAAAAAATGCACTGATAATTTCTCACAATCAACAAATGATTTGGAAATTATTAGAATTATATGATGAAGAATTTTAACTCTAACCTCTACTAATTGGCAAGCAATTTTATTATATAGCTGAGTTTTCTTAGAGAGCAAAAGAGACTAAATGTCATTATTTTTTAAAGCAAATGTATTTTTCAAATTACTATACTTCTTGTCAAGTATTTTCAATATCCCCCCTTTTTTTGCCTCCAGGGTTATTGCTGGGTCTCTGTGCCTGCACTACAAATCTACTTCTTCTGTGGTCATTTTTTAAATTTTTTATTTTATTAAATAGGAAAGAGAAAAATTGAGAGGGGAGGGGCAGACAAAGAGGAAGAGAGAAAGACAGATACCTGAAGACCTGCTTCACTGCTTGTGACGTGTCCCCCTGCAAGTAGGGCTCTGGGGGCTCAAAATGGGATCGCTGAGCTTTGTACTATGTGTGCTTAGCCCAGTGTGTGACCACCCAGCTCCTTCACCCATGCTTATTACCTTTTATTATGCAATTGTGTTGGCAGTCATTTCTATAATGAAGTTAACAGTGACAGTTGAGAACTTTTTTGTTTGTCAGATTTTAATCACAATGCTACACGTGTTTTGCCATTAAGCAGAATACTAGTACATGATCTAATGTACATTAAAAAATAAAATAAGCCCCCACATCTATGGATATATAATCTTTGAGAAAGGTGCCCAGACTAAATGGGGAAAGCAGAGTCTCTTCAACAAATGGTGTTGGAAAAAATGGGTTGAAAATGCAGAAGAATGAAACTGGACCACTATATTTCACCAAACACAAAATAAATTCTAAGTGGATCAAGGACCTGGATGTTAGACCAGAAACTATCAGATACTCAGTGGAAAATATTGGCAGAACTCTTTTCCACATAATTTTTTTAATTTTTTTTATTTATAAAAGGAAGCATTGACAAAACCACAGGATAAGAGGTGTATAACTCCACACAGTTCCCACAATCAGATCTCCGTATTCCATTCCCTCCCCTGATAGCTTTCCTATTCCCTCTGGGAATGCCTCTGGGAGTATGAACCCAAGGTCATTGTGGGATGCAGAAGGTTGAAGGTCTGGCTTCTGTAATTGCTTCTCTGCTGAACATGGGCATTGACTGGTCGACCCATACTCCCAGCCTGCCTCTCTCTCTCCCTAGTGGGGTGGGGCATGGCTCTGGGGAAGTGAGGCTCCAGGACACATTGGTGGGGTTGTCTGTCCAGGGAAGTCTTGTGGGCATCCTGCTAGCATCTGGAACATGGTGGATGAAAAGAGAGTTAACATACAAAGCCAAACAAATTGTTGAACAATCATGAACCTAAAGGCTGGAATAGTGCATGTGAAGAGTTGGGGGGTCCTCCATTTTGTAGACAGCTAGTAGGCATATTTTAGCTATATTCCAAAGGGCC
The DNA here is from genome assembly GCF_950295315.1 of Erinaceus europaeus. Lineage (NCBI taxonomy): Eukaryota > Metazoa > Chordata > Mammalia > Eulipotyphla > Erinaceidae > Erinaceus > Erinaceus europaeus. Next base: position 82,365,501 of record NC_080171.1, on the reverse strand, counting down.
TGTGGCTACACTAGTTTTTTTTTTCCCCTGAGCCTGAAATCTGATATGCAGGTGGATCCAAGTTATTGTCTGGGAAGATGATGTCATGACTGTAAAAGGACCAGAAAGCTGGGCCAGGGAAGAGAATAGCTCCCTAATATGAGAAAGAGGTATAAATATTGTTGACTGTAAACCCCATTGATTTGATTTAGTCTGAGGCCCATATTCAGCTTAAGAGCCTATGTGACCTCTGCATCCCTGTAGATCTAAGCTCACATTCTGTGGCCATGAGTAGGAACATTCCAAGCTGTCCCATATCAACCTATTTCCCTCAGGTGTAGCATAGACTATGTTGTCCATCCTCCATTCAGAGGATGGAACATTCTCTACCATTGTTGATCCATCCACATAAATTTTAAAGACATCTTCAATGAAACAAATTCAACGAAAAAAGAAGACTAAGGAAAGAATAAACCTGTGGGACTACATCAAATTAAAAAGCTTCTGCACAGCAAAAGAAACCAATACCCAAAGAGAACCCTCACAGAGTGAGAGAAGATCTTTACATGCCATACATCAGACAAGAGTTTAATAACCAAAATATATAAAGAGTTTACCAAACTCAACAAGAAAACAACTGACCCCATCTAAAAATGGGAGAGGACATGGACAGAATATTCACCACAGAAGAGATCCAAAAGGCCGAGAAACACATGAAAAAATGCTACAAGTCTTTGATTGTCAGAGAAATGAAAATGAAGACAACAAGGAGATACCACTTCACTCCTGTCAGAATGTCATATGTTAGAAAAGGTAGCAACAACAAATGTTGGAGAGGTTGTGGGGTCAAAGGAAGCCTCCTGCACTGTTGGTGGGAATGTCACTTGGTTCAACTTCTGTGGATACCAGTCTGGAGAACTCTCTGAAGGCTAGAAATGGACCTACACTATGATCCTGTAATTCCTCTCTTGGGGATATATCCTAAGGAACGTAACACACCCATCCAAAAAGATTTGTGTACACCTATGTTCATAGCAGCACAATTTGTAATAGCCAAAACCTGGAAGCAACCCAGGTGTCCAACAACAGGATCCCAGTTTGAGCCCCTGGCTCCCCGCCTGCAGGGGAGTCCCTTCACACGTGGTGGAGCAGGTCTGCAGGTGTCTTTCTCTCTCCCCTCTCTGTCTTCCCCATCTCTCTCCATTTCTCTCTGTCCTATCCAACACTGATGACATCAACAATAACTACATCAATAAAACATCAAGGGCAACAAAAGGGAATAAATTTTAAAAAATGGAAAAATGGGGAGTCAGGTGGTAGTGCATCGGGTTAAGTGTATGTTGTGCAAAGTGCAAGGACCAGCTTAAGGATCCTGGTTTGAGTCACCAGCTCCCCACCTGCAGGGGAATTGCTTCACAGGTGGTGAAGCAGGTCTGCAAGTGTCTATCTTTCTCTCCCCCTCTCTGTCTTCCCCTCCTCTCTCCATTTCTCTCTGTCCTATCCAACAACGACGACATCAATAACAACAATAATAACCACAACAATAAAAAACAAGGGCAACAAAAAGGGAATAAATAAATAAATAAATGTGAAAAAAAAAAAGTAAAATGGCTGCCAGGAGTGGTAGATTCCTTCTGAAGGTACCAAGTCCCAGGGATAACCCTAGTGGTGGAAATAAATAAATAAATAAATAAATATACAAAAGAAAAAATATCGAACTTAGGATGCTCTCTGCTCTGTGGTATATAAAGAGTGTAATATGGCCTTCCATGTTGACATATTACTATGATTAGCTATAGCAGAGGATTTTCAGGACTGGGTTGACCTTTTGTTTTCATAATGAGTCCTATTTGGTGACAATGTATTTTAAATGTACATCTGGATTCTATAATTCTTTTGTTTTTGTTTAATACATATTACATGCATAACCCAAAACATAACTGATTCTTAGTTCTCTTTTCCCTGTATGTTTATAAATGTTATAAGTCTTGGGCTTAAAAGATCAATTAAATAGATTAAAATGACTTTTCAGTACAGTTCTTAGAGGATCATCTATGGTTCTCAGTTTATGCAATTTTATTCTATTACTTTTTCCAGTCTGTTTTGGAGATGCATATTCTTTTAAATAATGTTAATTTTTCTAGGCAAGAGAATGACAGACAACTATAGGGAGACCAAATTACTACTCAACTTTGGCATATGGTGGTGCCAGAGAGTGAACCTGAGATTTCTGGGGTTTTTGAGTTATTTGTGTTTATTATTGAGGAAGAATAAAAGAGAGAGAACTAGAGCATCACTCTGGTACATAGAGTATAGGGTTCAAACTTGAGACCTTATGTACACAAGTGTGATACTCTATTTGAATCACCTTACCAGACACAATTATAAAATTTTTATAAGAGCTTATTAGATTTCTTACATTAAAATTATTTTTATGAAAGTTTATTAAAATTTCCAATTTGGGGAGCACAGCATTTTTGTAATTTATGTATAATAAAAACATATAAATAACTTTTTTGCCCTCTAGCTTCCTGGTTAAAACTGTTGGTGCAAACACTTTTATTGAGATTCACATGTAAAATGTACTCTTTGAAAATGAGTTTAATACACAAATAAGTTTTAAAACTGTCATTGCTATCTGATTGCAGAACATTTTCATTAGTCCAAAACTAAAAAGAAAAACAAAGCTCATTAATGTTTTTTGCCTCCAGGGTTTTCACTGGTGCTTAGTGACTGCACAAAGGATCCACAGCTCCTGGGAGCTGGGGGGTAGTGCAGCAGGTTAAGCACATATGGTGCAAAGTGCAAGGGCAGGTGTAAGGATCCTGGTTTGAGCCCTGGCTCCCCACAAGCAGTGAAGTAGTTCTGCAGGTGTCTATATTTTTCTCCTCCTCTCTCAATTTCTCTCTGTCCTATCCAACAACAACAGCTATAACAATTACAACAAGGGCAACATAATGGGAAAAATGGCTTCCAGGAGTAGTGGATTTGTAGTGCAGGCATGAGCCCCAGCAATAACCTGGGAGGCAAAAAAAGAAAAAAAAAAAAAAAAAAGGAATCCACAGCTCCTATGGTCATTTAAAAAAATTTTTTTTGCATAGGACACATAGAAATTGAGAGTAGAATGGGTTGGAAGAATTAACATCTTCAAAATGAATATATTACCCAGAGCCATCTACAAATTTAATGCTATCCCCATCAAGATCCCAAGCACATTTTTTAGGAGAAACAATGCTACAAATGTTTATCTGGAACCAGAAAAGACCTGGAATTGCCAAAACAATCTTGAGAAAAAAGAACATAATCGGAGGCATCACACTCCCAGATCTCAAACTGTATTATAGGGCCATTGTCATCAAAACTGCTTGGTACTGGAACATGAACAGACACACTGACCAGTGGAATAGAATTGAGAGCCCAGAAATGAGGCCCCACACCTATGAACATCTAATCTTTGACAAAGGGGCCCAGACTATTACATGGGGAAAGCAGAGTCTCTTCAACAAATGGTGTTGGAAACAATGGGTTGAAACATGCAGAAGAATGAAACCGAATCACTGTATTTCACCAAATACAAAAGTAAATTCCAAGTGGATCAAGGAATTGGATGTTAGACCAGAAACTATCAGATACTTCGAGGAAAATATTGGCAGAACTTTTTTCCGCATAAATTTTAAAGACATTTTCAATGAAACAAATCCAATTACAAGGAAGACTAAGGCAAGTATAAACCTATGGGACTACATCAAATTAAAAAGCTTCTTCACAGCAAAAGAAACCACTACCCAAACCAAGAGACCCCTCACAGAATGGGAGAAGATCTTTACATGCCATACATCAGATAAGAGTTTAATAACCAACACATATAAAGAGCTTGCCAGACTCAACAACAAGACAACAAATAACCCCATCCAAAAATGGGGGGAGGACTTGGACAGAATATTCACCACAGAAGAGATCCAAAAGGCTGAAAAACACATGAAAAAATGCTCCAAGTCTCTGATTGTCAGAGAAATGCAAATCAAGACAACAATGAGATATCACTTCACTCCTGTGAGAATGTCATACATCAGAAAAGGTAACAGCAGCAAATGCTGGAGAGGGTGTGGGCTCAAAGGAACCCTCCTGCACTGCTGGTGGGAATGTTAATTGGTCCAACCTCTGTGGAGAATAGTCTGGAGAACTCTCAGAAGGCTAGAAACGGACCTACCCTATGACCCTGCAATTCCCCTCCTGGAGATATATCCTAAGGAACCCAACACATCCATCCAAAAATATCTGTGTACACATATGTTCTTGGCAGCACAATTTGTAATAGCCAAAACCTGGAAGCATCCCAGGTGTCCAACAACAGATGAGTGGCTGAGCAAGTTGTGGTATATATACACAATGGAATACTACTCAGCTGTAAAAAATGGTGACTTCACCGTTTTCAGCCGATCTTGGATGGACCTTGAAAAAATCATGTTGAGTGAAATAAGTCAGAAACAGAAGGATGAATATGGGATGATCTCACTCTCAGGCCAAAGTTGAAAAACAAGATTAGAAAAGAAAACACAAGTCGAACCTGAAATGGAATTGGAGTATTACACCAAAGTAAAAGACTCTGGGGTGGGTGAGTAGGTGGGGAGAATACAGGTGCATGAAAAATGATGAATGACATAGTGGGGGTTGTATTGTTAAATGGGAATCTGGGGAATGTTATACATGTACAAACTATTGTATTTACTGTTGAATGTAAAACATTAATTCCCCAATAAAGAAATAAATTATAAATTAAAAAAATATTTAAAAAAAGAATAAACAGTATGTATAAAAAAAAAAAAGAAAATCAGCTCATTTCCCCAGCTGTGACCCTGTGTATTAAACATCATGAAGATGTGAAAAGGGTTCTAATGTAATGTTGATTAATTAATGCTGATAAAAAAATTGAGAGTAGAGGGAAGATAGAGAGGGAGAGAGAACAAAAGACACCTGCAGACCTGCTTTACTGTCTAGCATTAAGCCAGCCCCCCTGCTCCATCCTGCATTGCTGATACTATGCCCTATTTACATAATTATTGTTTTTCCTGAAAGATCCCACCCAACCCATTGATCTATCTTCTTTCTACCTAGAGACCTGACCTGCCTGCAGGGTAACATTAATCCCACAGGTTAAAAACCCTCACAACAGTTGCTAAGGAAGCTTCTACCTTCCCAGCATGTTTTTGCCTTTCTCCACCCCCTTTTCTAGCCATTTCCATTGTTGACTTGCCACTTCTGGTTTTATCCTTTAAAAGAATTGGCTCTCTGATCAATAGATCCTTTTGCATTACCACGCTGCCACAAGTTCCTGAGTCATCTAACTCCCACGTCACTGAGCGAGTAGCAGCCCAGGCTGAGTCTAGTCAAGTTCTCTCCAACCCAGAGAGCACGCACCCAGGGAAGAGGCACCCCCATGCTAGCCTGGCAATAGACAACCTGATTGCACACCTTAAAGACCTAGAAGAACAACAAGAACAAAGGAACCCTAAAGCAATCAGAAGGACAGAAATAACTAAAGTTAGGACAGACATTAATAACATTGAAAATAAGAAAAAAAAAAACATACAGAAGATCAACAAAGCTAAATGTTGGCTCCTTGAAAAAATGAACAAAATCGACAAACGTTTAGCTAGACTCACAAAACAAAAAAGGGAGAAGACCCAAATAAATCCAATTATGAATGAAAGAGGAGATATCACAACAGACACCACAGAAATACAACATATCATGTGAGGCTTCTATGAACAACTATATGCCACCAACCTAGAGAACCTAGAAGAAATGGACGATTTCCTAGATACCTACTAACTTCCAAAACTAAGTAAAGAGGAAGTAGATAACATGAACAGGCCCATCACAATTAATGAAATTGAAACAGTTATAAAAAATCTTTCCAAAAATAAAAGTCCTGGATCAGATGCTTTTACAAATGAATTCTATAAAACCTGCAATGTAGTGTTAATACCTCTACCTTTAAAAGTCTTCCAGAAGATTGAAGACACAGGAATACTCCCTTCCAGCTTCTATGAAGCCAACATCACTCTGAAACCAAAAGCAGACCAGGGACACAACCAAAATAATTAAACTATAGACCAATATCTCTGATAAGCATAGATGCTAAAATACTGAACAAAATTCTAGCCAACCGGATACAGCAGTATATTAAAAAGATTGTTCATCATGACCAAGTGGGGTTTATCCCAGGCATGCAAGGTTGGTTTAATATACATAAATCAGTCAACGTGATCCACTACATCAATAAAAGCAAGACCAAAAAACACATGGTCATATCAATAGATGCAGAGAAAGCCTTTGACAAAATACACCATCCCTTTATGATCAAAACGCTACGAAAAATGGGAGAAGATGGAAAATTCCTGAATATAGTAGAATATATATAGATATGTACATATATACACATATATATGTATATACATATATATACCCTACAGCCAACATCATACTCAATGGTGAAGAACTGGAAGCATTTCCCCTCAGATCAGGTAATAGGCAGAGCTATCACCATTATTATTCAACACAGTGTTGGAAGTTCTTGCCATAGCAACCAGATAGAAGCAAGGAATTAAAGGCACACAGATTGGAAGAAAAGAAGTCAAACTCTCTGTATTTGCAGATGACATGATAGTATACACAGAAATATTGAGGGGTGGGTGCCAATTGTCCTATGATTGAGGCATATGATAGGTTGGTGGAGGGTAACAGTGTGCTGACACCAGTCACTGGGTGAGGAGATAGCTTACTTGATAGAAAATGCACTTTACCACGTAGGAGGTCCTAGGTTAAATCCCTAACAGTATAAGCAGGGAGCACTGTGAATTGTATCAAAGAAGTCCATAGATGGTGAGCAAGGCTGAAGTGTCTGTCCTTTATCCTTTCTCTATGTCTATCTTTCTCTTTTCCCTTTCTTAGAGTCTCCTCTCTCTCTCTATCTCTCTTATACATATATATACAATTTAAAATTTGAACCTGGAAGCTATGTCAATCGTATCATATGTGTGTGAGGTTCTCAATTCATTCCCCAGTGTTTCATTGTTAAAAGGAAAAGAAAGGAAGAAAGAAAAAAAAGAGGAATTATTGATTTACAGGATAGTTTTGTCACAAGGGTACAGTTTTGCACTCCTCAAGATGGGTGTCATTATGGAAGGACATCTCCTATTCATGGATTATAAGAACAGACATGTTAAGATGGTCATTCTAACAAATGCAGTGTATAGATTCAGTGTAATCCCTATCCATTTTTTTAAGGAACTAGAACAAATAGGGACTGGATGGTGGCACGACTGATTAAGTGCATATTAATGAGCAAGGGCCCAGGATCAAGCTCCCAGCTCCCACCTGCTGGAGGAAGGCTTTGTGAGTGGTGAAGCAATGCTGTAGGCATCTCTCTGTCTCTCTCCCTTCCTATTTCCCCCTTCTCTCTTGATTTCTGGCTGTCTCTATCAAGTAAATAAAGATAAAAAAATGTTTTAAAAAGAAAGAAAGGAAAGAAATAAAACAAACAATGCTGAAATTTCTATGGAGGCACAAATAGCACAAGTGAACCTGAAAGAAGAGAAAATAAAATAAAATGGCAGAGCACCAAAAGACTGTGTCCAAATGAAATGCCTTTATTTCCTTCATAGTTGCCTTCATTTCTGCCTGAGCTAATCCTGAGCTGGTGAAGCTGCAGCCTGACTGTTAGGTATATATATATATATATATATATATATATATATATATATATATATATATATATATATTTTTTTTTTTTTTGATTTTGACAGTCTTTTGGTGGTGGGAATGGTGTTTATGAGAAAAGAAAAAAAAAGAAAAAGAAAATGGCAGAGCATTGTGCTCATTGACTTCCAAGTATACTACAAAGCAACAGTAACTAAAAGTGTGGTATTGCAGCCAACTGTACATTTGTAGAAAAGAATAGAAATCCCAGAAGTAAAACTACATACATATGGAAACCTAATATGTGACAAAGAAACCAAAATCATTCAATGAAGGAAAAGAAAGCCTGTTGGTATTAGAAGCATACCAACAAAAGCCTCTTAAACAAATGTTATTGGGAAAACTGGACAATCAGATGAAGAAGGGTTAAAATAGACCATCACTTGACACCAAAATATAAAGAAGATCAAATAGAAATGTTAGAAAAGAAAAATACAATAGCCAAAACTAACTGACTCACTAGGTGGACTCAAAAACAGAATCAAGAGGATAGAAGACAGAGACAGGTGAGGAGATAGCTTACTTGATAGAAAAAGCACTTTACCATGTAGGAGGTCCTAGGTTCAATCCCTAACAGTGTAGGCAGGGAGCACTATGAATGGTATCAAAGAAGTTCATAGATGGTGAGCAAGGCTGAAGTGTCTGTCCTTTCTCTATGTCTTTCTCTTTTCCCTTTCTTAGTATCTTCTCTCTCTCTCTCTCTCTCTCTCATATATATATATATATATATATATATATATATATATATATAATTAAAAAATTTGAACCTGGAAGCTAGGTCAATCGTATCATATGTGTGTGAGGTTCTCAATTCATTCCCCAGTGTTTCATTGTTAAAAGGAAAAGAAAGGAAGGAAGAAAGAAAGGGAATAGACAGAAGCATGGGTGGGGCAGGGGAGGAAGGAAAAAGGAAGGAAGGAAGAAAAGAAGGAAAGAGGATCCTTAGAACCTTCTGCATCCCACAAGGACCTTGGGTCCATACTCCCAGAGGGTTAAAGAATAGGAAAGCTATCAGGGGAGGGTATGGGATACAGAGTTCTAGTGGTGGGAATTGTGTGAAGTTGTACCCCTCTTATCCTATGGTTTAGTCAACGTTTCCTTTTTATAAATAAAAAATTTAAAAGAAAAGAAAAGCTCACCTTGTGGGTCTAGACCTCTCACCACTGTCACTTCTCATCTCCAGCAGGAAAAACATAAGGGACCCCTTTGTGGACCCCCATAGGACTTTGCCCTCAGTGTGGATCAACAAGGGTAGGGAACATTCCATTCTCTGACGGGTAGTTGGATAACATACTCTACCTATCACCTAAGGATGATGGGTCCTGAAATTGATGGACCCATCAATTTCAAAATGATGGTGCAGCCTGGAATGTTGCTAGCCATGACCACAGAATGCCAGATCAGACCTACAAGGATGTAGAGGCTCCTGTGCTAACTATGGGCCCCAGATAAGATTGATGGAGTTTACAGTTAATAATATTTAAATATTCACCTATATTTGGGATCTACTCTCTTCCCTGATCCAGCTCTCTAGTCCTTTTTTCCAACTATGGCATCATCTCCCCAGACAATAACTTGGGTCACCTGCATGTTAGATGTCAAGCTCAGACAAAAACTTGTAAGGTCATGGGCCCCTTGGTATATACCTAAAATAGACCTACTAGATTTTTCTAAAGCGGAGACCCCACATCTTCCCCTGCAATGTTCTTGTCTTTAGGTTCATGATTAGTTAACAATTTGCTCTGCTTTCTGTCTTAACTCTTTCTCAGCCACCAGGTTCCAGATGCTATCATGAAGCCAACCTGACTTTGCTGGGCAGATGACCCCACCAATGTGTCCTGAAGCCCCACTTCCCCAGATACCTCCCCCACTAGAGAAAGAAAGAGACAGGCTGAGAGTTTGGATAAGCCTATCAATGCCCATGTTCAGTGGGGAAGAAATTACAGAAGCCAAACCTCCCACCTTCTGCACCCCATAATGATTCTGGGATAATACTCCCAGAGGGATAAAGAATTGGGAAGCTATAAAGGGAGGGAGTTAGATACAGAGTTCTGGTGATGGGAACTGTGTGGGATTGCACCCCTCTTATTCTACGGTCTGTCAATACTTTCATTTTATAAATTAAAAAAAGAAAGAAAGAAAGAAAAGCTCACCTGGATATAATGCTTTTGGTCCTAGTTGAAGTCCTACTCCCATCATATTGGGAGTAGCTATTTTATTCTCAGAGAGAGAGACCACAATTACAAAACATCCTTAGTGTGCTAGGACCAGTCTTAAACTTGCGTAGTGCACATGACAAAGTAGCGTACTATCAACTGAGATATTTTTTCATCCCTGTTATGTCTTTCTCCTTCATTCTCTGATTCTAAGCTTCTCTCTTTCTATCTCTTTGGAGAAAAAAAAAAATCCAGTCCAGAGTAATGAAGATCCAGAAACAATACACCCTGCCCCACCCCCCAAAAATCAGGGAACTGGATAGTGCCAAAGCAGAAATTACCCACTATAAATAACAGAAAGAGTAGACTGAAAATGGTAATTAACTATGACTGTGGAACCTACAAAAGCCCTATTATTTGTGTTTTCAAAGTCCCAAATGAAGAAGAATAGGGTAGAGATAAAATGGTAATTTAAAATGACTGAAAAATGCAAGTTTCATAAAATACATAAAATTTAGACTTAAGAATAAAACCTTAGCAAAAAGTAAGCCCAAGGAAATCCACACCAAAAAATAATAGTAAAATTTATGAAAACTAAAAACAAAATAGCATCTTGAGGATTAGCACAGTGGTAGAGTTCATGAAGTCTAGAGTTTGGTTGCCAGCATCACATATGCCAGAATGATGCACTGTTTTTTTCCTCTTACTAATAAATAGATTTACAATTTTAATAAAGTAAAGTAATTAAAAACAAAACCAAACAAAAAAGCACAATAAACAAACTTGTAAGCCATGTGAGTGAACTGATGCTTTATGTAGAGGGAAAGTGGTTAGAATGACAGAATTTATTAGAAACCATCAAGGACAGAAGAAAGTAGTGTGATATTATTTTTTCAAACACTCAAAGACAAGTAGTGTCAATTCAGAATCCCATATTTGGAAAACTATCCTTCACATAAATCAATACATTCCCAGGTGAAGGAAAACTATAAAAAATTATTACCAAAAAAGAAGGAATGAAAACACCACAGGCAAAACCAAGGATGATTATAAAAATTGCTTCTATTGAATCTTCTAAATTATATTTTGATGGTTAGAATAAAACTACATTTATGGATGTGTTTTGAAATTTATATAAAGGCTATATATTACATACATATATACACAGACACATATATCAGACACACACACACATATATATATACATATATATATATATATATATATATATATATACAGGGAAGGTTAGAGGGTAAATTTTCAAAACTGTTGAGATATTAGTAAACTGTAATAAGTTGTGTATGTTTAGCACTTATAGATACCTAGGTGATACAGGGATGACTGAAACTATAAATAGAGATATATTACATAGATCAGTCAAAATGGAATTCTAAAAAATATTCAGATTGACAGGTGATAGGAAAATGCAAACAAGAAAACAAAAAATTCAAACTGAAGACAAACTCTAATATGCCAATAATTCCACTAAATGTAAATTGTCCAAATATACCAATTAAAACAGATATTGGCAGAGTAGTTTAAAAGACAAGACTCAATTAGGAGAGATCCACATCAAATAAAATGATACAGATGAAAAAATATGTCACGTAAATAGTCAAAAAAGATCAAGAGGGGACCCGGAGGTGGTATACCTAGTAAAGAGATAAGGAAGGACCTGGCTTCAAAACCCCTGGCAGCCCCCAGTACAGGGGAAGCTTCACATATGAACAGTGCTGCAGGTGTCTCTCTTCCTCTCTATCTTCCTCTTTCCTCTCAATTTCTCTCTGTCTCTATTCAAAATAAATAAATAAATTTTTAAAAGAGAGATCAGGAATGATAATTTTAATGTCAGGTAAAGTAGGGCTCAAAGAAATGAAAATTGTCAAAGACACACAGAGAGATTATATAATGAAAAGAAACCATAAAAAGACACCGTGATTTATTTTTATTTATTCCCTTTTTTTTTTGCCCTTGTTGTTTTATTGTTGTTGTTATTGATGTCGTTGTTGCTGGATAGGAGAGAAATGGAGAGAGGAGGGGAAGACAGAGGGGGAGAGAAAGACACCTGCAGACCTGCTTCACCGCCTGTGAAGCGACTCCCCAGCAGGTGGGGAGCAAGGGGCTCGTACCAGGACCCTTACACTGGTCCTTGTGCTTTGCACCACGTGCACTTAACCTGGTGCTGCGCTACCGCCCAACTCCTGACACTGTAATTTCTAATGTTTATGAAACAGAAACAGAATTGCAAAATATGAAACAAAAACTGACGACGTAAAGAAGAAATAGAAAAATCTACAATTAGAAATTTCAGAACTCTTCTCATCAGTTGATAGAACAGCTAGATAAAAAATAAATAACTGGGAGTCCGGTAGCGCAGCAGGTTAAGCGCACATAGCGCAAAGCGCAAGGACCAGCGTAAGAATCCCGGTTCGAGCCCCTAACTCCCCACCTTCAGGAGAGTCGCTTCACAAGCAGTGAAGCAGGTCTGCAGGTGTCTATCTTTCTCTCCCCCTCTCTGTCTTCCCCTCCTCTCTCCATTTCTCTCTGTCCTATCCAACAACGATGACATCAATCATAACTACAACAATAAAACAACATAGGCAACAAAAGGGAATAAATGAATAAATATAAAAAAACTTTAAAATAATAAATAAATATAGTTACTATATAACTCATCAATACTATCAATCAAAAAGAAATAGTCAACTCAACAAGAGAAGAACATGTGTTCTCTTTAGGTGTCCATAGAACGTATAATAAGACAGATCATATTGGGTGCTATTAAAGAAACATCAACAAATTTAAAAGAACTGGAATAGCAGTGTATAGTCTGATCCATGGACTCAAATCAGAAATCAGCAGTAAGAAAAAGGAGGACTCTGGAGCCAGGAAGGTGGTGCAATCACCAAAGCCTTGTACTCATAAAGCATGAGGCATGAGGTCTTGGGTTTATTCCTTGGCATCACATGTACCAGAAAGGATGCTCTGCAACTTTAGCATATCTCTTTCTCTCTCTCTCCCTCTCTCTCTCTCTCTCTCTCTCTCTCTCTCTCTCTCTATATATATATATATATATATATATATATATAATATATATGTATATTTATCTATTTCTGTCATAAGTAAATATTTTTCAGAAAGAAAAACAAGACAAATAAAAATAATTTTTAAAAAGGTCAATAAATTAAGAAAAATCTAGCCATAATAATAAAAAGAAAAATGTTTATCAATATAACAATAAAACAAGAAAATCACTACAGAATCTCCAGGCATTGAAAGGTCAGTAAAAAATACTACAAATAGGGGTTGGGTGGTTACACACCCGGTTGAGAGGATATGTGGTAATACTCAAGGACCCAGGTTTAAGCCCCTGATCCCCACCTGCAGGGAGAAAGCTTCACGACTCATAAAGCATGACTGCAGATCAATCTCTCTCTCTCTCTCTCTCTCTCTCTCTCTCCCCTCTCTCTCCTTATCTCCCCCTACGCTCTCAATTTCTGGCTGTCTCTAGCCAATAAATAGTAAAAGATAATAAAAAAATAAAGAATACTACAAGCAGTGCTATACATATGAATTTGAAAATATAGAAAAATAAAACCAAATTCCTTGAAAAACAAAAACTGTCACCAGCTTTGTTTATTCATATAGCTTAGAAGAAATTCATAATAAAAAAAATTCCTCACCACCATTTCTCCCCCCCACACACACCAAGAAAAAAAAAATCCAACTATGGCTGGGGAGGTTGCTGAATAGTATATCACAAGACTTGTAAGCATGAAGTCCTGAGTTCCAGCCTCAGCCCCACAAGTGCCAGTGTGATGCTCTGATGCACTCTCTCATAGTTAAATGAACTTTTCTTTTTTTTTTTAAATCAGGCCTGGGGAGTTTCACTGTAGAACTTTATCACACATATAAAGGAGATTTAAACAAATTCAAAACAATATATTTCAGAAATACAGTAAGGGAAGATTTCAAATGTACTTTGTGATGGTGATAGGACTCTTCTACTAAAATTAAAGTGCACATGACAGACTAGTATCTCTCATTAGTATAAACAAAATTCCTTAAAATGTACTAGCAAACAGAATTTAACAGTCTCCTAAAAGAATTTTACATCGGATGGGTGTTGGCGCACCTGGTTGAGCGCACGTTACAATGTGCAAGGACCCAGGTTCGAGCAACCGGCCTCCACCTTTGGGGGAAAGCTTTGCGGGTGGTGAAGCAATGCTGCAGGTGTCTCTCTGTCTCTCTCCCTCTCTATCTTTCCCTTCTCTCTCAATTTCTGGCTGTCTCTATCAAATAAAATAAAGATAATAAAAAAAATTAAAAAAGAATTTTATACCATAGCCTAGAGGGTTTTATTTCAGGGATGTAAAGATTGATTTAATAATAAAAAACACCTTTTGTAACCCACCATATTAACAAGCTAATGAAAAAGTGATGCAAAAAAGGTATGTGATAAATATCAATAGCAGTCCATGATTAAAATCTTTTTAAAAAATAGAGTAGAGGGGCATTTCTCCAATTGATTAAGTTCAACTGTTGCAGACATTATAATGTTATGGTGAGATTAACTAGTTTTTGTTTAAAACTGGGGTAAGGGGAAGATTTCTGCCACCTTGTTCTTACTAAACCTGGTGCTAAAATGTCTAGATAGCAATAAGGCAAGAAAATAGAATCAAAGGGATAGATTGATGAGGAAGATTGACCCCTGCTGCAAATGACATAATTATTTATGTAAATATTCCCAAGGAGTTTATTTTTAAAATCTATAAACTGCGAGATTAGCAAGATAAAAGATAAACTAATAAAAATCAATTGCATTTTTTTCTTTTTTTTTTTTCCCTCCAGGGTTGTCTCTGGGATTCGGTGCCTGCACTACGAATCCACTGCTCCTGGAGGCCATTTTTTCCATTTGTTTTGCACTTGTGGTTGTTGTTGTTATAGCTGTTGTTGCATAGGACAGAGAGAAATAGAGAGAGGAGGGTAAAACAGAGAGCAGGAGAGAAAGATAAGACACCTGCAGACCTGCTTCACCACCTGTGATGCAATCCACTCCCTCACCTCCTCCCCACCCAACCCCCTCCGCCCTGGGCAGGTAGGGAGCCAGGGGCTAGAACTGGGATCCTTACCCTGGTCCTTTGTGCCATGTATGCTTAACCCGCTGTGCTACTTCCTGGCCCCCCAATTGCATTTCTGTATGTTAGCAGTAAACATACAGACAAAAAATTTTAAATGCAGTGTCACTTATAACTGCTAAAAACAAAATGAATAAACTTATGTAGTAAACTTAACAATTTGTATACTAGAAGTCATAAAGCATTGATGCAAAAGTTCAAAGATGGACATAAAGAGTGATGGACATCAAAGTGATGGACATAGGAGTCACATAGTAAAGTTATCAACACTCCTCAAATTGATATGTAGATTTAATGTAATTTTTATCAAACACAAAAAGACTTTTTACAGACATTAACAAGACTTTTGAAAAAATAAGCTTTATTTATTTATTGGGTAGAGACAGACAGAAATCAGAAGGGAAGGGGGAGATAGGGAGAGAGAGAAGCACGTGCAAACCTGCTTCACCACTCACAAAGCTTTCCCCCTGCAGGTGGGGACCAGGAACTCAAACCTGGGTCCTTGAACATTGCAACATGTGTATTCAACCAAGTGTGCCACTACCCAGCCCCCAACTTTGTAAAATCTTATGTGAAAAGCTGAGCAGCTATAACAAATTTGAAAAAAAAGTAGAAGGATTCACTGTATCTGATTTCAAGACTGTGTAACTATAGTAATCATGATTTCTATTAGACAAGAGACTTATAGTAAGAATATAAAATGAATCCTCACAATTCAACTATAAGGAAGAAAACAACCCACAATTTTATGAGCAAAATTAAAATAGGCAATCTCATAAAAGAAGATATACAATGAGTCAGTATGAAAGCATTAACAGTCATCTTGAAATGTAAGTCAAAACCACAGTGAATTATCACAAGATGATAAACTTTAGTAACTAAAGTTTAGAACACTACATTTAAGAGGATTGTGGAAATATTGAAATTTTCTGTTGCTGGAACTATGAGAAAAAAAATTAGCAGTTTTCTATGAAGTTAATCACAACACAGAGAAATTAAGCAGTATGTCATATGAAAACTTATATAGTTATTACTGAAGCTTTAATCATAATAGCCCCAAATGGATAATATGCAAATAGCCATCAACTAGTGAGTAGATAAACAAATTGTAGTAGATTTATATAATGAAGCACAACTCAACAACAAAAAAGAATGAATTAGTCATACTAGTATTAATAAAAAGTGTATGAATCTCCAAATATTGTGAAAACCAAAGAAATTAAACACAAAGAGACATAATCTAAATTAGTCCCTTTTACGAAAACCTCAAGAGTTAAATCTGATCAATAGTGACAAAAGCGAAAAAGATGCTGCCTGGGGCTGACAACTTAGGAATAGATTGGCTTGGAAGATCTATAAGGAAATTATTTGTCATGATGGACATGTCCTCTGTTTTGATTGTGCTACGGGTCACACTAATCAAATGGGTACAGTTTTTTTTTTAAATCTTATTGTTAGGATTTGCTGCTAAACACGGCCGAGCCATCTACACCAAATCGTGACTTGCGGATATTACCATACGGCCTCTTCGACCTTCTACGACTCCATTACTATTGGAACTATTCAGCTCATCAACGTATATAAGCCTCCCAGTGCCTCATGGGATAATGAGGTCCTGCCTAGCCCGAATCACCCAGCCGTTTACGTTGGAGACTTTAATAGTCATCATCAAGACTGGGGATATTCCTCCACTCGTGCTGACAGCTCTATCTTAGCCGACTGGGCTTCAGCGAATGACCTCTCCCTATTATACGATCCCAAACAGCCAGGCTCTTTTCACAGTGCTAGATGGAATAAAGACTCGTCACCCGACCTGTGCTGGATTAGCACAGTCAAAGGCCAAGCCTTTCCCGCTACGAGACAAGTTCTCAAGATCTTCCCGCATAGTCATCACAGCCCAGCTATCATCCACATTGGTCTCCAGCTCCCACTGATTCTGTGCTTGGAGAAACTAAGATGGAACTTTCGGGAAGCAAACTGGCATCTGTTCAGTGATCTTACCAACAAATCTATTCCTGCAATTCCAATTAACTCTATCCCCTCTGAAGATTCCTACAGGCGCTTCCGCCAAGCCATCTTCAAAGCATCTTCCCAAGCCATTCCTCGTGGGAGACGTGCTAACTATATGCCTTGTCTTGATGCTGAGTGCGAGCAACTACTAAAGCAGTATGATGAGTCGGGCGACCCAGATGTGGCTGACCATCTCATTGCCTCCCTGGATGTAGCACGCCAAGCCCGCTGGCAACAACTCACGGAAAGTCTGAACTTTACCCACTCAAGTAGGAAGGCCTGGAAGTTTCTTCACAGTCTGGGTGCTGGTAGCCAACACCCTCCCATCTCCCATCCTCCTGTATCTCCAAACTCAGTGGCCAGTCACCTAACTCAAATTGGACATGCTAAGATCGACCCAGTCTGGAAAAGAGAAATTTCCTATGAGTGGTCATCCCACTTCCGGTTATCTTGTCCATCTCCAAAACTCTCTCCCTTTACACTGTCTGAACTGGAAGACGCTTTGAAGAGGGTTAAACCGGGAACAGCTGCTGGCTATGATAACATCACCCCAGAACTCATTCTTAACCTGGGCCCCGCGACAAAGAAGTGGCTCGCTTCTTTCCTGTCCCACATCTTGGAATCTGAGTCTATGCCCAAAGTTTGGCGTCTTGCGAAGATAATAGCAGTTTTGAAACCAAAGAAAGACCCAACACTGGCCGCCAGCTATAGACCAATTTCTCTCCTCTCCGTGTGTTACAAACTCCTTGAGAGGCTGCTTCTGTCATGTATTTCTCCTCTTACAGAGAAATTCCTATCACCTGCCCAGGCTGGTTTCCGCCCAGGAAGATCTACCTGCGAACAAGCCCTGGCCCTCTCAACTTACATTGAAAATGGATTCCAGAAGAATTTAAAGACGGGTGCTGTCTTTGTTGATCTCACAGCAGCCTATGACACGGTCTGGCACCGTGGTCTCCTAGTCAAGATCTCAAGATGCCTGCCTCCATGGGTGGCCAACACTATATCGTTTCTTCTCCAAAACAGAAGATTCCGGGTGCATCTGGGTGACAAGTCTAGCAGATGGAGACTTGTCTCAAGTGGCCTCCCCCAGGGCTCTGTTCTGGCTCCTACGCTATTTAATGTTTACATCAATGACCTCCCAGAAACTTCTTCAAGGAAGTTCATCTACGCCGACGACATCTGCTGTGCAACTTAGGCATCCAAGTTCGACATCCTCGAGGAAACACTCACGAAAGACATGTCTCTGATATCTGAGTACTGTAAAAAATGGCGACTAATCCCTAGCACTGCAAAAACGGTATCATCTGTTTTCCATCTACACCATGCCTCGGCCTCGTGTGAGCTTAATGTGCAGCTTGGCGATACGAGAATCCGGCATGAAGCCCAGCCAGTCTATCTTGGCATTACTCTCAATCGCACTCTGTCATTTCACGAACATCTCATAAAAACTGCAGCAAAGGTGGGCGCGAGGAATAACATCATTGCAAGACTGGCCAGCTCCTCATGGGGCGCGAGCGCTTCCACACTGCAATCATCATCTCTGGCATTATGCTATTCCACTGCAGAATACTGTGCCCCAGTATGGTTCCGTACCCCCCATGTCCACTTGGTCGATTCCAAATTATATTCCTCCATGAGGATCATTTCTGGAACCATCCATTCCACCCCGGTTCCATGGCTGCCAGTTCTTAGCAACATCGCCCCACCAGATATTCGTTGGCATGCGGCATCATCTAAGTTCATTTCCCACGTCTATGCTCAATGGGACCTGCCAATATACGCGGATATCTTCGCCCACCCTGTCCAACGCTTGATGTCTCGTCACCCAATTTGGTCCCCTACGCCTACACTGAACTTCTCTGTTCCAGACTCTTGGAAACAGAGTTGGCAGTCAGCTGAGGTAAAGAACAAACACCTCATCACAGACCCCTGCAAGCGTCAACCCGGCTTTGACCTAGCACGTTATGATTGGGCCCTCCTCAATCGCTATCGAACAAGCCATGGCCAGTGTGCTGCTATGTTCCATCTCTGGGGAGCCAGAGACGACCCGAACTGCCCCTGCGGCTACAGACAGACTATGACCCACTGCCACCTCTCCAGATTCAAAGGAGGTCTCGAAACTTTTCATCAGGCTCAACCTGACGCTGTTGACTGGCTACGGAAGAAGGGCAAATGCTAGAAGAAGAAGAATTGTTAGGATTTGCTGTATCATACACAACATCATCATAATATATGTCCTTTGGCATTATTTATATATAGCTGTCTTTATTGTTGTTGTCATTGTTAGATAGGACAGAGAGAAATGGAGAGAGGAGAGGAGGGGAAGACAGAGAGGGGGAGAGAAAGACACCTGCAAAACTGCTTCACCACCTGTGAAGCGACTTACCTGCAGGTGGGGACCCGGGAGCTCAAACCGGGATCCTTGTGCTGGTCCTTGTGCTTTGTGCCACCTGTCCTTAACCCGTAATGCCACCAGTTGCTTCTGTTCTCCCTGGTCTAATGGGTACATTTTAATGTATGTAATTTTATTTACAAATTATTTTTTGTTTAAATTGATTTAAAATAAAAAATTATCAGTCTTTCAAAAATCAAAGAAGGAAGTAACTGAATAATTTATAACAGATACATGAAAGAGATTGACTATCTTATGAATATATTATTTTAAAATGTTGATAAAACAGATTTTTTGATTGATTAATTCATAGATTTCCAAGAGAAAAATAATTCTAAAAACAGCACTGTTTCTTTGACATATCCACATACTACAGTGAAATAAAACAAGACCTGAATCACAAAATACATATAACTTGGAATTTTTCGATTTCCCTCATAAATAAAGCTTAACTCAAAAACAAGGTAACATTGCACTACAGGCTAAAAAATAAATGTGATAAAACATTAAAACTTACGGTAATTTTAAGAGACAGGAAGTAAGTAGATGGAGGAGGGAAACTGCTGCCCAGAAAATGGGAGTGGTGACAGGTGTGACTTGAATGTTATAAGCTAGACCTGTGAGCATGGCTTTGCTCTCTGCTGGGTGAATGCCCATCAAGTTGTGAGTAGAAGCTCTCTCTCTCTCTCTCTCTCTCTCTCTCTCCCTCTCCCTCTCCCTCTCCCTCTCCCTCTCCCTCTCCCTCTCCCTCTCCCTCTCCCTCTCCCTCTCCCTCTCCCTCTCCCTCTCTCTCTCTCAGTTTAATATGTGAATGTTCTCAATTTTATTGAATAAATTTTAAAATTCACAAAAATCATGCTCTCTCCTCAGTTCATTGCTGAGATTATTCATGACAAACTTTTAAATATTGGGGAAACAAACTCGGCCAGACAATTCCCTCAATATAGTACTACAAGGTAACGCTCAGGTGATAATTCATAATTTTTATTATTTTTATTATGAAAAAAGAATAATCAAAATAAATGAGCTAAACATCCATTTTAAAAATTAGTACACTGAAAAAAGGAAAACAAAAAATTATGAATTCTAAATTTGCTTTTTAATTCTGCTAGTAAAAATAAATATAATACTGCTAGTAATACTAATAAAAAACAGAAAGATATATAAATAAAATGTAAATTAACATCATTTGAGTGATGTAAATGAAAATGGCAAAGC
Source organism: Erinaceus europaeus (assembly GCF_950295315.1). NCBI lineage: Eukaryota > Metazoa > Chordata > Mammalia > Eulipotyphla > Erinaceidae > Erinaceus > Erinaceus europaeus. The sequence continues at coordinate 82,344,847 of NC_080171.1, read as the reverse complement.
AAGAATTTCCAAAATTTTTCTCCTTTTAAAAGTCAGAATCAATTTTATCAGAATTCTCAAAATGAACCAAAGGCTTATAACAATGCCAGAGTGTTTGTTCAAGAAAAGCAGATGAATATCAGTTAGAAGAGGAAACATTGTGGCATTTAAATTGCTTTAATCTGATTTTCAAATTTGCCAGCTTTGGAATAGCCTTGAAAACTAGCAGCCTGCATTTGTGGTAAAAGTAGTAATACTAATAATTTAAAGTACAAACAAACAATTTTATTTAGTCATTTATTTATTGACTTATTTATTTTTATATTACAGAATTAAATGTCAACAGGGTTTGAATCCACACCATTCCCACCACCAGCAGCCTGATAGATACCAGAGGAAGCAGAACAGGAGCTATCCATTTTTCATAGCCTCATTTCCTAGTAATCTTCATTATTTAACCTGTCTGGTGAGTCTTTTTTTTATTATTTTTATTTTATTTTATTTATTTATTCCCTTTTGTTGCCCTTGTTGTTCTTTATTGTTGTAGTTATTGTTGTTGTCGTCGTTGTTGGATAGGACAGAGAGAAATGGAGAGAGGAGGGGAAAACAGAGAGGAGGAGAGAAAGATAGACACCTGCAGACCTGCTTCACCGCCTGTGAAGCGACTCCCGTGCAGGTGGGGAGCCGGGGTTCGAGCCGGGATCCTCATGCCGGTCCTTGTGCTTTGCGCCACCTGCGCTTAACCCGCTGCGCTACAGCCCGACTCCCATCTGGTGAGTCTTTAGCCCACTGTATATTCAAATAATCTTTATGTGACCTGATTCAATACTCACCTAGGGCAAAGAGCCATTTTCCCTAGAGGTGTTTGCAAAAACAACTACAAGCAGTTGTTTAACTTCCTAACTTCAAGAAGCTTGGTGGGAGGGTTAATACTTGCACTAAACGACAGACAAGCCTAAAATGATAATCAAGGCAATAAATTGTGCTTTGTGGTTTTTAAGAGTTCCTGTTAAATTGAGGCTTTTTGGGGGGGGGGGGGCGGGGAATGACACCTTAGCCTAAAATGCACATAGAAATGCAAGGGACTAGCCAAAACAAGAAAAAGAAAAATAAATTTGGAGGACTCATACTTTACAATTTTTAAAACTTAGAATGGGGGAGGGGGACTAGCGCATCAGGTTAACTGCACTAAAGGTGTCTTTCAGTCCTTGCAGTTCTGTTTGAAAATTTTCTTTCATGCTTCCTAACTGCTTAGTAAACTCTGCTTGAAGTTTTTCTTTCAAGCTTCTTATCAAATTCTGTTCTAAGTTCTTTTTTGTGTGTCTTAATTCCAAAGTAAAATGCTCTTTCAATTCTTGTTTAAGTTCTTGTAGAGTTCTCATAAGCTTTCTATAGTCTGTTTCTGATAGACTCTCTGCATCTGGAATTTCTTGGATTTCATCTGAGTTGCTTCTCTCTGTTGTGGCTTATTTAGTTGTTTGCCTCTGCCACATGTATGGTGTTGGTTATTTTTTATATTTATTTATTTTTCCTTTTGTTGCCCTTGTTGTTTTAAATTTTTGTTGTAGTTATTATTGTCGTTATTATTGATGTCATCGTTGTTAGGACAGAGAGAAATGGAGAGAGGAGGGGAAGACAGAGGGGGAGATAAAGATAGATACTTGCAGACTTATTTCACCGCTTGTGAAGTGACTCCCCTGCAGGTGGGGAGCCTGGGGATCGAACCAGGATTCTTACACTGGTCCTTGTGGTGATCTCTAGGTTTCTCTTGTTAGTATAGTCCACTTGGTGGGTAGGGGAGGGGTGTTTTGTGTTATTTTGTGGTTACCATAGTTATCTGATTTTTGTGTCCTTGTCTTAAACTCCGACTGAAAAAAAATCCTGAATCAAAGATTGAGAAGTGTTATTTATTTATTTATTTATTGCCTCCAGGGTTATTGCTGGGGCTTGGTGCCTACACTATGAATCCACTGCTCTTGGAGGCCATTTTTTTCCCCCATTTTTGTTGTCCTTGTTGTTGTCATTTGTGTTATTGTTGCCACTAATGTTGTTTCTGGATAGGACAGAGAGAAATCAAGAGAGAGTAGGGGAGACAGAGAGAAGGAGAGGAAGACAACTGCAGACCTGCTTCACTGCTTGTGAAGCAACCCCCCTGCAGGTGGGGAGCTTGGGGGCTCAAAATGGGATCCTTAATGCAGGTCCTTTCACTTTGCACCACGTGCACTTAATCTGCTGGCTACTCCCTGTCCCACAGTTGAGAGGTTTTAAGCTCCGCTTTCTTTCCTTCTGGGTCTGATAACTGCTCTACTGTCCAAGATGGTACTGGTAGTCTTGTCCTGGAGCTGTGGATTTGACCATGTTTTCTAGCTCACTCTTCTATTTGCCCCAATTGTGCACGGGCACCCACCTGAGGTTGTAGATTTTTCAGCTGTGCATTACAGTGTCTAATCCAATTAGACACTACTAGTGTCTAATCCAATATCTTGTTGTGTTCAATTGTTGTTTTTGGGATAGTGCAGATTGGATCATAGCTACTCCATAAACCACACCTCCTAGAAATCATGGAATATTTTCTTTTGCTACAACTTGGATGGAATTTAAAGGAATTATATTAAGTGAAATAAGTGGGAAGGAGAAGAATGAATAATGGATGACATCCCACATAGGTGTAGCCTAAGAAACAAAGAAAGGGAAGAATACAGAGTAAAGTTTTATTTTATTTTATTTTCTACCACAGTAATACTTGGATCTGACTTACAGTGGTGCTAGAGATTGAACCTGGGACCCTGGAGCCAGGGTGATGGTTTAAGAATAAATATTTTTAACCTTTTGAAAAATATTTATTTTAATATTTAAATAATATGAGAGCTAAGGAGAAAAAGGGGAGACAGAACATCCCAGAACATCATGGATCACCAGGAACCTCAGGCATACAAGTTCTATATTCTATCAGCTGAGATATTCCCCTGGCTCCCAAATAAATAAATACATTTTAAGATGTGGTAGCAAGGGTATAGAGAAATTGGAACCCTCAAACATCATGAGTACAACCCTCATGCATAATTAGCACAACTATTTTGCAAAAATGCTCAACATTTCCTTCAAAAATTAAATGAGGTTACTATATGACCCCAAAATTTTGCCTTTAAGATATTCCCAAGAGAACTGAAAATAGGTTCACACAGAGTTTTGCATGGATGTTTAGCATTATTCATAATGTAAAAAAAGTGGGGAAAAACCCACTCTGGGGGTTGTTTGGATAAAACAAAATGTGTTATTTCCAAGATCACATATTGTATTATTTCATTTATATGAAACATCCAGAGTGACAAATTCAGAGATAGAAACGGAAGGTGTATTAATGGTTGGCAGGGATCAAGGAGGAAAGAACAGTAAGGAGTAACAAATTAATGAGTGGGTACACAGAGCTCAAGGACTGGCCCAAGGATCCTGGTTTGAGCCCCTAGCTCCCCACCTGCAGGGGAGTTGCTTTACAAGTGGTAAAGTGTTAGGCTAGATTGGGGGTGCCTCTTCCTCGGGCGTGTGCTCTTTGGGTTGAAGAGTACTCGACTGGACTCAGCCTGGGCTGCTACTCACTCAGCCACATGGGAGATAGATGACTCAGGAACTCGTGGCAGTGTGGTAATGCAAAAGGATCTATTGATCAGAGAACCAATGCTTTTAAAGGATAAAACTGGAAGTGGCAAGTCAGAAATGGAAATGGCTAGGAAAGGGAGTGGAGAAAGGCAAAAGCAGGCTGGGAAGGTAGAAGCTTCCTTAGCAACTGTTGAGAGGGTTTTAACCAGTGGGCTTAATGTTACCCTGCAGGCAGGGTGGGTCTCTAGGTAGAAAGAAGATAGATCAATGGGATGGGTGGGGATCTTTCAGGCAAAACAATGATTATGTAAATAGGCCATAGTATCAGCAATGCAGGATGGAGCAGGGGGAGTTAGCTTAATGCCCCACAGTTTATTTGTGGTTTTTCTTGTTTCCTAATGTGTGCTTGTATGGCTATGAATGTTACTCTCAGTACTGTCTTATCTGTGTCCCAAATATTTTGATAGCGTGTGTCTTCATTTTCAGTGAACTCTCAAAACATTTTGATTTCTTCCTTTATTTCCTCTTTGACCCAGTAGTTGTTGAGTACTGTTGAGCTTCTACATTTTGGGACTATTACTAATCTTTTTTTCATTGTTGTTGTTGATTGATAAGTGTTAGTTTAATTCCACTGTGGTCTGAGAAGATGCTTGGGATGATTTCAATGATCTTGAATTTGCTGATGTTGTCTTTGTGGCCTAACATATGGTTGATCCTTGAGAATGACTCATGTAAACTTGAGTAAAATGTGTATTCCAGTTTCTTGGGGTGAATGATTCTGAAAATGTCCAACAGTTCTAGTTTATCTATCTCCTCATTTAGCTCCTTCATTTCTTTATCGACTTTCTACCTGGATAATCTGTCAAGTTGAGAGAGTGGGGTGTTCAATTCCCTCACTATTTACTCTGTGGCTATTAATAGATTTCTATAGCTCTTTCAGTAGGTGTTTGATGTATTTAGATGGCTTCTCACTGGGTGCATAGATGTTAACAATTGTTAAGTGCTCTTGATCCTCTGAGCATTATGTAATGTTCATCCCTATCTTTTAAATTTTTATTTATTTTAAAGTCTATTGTGTCAGATATGAGAATAGTTGTTCCTGCCCTTATTTGTGGGCCATTGGCTTGTATTATAGTTTTCTACCCTTTCAGTTTGAGTCTGTGTCTGTCTTGTTGAGTTAGATGGGTTTCCTGCAGACAACATATTGTTGGGTTGTATTTTCTGATCCATCTTCCTACTCTGTGCCTTTTAATAGGTGAATTCAGGCCATTGACATTTATTGATATCATAGATTGAAGATATTTTAATGCTATTCTTGTAGATTTTTAGAGAGTTCTGACAGATGGCCTATTTATGGTGGTCTGACTGTTTATAGGAGACCTTTCAGAACTTCTTTCAAGGCAGGCTTGGTGATAGTTAAGTCTTTCAAGTATTGCTTGCTTAAGAAAGTTTTTATGCCTCCATCTAGTCTGAATGACAGTCTAGCAGGATACAGTAGTCTTGGTTGAAAGCCTTTCTCATTGAGCACTCAATAGATATCTTGTCATTACTTTCTGGCCTTTAGTGTTTGTGTGGAGAAGTCTGCTACTAACCTTATGGGTTTTCCTCTGTAGGTGACTATTTTTCTCTTTCAGCCTTCAGGATCATTTCTTTATTCTTATTCCTTTCCATTCTAAATATGCTGTCTCTTGGTGACTTTAAGTCTGTTTGTTTAAGTCTAATACTGTTTGGGACCCTCTGGGCTTCTTGAATATTTATGTCCTTTATGTTGTCTAGACTAGAGAAGTTATTATGTCCTGAAGAATGCTTTATTCTCCTCCCTCTTTTTCTTCCTCTGGTAACCCAATAATGCATATATTATTTCTTCTGGAGTCATCCCATATGTCTCTGTTGTTGTTTTCAGTATCTCTTCATGTCCTTTTGAGATCTCTTATTTTTTAGTTGTCTCTAATTCATCCTTGATCTTGCTAATTCTGTTTTCAGACTCATTTATTCTATTCTCTCTCCCTTCTACTGTTTTCTGTAGTTCATCTATTTTGTTACCTTGTTTTGTTACCATTGTTTTAGCTTGTTCAGCATGTTGTGTTCTTAGCTCAGCTATTTCAGCTTTCAGGTCTCTAATAACCTTGAGGTAATTAGTGTTTTCTTCCAGAGTCTCATTTGCTGTTTATGCATTTCTGATGACAATTTTTTCAAACTCTTTATTCACTACTGTGACTATTTCATTAACTAGCATTTGGATGTTGACCTCATTATTCTGTGCTTCAGCCTTTGAGGGGGGCTTTTACCTGGACTCTCATCCTGGTTCATTTTTCCAATATTTCTTCTTGTTGGTGTAACCATTCTATATTGTATATTTTGAGGTCTCTCAGTACTTTTCAAATTACTGATCATTCTTTCCTGGATTGACTTGTGTTTAAGTAAGGGAGTTAAAGAGTTCACAGTTGTGGAAATTAACGGTTGTTTCAATATTATTTCAATCCCTGAGTTGGAGAGCAGTGGCTGTTAAAGCCCCTTTTTTTCATTTTCTTCCATGTAGGCTATGGGAGCATGAGGGTTTTTAAACTATAAGTAGGCTTCTTAGCTTAATCACTCACTCCTGACCAAGAGATAAATCAGGGTGGGGGAAAGATAATACATTGGCTATGCAAAGAGACTCCCACACCTTTGATCCAAAGCTCAAGCTCCAGGCTCAATTCAGCTTCTCTGCCAAGCTGGACAGTATTGCGGGTTCCTGTGAGTTTCTAAACAAGAACCATTTATAGTCTTTGGGTTCTGAGGCAATTATTCACTATATTTTCATCAGGAGAACAACGTGGAAAGGCTCCCACCCCACAGCCCCAACACTAGGCTACCAGGGTGTAGATTTTTCCCCTGAGTTTCCTGGTCAGTTCTCTGCCCTTGGATGTCAGCACAGGGCCTCCCCCTGTTGCTCCAGCCTTTGAGTGCAGTAGCAATGGAGACTTACAGCTGCTTTGGTGAATCTTAGGGGAGTCCTCTCCTCCCTTCAGCAGTCTTTTTGTTGGTAAAACAGACTGGAGGTGGTGCCTCAACTGGTAAACTGCCAGACTGTTACCACCTACTCAGGAGTAGAAACAGGCTATAGGAACCTGAACCTCTCCTTTGAAATCACCATTTTTAATAGCTGAGTGTATATATACCACAATTTTCTCAGCCACTCATGTGTTATTGAACACCTGGGTTGCTTCCAGATTTTGACTATTACCTATTGTGCTATTATGAACATAGGTATCCACAAATATTTTTGTATAGGTGTGTTTGATTACTTAGGATATATGCCCAGGAGAGGAATTGCAGGGTAGTATGGAAGGTTAATGCTTTCATTTTCACATGTTATTGCTGCTTTATCAATAGCTGTACTCTGGTGTTTCTTCTCATCTTCTCTTATATCACTCTTCTTTTCTATGCATTCTAGGAGGTTTTTTTTTCAACAGACAATTTCAATTTTTAATTCAGTTTTCTTCAGTGTTTAATATACTCTTCAATGAACCTATATTTTAAAATTCTGTAATCATGGTTTTCTTTTTTTTTTCTTTTTTTATTTTTATTTATTTATTTTTTTTCATGGTTTTCATCTTGAAATAAATCTCTCTTATCTCAGATAATTGTGTTTTCATAAAAACAATATGCCCATTATTCTTGTAGAAAATATAAATTTTACAATAAATTGGGTTTATTTGTTTCTTAACATAAATCAGCTTATAGAGAAACATATATTCAGATTATATCTAGCTTGATACTTGGTAAAAATTTTTGTGCTGGTAAAAGAACAACCATCTGATGGTTATTCTAACTTTTCTTGTTCTTCTAGTCAGGTCTGGGTTTGTCTGAGGAGGAACAAATTTAATTCTTTTAATTTGATACATAAAAGAAAAATTATTTCTGAAGGTTTAGTTGACTAGTCATGATATTCAGTTTACCACATTGTGGGATTTGTTACTACTGGTAAAGCATCTTTGCCAAGGAAGTTTCTTTCTTTTTATTTTTCTGCTTTATATCTTTTTTATTTATTTATAAAAAGGAAACATTGACAAAAACCATAGGATAAGAGGGATATAATTCCACACAATTCCCACCACCAGAACTCCATATTCTATTCTCTCCCCTGATAACTATCCTATTCTTTAACACTCTGGGAGTATAGACCCAAGGTCATTGTGGAATGCAGAAGGTTGAAGGTCTGTAATTGCTTCCCCACTGAACATGGGCATTGACATGTTGATCCATACTCCCAACCTACCTTTCTATTTCCCTAATAGGGTGGAGCTCTGGGGAAGCAGAGCTCTAGGACATATTGGTGGGGTTGTCTGTCCAGGGAAGTCTGGTTGGCAGCATGCTAGCATCTGGAACCTAGTGGCTGAAAAGAGAGTTAACATACAAAGCCAAACAAATCATTTAACAATCATTAATCTGAAGGATGGAATAGTGCAGATGAAGAGTTGGGGGGTCCTCCATTTTGTAGATAGCTACAAAACGCTACAATAGATAGCTAAAATATGCTACATATTTTAGTTATATTCCAAAGGGCCCATAACTATACTAGTTTTTTTTTTTTTCCCCTGAGCCTGAAATCTGATATGCAGGTGGATCCATGTTATTGTCTGGGGAGATGATGTCATGGCTGGAAAAGGAATAGAAAGCTGGATCAGGGAAGAGAGTAGCTCCCTAATATGAGAAAAGGGTATAAATATTGTTGACTGTAAACTCCAGTGATTTTATTTGGTCTGGGGCCCATATTCAGCTTAAGAGCCTATGTGACCTCTGCATCCTTGTAGATCTGAACTCACATTCTGTGGTCATGAGTAGGAACATTCCAAGCTGCCGCAATTTCAGGACTCATCTTCCTCAGGTGGAACATAGAATATGTTGTCCAGCCTCCCTTCCAAGGATGGAACATTCTTTACCATTGTTGATCCAAGTTGAGGGCAAGGTCCTATGGGTGGGGGGCACAGAAGGGTTTATTTTGTTGTTCCTGATAGAGATTACTGGTAACAATGGAAAGAGGCATTTATTTGAGGTCTAGGCCCATCATGTCTGTTTGGGAATTTCAAGACTCCCCAACTACAGCCCCAGCTGATGGGGTGGCTTGATAGTGACTAAAGAGTCATCTTTAAAGTATGCCAGTCTTTGCCCTTATTCACCTTTGGCAGTCACTGCTTTGCTAAGGTTAGCTTTGGAGTGAGTGAGAGAACTGTAATATGAAGTAGGTGAGGAGGTATCTAAGTAGACACTATTTCATTATAAACTTTATACTGACTCATTACAGACTATTGTGTACTTTTGCTTTCAGGTATATATTTTGCCCTAACTTATGGATACATGTGAACATATGCTCTGTCTCATGAAACCTGGTCTATATCTAGGTTTTGGGATTTTGTTAGGAAGTGAACCACCTGGAATGGAATTAGAGAATACTATGAAAGGAAAGGTCTTACCGGAGTAATGAGGATGAAGAGTTGACATTCCATGCCTGATGTCTCTGGACACAGTCTGAAGCGAAGCATGGTGAGGTGGTACTCATTGTGTTGATTAGGTTTGGATCAGCAGATTCAATATCATTTGGTTTGAATTGAGAGAAGCATACAGGAAAGTGAGCCCCACCCTAGAGGTTCCAGGACTGGGGGAAATATAGGCTCTATAGAGGAAGTGGGAGGTTCCTGCTATCTTAGGGTTAAGAAGATAGTAGATAATTATTGCTATAATCATGTTATTTGGCAATTGGGTTAACATTGAAGAATCCCTTTGTTAGGATTTGCTGTATCATACACAACATCACCATAATTTATGTCCTTTGACATTATTTGTGTATAGCTGTGCCACCGGTTGCTTCTGTTCTCCCTGGTATAGGCTTTTAAGTGAGTAAATATATCAATGACTCAGCCTATGTATTAAAAAGACTCAGTCTGTGTTTTAAAAAGTTTGAGACATACAACCAATTTTTCCCCTATCATATTAAATAGTGATTTATATGACTACAAATTAATAGGAGTATACATAAACACCATTCCCACCACCAAAAGACTGTGTCCCATCCCATCCCCTCCTCCCACCCTAGGAAGCCAAACATCCACCCTCACCCCACCCCAGGGTTTTTTTCTTTGGTACCCTACTCCAAATTCAGTCAAATCCTGCTTTTAGTTTCCTTTTCTGTTCTTCTTTCTCAACTTCTATTGATGAGTGGGATCATCCCATACTCATCTTTATCTTTCTGACTTATCTCACTTAACATAATTCCTTCTAGCTCCATCCAAGATGGGTCAGAGAAGGTGAGTTCATTGTTCTTAATAGCTGCATGGAAGTTTCCTTCTTTGTGAAACACAAAGTGTAAACATGAGCAAACATTATTTCCCAAGTCATCTCTGAGTTTAAATTAGCTCACTTTCTTTTTTGTTCACCTTCAATATTAGTCCTTGGCTTTAGAAATCTGGATGAGGTTTAAGGTTCAGATGCCAGGGAGAACTGAAAGAAACCTCTACCACACAGAGGTTTCTATACTCTATAGAACAGGGGATAATATTCAAGCTTATTTTCCATTTGACATTTGAGCTAGTGGAGCATACTATGCTCTCTCTCTCTCTCTCTCTTTCTCTCTCAATTTGACTATCAATCCCAATTGAGTGTATCATCTTTTAGTTTATCTTAGGAAAAGAAAGGGCAAATGCTGTGGTCAAGTGCTGTAAGACTTAGGTTGCTAAGGTTAATGCTAAGGTTTTGTAACATTTCTAGAACCTTTTGATTTACCTTCCAGACTAGTCTTGAGGCTTCCATAATCATAATATATTCAGAATTTTAAGATTTTCAATGTTGTTGTTTATTTCTTAGGTGTATAAATCTTATCCATTCACCTGTCTGTCCACTTGTATTTATTGAGCAATTACCTTTTGCCAGTGTTCTTGATGCCAACAATTCAGTGGTGAGAGAAGACCTTGAATTCTAGAACATGTTTACATTACAAATCCTGAGTCTTCTTACTTCGATTTTTTGTGTCCAGGGTTATTGCTGGGGCTTGGTACCTGCACTGTGAATCCACTGCTCCTGAAGGCTATTTTTTCCCCTTTTCTTGCCCTTGTTTATGCTTGTTAGTTGTTATTATTATTGTTGTTGTTATTGCTATCTGACAGAACAGAGAAACTGAGAGAGGAGGGGAAGACAGAGAGGAGAGAGAAAGATAGACACCTGCAGACCTGCTTCACTGCTTGTGAAGTGACCCTCCTGAAGGTGGGGAGCTGGGGCTCAAACTGGGATTCTTACTCCAGTCCTTGTGCTGTGCTTTATGTGTTCTTAACCCACTACACTACCTCTGGGTCCCATTTATTTATTTATTTATTTATTTATTTATTTATCTATTTTTATATCACATTACTTTAAAATACCCTTGTAGGGCAAGAGACTGGCATACCTTAACGATTATTCTTTAGTCACTATCAGGCCACCCCATCAACTGGGGCACTAGGCAGGGAGTCCTGAGATTTCCAAACAGACATGATGTGCTTAGACCTCGAATAAATTCCTGTCTCCATTGTTACTCATCATGTCTATCAGGAACAACAAAATAGACCCCTTTGTGGGCCCCCATAGGACCTTGCCCTCAATGTGGATCAACAATGGTAGAGAATGTTCCCTCCTCGGAAGGGAGGTTGGACAACATACTCTATGTTCCACCTGAGGAAGATGGGTCCTGATATTGGGGCAGCTTGGAATGTTCCTACTCATGACCACAGAATGTGAGCTCAGATCTATAAGGATGCAGAGGTCACATAGGCTCCTAAGCTGAATATGGGCCCCAGACCAAATAAAATCACTGGAGTTTACAGTCAACAATATTTATACCCTTTTCTCATATTAGGGAGCTACTCTCTTCCCTGATCCAGCTTCTGTTCCTTTTTCAGCCATGACATCATCTCCCCAGACAATAACTTGTATCCATCTGCATATCAGATGTCAGGCTCAGGGAAAAAAAAAAACTAGTATAGTTATGGGCCCTTTGGTATATAACTAAAATAGGCCTACTAACTATCTATAAAATGGAGACCCCCAACTCTTCATCTGAACTATTCCAGTATTTAGGTTCATAATTAGTCAAGAATTTGCTCTGCTTTCTATCTTAACTCTTTTTCAGCCACCAGGTTCCAGATGCTAACATGATGCCAACTAGACTTCCCTGGGCAGACGACCCCACCAATGTGTCCTGGAGCCCCACTTCCCCAGAGCCCCATCACACTAGGGAAAGAGAGAGACAGGCTGGGAGTATGGATTGACCCATGTTCAGCGGGGAAGTAATTACAGAAGCCAGACCTTCCACCTTCTGCACCCCATAATGACCCTGGCTCCATATACCCAGAAGGATGAAGAATAGAAAAGCTATCAGGGGAAAGGATAGGATACAGAGTTCTGGTGGTGGGAATTGTGTGGAGTTGTACCCCTCTTATCCTATGGTTTTAGTCACTGTTTTTTTGTAAATTAAAAAAAAAAAACCTTTGCATTCCTGCACTGACACAGATATTTTGAATGTACTGTGAGTTTGATGATAAGATTTGAAAAGGTAATAAGATACAAATTCCACCAATCTGAAGAGGAAAGAACAGAAAGAAAGGGAGAGGGAAAAGAGAAGAGTAAGTAAGGAAAGGAAGAAAAGAGAAAGAGGGATAGAAAATGAAGAGAAAAGGGAGTCAACTCAGCGTTCATTACAGAAGTTCCTAGGACAAATTTATCTCAAATAGTTCATGAAATCATCTGCCCAATAAGATTAACCCAGATGTCCTAGATTTGAGTCATGATTTCATAATTCTCTAAAATCCTTTCCCAGATTCTGTTAATTAAAGTATGAGGTCTTCATCATGCTTAGCATAGAATATCATTTTTATGTATAAATTAGGGTAAATTAAACATTAGATTTATCATTCGTTTTTTATTAAAGCAGTTTTGTTTCTTTTTTATATATAAAAAGGAAACATTGACAGAACCATAGGATAAGAGGGGTACAGCTTCACACAGTTCCCACCACCAGACCTCCATATACCAATCCCTCCCCTGATAGCTTTCCTACTCTTTAACCCTCTGGGAGTATGGACCAAAGATCATTGTGGGATGCAGAAGGTTGAAGGTCTGGCTTCTGTAACTGCTTCCCCGATGAACATGGGCGTTGACATGTCGATCCATACTCCCATCCTGTCTCTCTCTTTCCCTAGAGGGGAAGGGCTCTGGGGAAGCAGAGCTCCAAGGCACATTGGTGGGGTTGTCTGTCCAGGGAAGTCTGGTCCCATCCTGATAGCATCTGGAACCTGGTGACTGAAAAGAGAGTTAATATACAAAGCCAAACAAATTGTTGGACAATCATGGACCATAGTGCAGATGAAGTATTGGGGGGGGGGGTCCTCCATTTTGTAGATAGTAAGTAGGCATATTTTAGTCATATTTCAAAGGGCCTGTAGCTATACTAGTGTTTTTTTGTTTTTGTTTTTTTGTCTGAGCCTGAAATCTGATATGCAGGTGAATCCTAATTATTGTCTGTGGAGCTGATGTCATGGCTGGGAAAAGGACCAGCAAGCTGGATCAGGGAAGAGAGTAGCTCCCTAATATGGGAAAGGGGTATAAATATGACTGTAAACCCCATCAATTTGATGTGATCTGGGGCCTATAATTAGCTTAGGAGCCTATGTGACCTCTAAAGCCTTCTAGATCTGAGCTCACATTCTGTGGTCATGAGTAGGAACATTCCATGCTGCCCCAGTATTGACCCATCTTCAGGTGTAGCATAGAGTATGTTGTCCATCCTCCCTTCAGAGGATGGAATATTCTCTACCATTGTTGATCCAGGTTGAGGGCAAGGTCCTATGGGGGCCCACAAAGGGGTCTATTTTATTGTTCCAGATAGAGATGACCAGAAACAATGGGGAGAGGGATTTCTTTGAGGTCTAGGCCCATCAAGTTTGTTTGGGAGACTCAGGACTCCCAGATTAAGACCCCAGTTTGCGGAATAGCCTTATAGTGATTAAAGAGTCATCGTTAAAGGATGTCTCTTGCCCTTATTCAGCTTTTGCAGTCCTTGCTTTGCTGAGGTTAGCTTTGGAGTGAGTGAGAGAACTGTAATATGAAGTAGGTGAGGAGGTTATCTAAGTCTAAGTGGACACTATTTCATTATGAACTTGATACTGACTCACTAAAGACTTGTGTATTTTTGCTTTCAGGTATATATTTTGCCCTAATTTATGGATACATGTGAACATATGCTCTATCTTATGGGACCTGGCCTATATCTATGTTTTGGGACTTTGTTAGGAAGTGAACCACCTGGAATGGAATTAGAGACTACCATGTAAAGAAAGCTCTCACCCAAGTGATGAGGGTGAAGGGTTGGCAATCCATGCTTGATGTCTCTGTATATAGTCTGAGGTGAAGCATGCTGAGATAGTGCTTATTGCATTGATTAGGTTGGAATCAGGGGGTGCAATATCATTTGGCCTGACGTGAGAGAAGCATGCAGGGAAGTGAGCCCCACCCCAGAGGTTGCAGGATTGGGAGAAACATAGACTCTATAGACGAAGTGGGAGATTCCTGTTGTCTTAGGGTTTAAGAAGACAATAGATAATTATTGCAATAATCACATTGTTTGGCAATTGGGTTAACTTTGAAGAATCCCTTTGTTAGGATTTGCTGTATCATACACACCATCACCATATATTATGTCCTTTGACATTGTTTGCATGTATCTATGCCACCAGTTGCTTTTGTTCTCCCTGGAATAAGCTTTTAAGAGAGTCAACATATCAAAGACTCAGCCTATATATTAAAAAGACTCAGTCTGTGCTTTAAAATGTTTGAGATATTCAATCAATTTCCCCCCTCTCATATTAATTAAATAGTAATTTATATGACTGCAAATTGATAGGAGTGTACATTAACACCATTCCCACCACCAAAAAACTGTGTCCCATCCCCTCTCCACCACCCCCCACCCCTGCCCCATGAAGCTGAACATTCACGCTCACCCTCCAACCAGGGTTTTTTCTTTGGTGCCCTACTCCAAATTCAGTCAGCTCCTGCCCTGAATTACCCTTTCTATTCTTCTTTTCTCAACTTCTGTTTATGAGTGGGATCATCCCATATTCGTCTTTATCTTTCTGAATTAGCTCACTTAACATAATTTCTTCTAGCTCCATCCAAGATGGGTCAAGGAAGGTGGGTTCATTGTTCTTAATAGCTATATAGTATTCCACTGTGTATATGTATGATAGCTTTCTCAGCCACTCATCTCTTGTTGGGCACCTGGGTTGCTTCCTGGTTTATCTATTATGAATTGTGCTGCTATGAACATAAATGTGCACATATCTTTTTGGTTGGGTGTTAGGGAGTCCTTGGGGTATATCCCCAGGAGAGGAATTACTGGGTCATACGGAAGGTCCATGGCTAGCCTTGTGAGAGTTCTCCAGACTGCTCTCCACAAAGGTGGGACCAATTTACATTCCCACAGCAGTGCAGAAGAGTTCCTCTGTCCCCACAGGCTCTCCAGCATTTGTTGTTGCTGTCCTTTTTGACGTATGCCATTCTCACAGGAGTGAGGTGGTATCTCAATGTTGTCTTAATTTGCATTTATCTCACAATCAGTGACCTAGAGCAATTTTTCACATGTTTATTAGTCTTTTGGATCTCCTTTGTAGTGACTGTTTGTTTATATCCTCTGCCCATTTTTGAATGGGGTCATTTGCTTTTTTGATGCTAAGTTTGCTGAGCTCTTTGTATATTTTGGTGATTAGTCTCTTGTCTGATGTATGCCATGTGAAGATCTTCTCCCATTCTGTGAGGGGTCTCCTTGTTTGTGTGATAGTTTCTTTGACTGTGCAGAAGCTTTTCAATTTGATATAGTCCCACTGGTTTGTTTCTGCTTTAGTCTTCCTTGCAGTGGGGTTTGTTTCATCAAAGATGTCCTTCAGGTTTAGGTGGGAAAGTCTTCCACCAATGTTTTCCTCTAAGTATTTGATAGGTTCTGGTCTAACATCCAGTTCCTTGATCCATTTGGAGTTGACTTTTGTTTCTGGTGAGATAAGGTGGTTCAGTTTCATTTTTCTGCATGTTTCAACCCAGTTTTCCCAGCACCATTTATTGAAGAGAGCGTCCTTCCTCCATTTAATATTTTTGGCCCCTTTATCAAAGATGAGATGTCCAAAGGTGTGGGGGTTTAGTTCTGAGCTTTCAATTCTGTTCCACTGCTCTGTATGCTTATTTTTGTTCCAGTACCAGGCTGTTTTGATGATGATGACCTTATAATATAGTTTGAGATCTGGGAGTGTGATGCCTCCATTTCTGTTTCTTTTCCTCAAGATGATTTTGGCAATTCTAGGTGTTTTATGGTTCCAGATAAATGACTGTATTTTTTGTTCTATTCTTTTAAAGAAGCTTGGTGGAACTTTGGTGGGTATTGAATTAAATTTGTATATGGCTCTGGGGAGAATATTAATTTTGATGATATTTATTCTTCCAGTCCATGAGCATGGGATGTCTTTCCATTTGTTTGTATCATTTTCTATTTCCTTGAAATGTGACTCAAGGTTTTTAGTTTTCAAGTCTTTCACTTCTTTAGTCAGCTTTATTCCTAGGTTTTTTATTGATTTTGCTGCAACAGTAAATGGGAGTGATTTCTGGATATCTTCTTCAGATTTAGTGTTTTCATAGAGAAATGCCACTGATTTTTGTACATTGATTTTGTAGCCTGATACCTTGCTATATTGCCTAATAACTTCCAGTAGTTTTCTGCTGGATTCTTTAGGTTTTTCTATGTATACTATCATATCATCTGCAAATAGTGAAGGCTTGACTTCCCTTCCAATCTGTATTCCTTTAATTTCATTCTCTTGCCTGATTGCTATGGCAAGAATTTCCAATACTATGTTGAAGAGTAATGGTGATAGTGGACAGCCCTGTCTAGTCCCCGATCTGAGGGGGAATGCTTTCAGCTTTTGTCTATTGAGTATGATGCTGGTTGTAGGTTTGCTATATTTGGACTGGACTCCACTATCTTGAGGTATTTCCCATCTATTCCCATTTTTGGTAGTATTTTGAGCATGAATGGGTGTTGGATTTTGTCAAAGGCTTTCTCTGCATCTATTGAGATAATCATGTGGCTTTTGGCTTTGCTTTTATTGATGTGGTGAATGACATTGATTGACTTATGTATGTTAAACCAGCCTTGCATTCCTGGGATAAATACCATTTGGTTGTGATGAACAATCTTTTTGATGTGCTGCTGTATCAGGTTGGCCAGGATCTTGTTTAATATTTTGGCATCTATGTTCATCATATATATTGGTCTGTAGTTTTCCTTTTTTTGTTTTGTCCCTATATGATTTTGGTATCAGGGTGATGCTGGCTTCATAGAAGGTGGGAGGGAGTACTCCTGTTTCTTCGATCTTGTGGAAGAGCTTTAGAAGTATAGGTATTAACTGTTTCCTGAAAGTTTTGTAGAATTTGTTTGTGAAGTCATGTGGTCCAGGACTTTTGTTGTTGGGGAGATTCTTAATAACAGTTTCAATTTATTTGTCTGTGATTGGTGCATTTAGGTTTTGTAGTTCTTCTTGGTTCAGTTTTGGAAGGGCATATGGTTCTAGGAATTCTTCCATTTATTCCAGATTCTCTAGCTTGGGGGCGTATAGTTCTTCATAGAAGTTTTGCATGATTTTCTGGGTTTCTGTGGTGTCAGTTGTGATATCTTCTGTATCATTTACAATTCTATTAATTTGAGTCTTATCCTTATTTTTTTTTGTGAGTCTGGCTAGGGGTTTGTCAATCTTGTTTAATCTTTCCAAGAACCAACATTTGGCTTCACTGATCTTTTGTATGGTTCTCTTATTTTCGATGTTATTTATTTCTGCTCTAATTTTAGTGATTTATATCCTTCTGGTTGTTTTAGGGTTCATTTGTTCCTCTTCCTCTAAGTCTTTAAGGTGTGCAGTAAGGTCGTTTATTTGGGCTTCTTTTTGTTTTTAATATGTGACTCTATGGCTATGAGTTTCCCTCTCAGTACTGCTTTAGCTGTGTCCCAAATATTTTGATAGCCTCTGTCTTCATTTTTGTTTGTTTCCAGGAAAATTTGAATTTCTTGCTTGAGTGTCTCTCTGACCCAGTGGCTCTTAAGCAGTATGTTGTTTAGTTTCCAAATTCTGTGTCTCTTAGTAATTTTTTGTTTTTTGCTAAATGTTAGCTTTACTCCACTGTGGTCTAAGAATGTACTTGGGATGATTTCAATGCTCTTGAATTTGTTGATGCTATCTTTGTGGCCTAACATGTGTTCTATTCGAGTATGTGTGTGTGTGTATTTGAAAAAAAATGTGTATTTGAGTTGTTTTTTGGGGTGATAAACTCAGAAAATGTCCAGAAAGTCAAGTCTGTCTATCTCTTCATTTAATTCTCTTGTTTCTTTGTTGATTCTATGCTTCATTGATCTGTCTAAGTTTGACAGTGGGGTGTTAAAGTCTCCCACTATTATTGTATTTCTATTAATATATTTTTGTAGTTCTTTCAGCAGGTGTTTAATGTATTTAGATGGCCCCTCATTGGGTGCATAGATGTTAATAAGTGTTAAATTTTCTTGGTTGACTGATCCTCTAATCATTATGTAATGTCCTTGCCTATCTTTTATTACTTTATTTAATTTAAAGTCTATTGTGTCAGAGATGAGAATGGCTGTTCCTGCCTTTTTTTGTGGTCCATTAGCCTGTATGATAGTTTTCCATCCTTTCACTTTAAGTCTGTGTTTGTCTTATTGTGTCAGGTGGGATTCTTGCAAGCAGCATATGGTTGGGTTGTGATTTCTGATCTATACTCCCACTCTGTGCCTTTTAATGGGTGAGTTTAAGTCATTGACATTTGTTAATATTATGGATTTAATGTATTGTAGTGCCATTATTCAACATTATTTTATTTGCTCTGATATATGTTAAGTATTATGGTCATGTTCTTGTTTATAAGAGGTCTCTTAGAACCTCTTTCAGGGCAGGTTTGGTGATAGTTGCCTCCTTTAACTGTTGTTTGTCTGAGAAACTTTTGATGACTCCATCTAGTTTGAATGAAAGTCTATCAGGATATAGTATCCTTGGTTGAAACCCTTTTTTCATTCAGGGATCAATAGATATCTTGCCATTCTCTTCTGGCTTTTAGAGTTTGAGTGGAGAAGTCTGCTGATAATCTTATGGGTTTTTCCCTGTATGTGACTTTTTGTTTTTCTCTTGCAGCCTGTAGGATCCTTTCTTTATCCTTACTTCTTTTCATTGTAACTATGATGCATCTTGGTGTCTTCAGGTCTGGGTTGATTCTGTTTGGGACTCTCTGGGCCTCTTGAATCTTAATGTCCTTTCTGTTGTTTAGGTCTGGGAAGTTTTCTTCTATTATTTCCTCTAGGATGTTTACTTCTCCTTCTTCTCTTTCTTCCTCTGGTAGGCCAATGATATGAATGTTACTTCTTTTGAGATCATTCCATATGTCTATGTTGTTGTTTTCAGTGTCTCTAATTATGGGCCCCAGATCACATCAAATTGATGGGGTTTACAATAATATTTATACCCCTTTCCCATATTAGGGTGCTACTCTCTTCCCTGATCCAGTTTTCTGGTCCTTTTCCCAGCCATGACATCAGCTCCCCAGACAATAATTAGGATTCACCTGCATATCAGATTTCAGGCTCAGGCAAAACAAACAAACAAACAAACAAAAAAAAAACACTAGTATACTAGTATAGCTATAGGCCCTTTGAAATATAACTAAAATATGCCTACTAGCTATTTACAAAATGGAGGACCCCCCCAATGCTTCACCTGCACTATTCCATCCTTTAGGTCTATGATTGTCCAAGAATTTGTTTGGCTTTGTATATTAACTCTCTTTTCAGTCACCAGGTTCCAGATGCTATCAGGATGGGACCAGACTTCCCTGGACAGATAACTCCACCAATGTGCCTTGGAGCTCTGCTTCCCCAGAGCCCTTCCCCTCTAGGGAAAGAGACAGGATGGGCATATGGATCGACATGTCAACACCCATGTTCATCGGGGAAGCAGTTACAGAAGCCAGACCTTCAACCTTCTGCATCCCACAATGATCTTTGGTCCATACTCCCAGAGGGTTAAAGAGTAGGAAAGCTATCAGGGGAGGGGTTGGTATACGGAGATATGGTGGTGGGAATTGTGTGAAGCTGTACCCCTCTTATCTTATGGTTTTGTCAATGTTTCTTTTTTATAAATAAAAAAATAAAAACAAAATTTTGTAATATGCACTATATAAATTTATTTTTCTATTTTATTTAACATAATCATTTTATTCTCTTCACTGTTTTCATTTTAGTGACATCACATTGCTCAACTATGCTGGTCCTAAAGAAAGTTTTAGTTGTCCCTTGCCCTGTCCTACTCTTTCTTTCAATATTTATTTACTTATTCACTAACATAATTCATAAGTGGTGTGATGATTGTCTTTGACAATCAAATTTCTTTAATGAATATGACTTCCCAGGAATAATACTGTTAGGTTTTAAAAAGGAGTATTGATATTTTAGAGTTCTTGTAAGGCATTTTAAATCACTTTTTGAAGAGGGCCAGCAATGAGGTAATTTTATTGAAACTCATTAGCATTAGTTTGCTTTCTAAAGTCAGCTTCATACCAATTTGACAGTTTGGTAGCAATTGTTGAATATTTTATGACTACTGATCATTTTTTCTTGCATTTACTTTTTCAATTTCCTTTTCAGTGAATTGTTTGTGTTATGCCTTTTGCTCATTTTTTTTTCTTTGTTTGGTTTGGTTTGTTGCAGATTTTAATGCTCTTCATTCTATTTGCATAAAATATTCTTAACCATGGATCCAAGGAAAGATTTAATTAGTCCCTGAGTCCCTCTGCGAACTTAGCAGTTTGTATGTGTGCCTATATATGTGTTTGTGTCAGTGAGAATATATGTGTAGATATGAATGCATGTCCCTTTGTGTCTGTGTATTTATATGTATATTGTACATCTCTGTATGAAAATGAGAAATGGTTTTAACTTCTGTTAAATTCTCAAAAGTGGCCAGTAAAGAATTAGGTAATAGTTCACTTGACATAACTATTTTTCCTGGTGTGTGTTTTGTCTTTTAGTTTATTTTGCATACATTAGCAACTTGTTATGTCCTACTCTTAATTCTTTCTTTGTGTAATTTCTTCTCCTTTTCTTCTTGTCCTATTACTCCTTTGATGGGGTAAATATATCATTTTATATTCCACTGGGTTTCCTTTAATTTAAAAAATAGTTTCTTCTAAATATGATATTTATTTTTGGGTGTAGATCTAAACTAATTTTTCTGCTTGTCTTCTATCCAACTCCTTTTTATTGTGTGGCCTTCCCCCTTTTTTATGTTAAATTGTCTTTTGCCATCAAGTCTACTTTTGAACATTTGCTTTCATCTAGTCATATACTAATTTAACTTTAGCACCACACCATTTTAGTTATTGCTATTTACAGACTTCATTTAAATTTCTATTAGTGCATGTGCCAGAGTACATAGTGGTTCTCTCACTTATAAATAAATATTAAAAAATATTTTGAGGTAATCTGGACTTGTTAATTCATAAAATTATAATAATTAAACTTTCTACTGAAGACTATGAAATGTTTTTCATTATTAAAGCTTCTATAAACCTTTCCAGGCAAATTTTTATATGCCATGTTTATGTCTTAGTATTTAATTAGTTATATTTGGTTATGAATTGTATCTCATTTTAAAATTTGTTTCTGTCTTGTTATTGCATTTTAAAATAAATTGATTGATTTAAAATACCCATTATGCATCCAGGATATTCAGCCATTTATTGAAGATTTTTACATTATTGCTAATAGTAGTTTAGATAAGAACATCAGATTTTCAGAGTATATAATCAAATCATCTACAAATGAAGCTTTTTATCTTTCTAATAACTATCTTTAGAGTTTCTTTTTCATGTCTTATTACGTCAGCCAAATTTATCAATATATTAAATGGGATTACAGCAAATTTACCTATTTTGATGCCTGAGTAGGAAAATCATTAACATTTCTCTGTTAGAAAGGATGTGATTTGGCTTTTAAAATACTCTTAATATGTTTAGGAAGTGTTTTTTTTAATGTTTTGACATCTTTTGAAATGCATATTTTGGCATCCATTAAGATGATCATATGGTTCATATTATTTAATCTATTGATCTGATGTATTGTATTAATAGATACTCTTGTGCTGAACTTTCCTTGCATCGCTGGATAAATTCTTTGTGGTCATGGTGTTTTAGTCTCGTAATGTGCTGCTGAACACTATTTGCTGGGACTGTGTTCTTAAGTGATATTGGATCCTGTTTCCTTTTATGTTTTCTTTTTATTCTGTATCAGGGCTTAAAATCAGCACTTCATGTTCCTTATAAAATGAATTAGCAGCTTTTTAAAACCATTTTTCCTTTTTTAAAGAATAATTCATGTAACATGAAAATGTATTGCTCTGTAAAATTTCGATAGATTACTCCAGAGACTCCAAGATAGGTATGAATGCCCCACCATCAGTCCTGGGGAGAGCTGTCCTTAATAACATTCACATGCTCACAGAGTTTTCTTTTACTGATCTAACTTACATTTCTTGTTGCAACAGTTGTATTATTTTGTAAACTACCATCTGTTTAATTGATCATTTCAAACGCATTTGCTATAGAATTATGTACAAAGTCTCCTCTTGATGTTTTTAATCTTGTTGATTTATTACTATAATCACTTCCTCACTTCTGACTTCATTTGAGTCTCTTTTTTCTTGATTATATTTATCAGAGGTTGCCTCCACCCGTTTTGTATTAGCTTTCTCAAGGAATCAACTTTTGGTTTTCTTTATTGATTCCATTGTTTTTTTTGTCTTTCGTAATTTGTTTATTCCTTCCTGCAATTACCTTTTCTGCTTACTGTTTTCCTTAGAGTTTGCGTATGTGTTAGGGGAGGATGAGAAAAATTTGTCCTCCAAGACCTACTGTAGTAAACTTAGTTCACTGGTTTCCTTTGCATTCATATAAAATTTTCCATAAAAAATACGTATTTATTTCAATAATACACATTCTTTTCATTTAAAAGCATTCTGAAAAGGGATGTAGTGGCCTCACCAGACTGACAATAAGTTCAATGCTTCAAAACAAACAAACCTCAAACAATTAAGATCTCTAGGGATTGTGGAGGTGACCCAGTGGTAGAACAATTGCCTTGCATGTATGAGGCTCTGGCACCACATGAAGTTAACAAAGACAAAAGTGGGTGGAGCTCCACGGATGGTAGAGCAGTGCTTTGTTCTTTTATCCTCTCATTAAAACATATAATTAAGAAAATGGACAAGAGAGATACCTCAGCAGTGATGTATATGCATGAGACCCTGAATCCAATCTCCAACAGGATGTTAAAAACATTAAATGAAGAAAGGAGAAATCTGCTCTAATGCAGTTGTAACCAGGACTTCTTAAACCTTTGTGAATCTCAAGAGACTTGTAAAACATTTTTCTTTCTTTTTTTTCTTTTGTGATAGGTGCATAGCTTCCTATCTCTCCATCATAGGTATTAGCACACCACATCCTTGACCGACTTGCTGTCTTCTTCTACCATAGGACACATAACCCTACCCCTGTTTCACCCACCTCCCACCCTACATCTCTGCTACAGTCTACAATAGCTAATTAAAGTTTCACAGTAGCTAATTAAAGTTTCCTTTCTTTATTTCCTAAGTCCCTCCTGTAAGTGCATCCAGTATTCATCCTTCTCCTTCTGACATATTTCACTTAATATGGTTCTTTCAAGTTCCATCTGAGATATAGCAAAAGAGAAGATAACTGAGTAGTACTCCATTGTATATACTTACTACAGTTTCCTTTAATATTTGTTTGTTTGTTTATGAGAAAGAGGAGGAGAAAACCAGAGTACCACTTTGGCATACCTGATGCCATGACCTCATGCCTGAAAGTCTAGTGCTTCATCCACTGCGCCTTTTCCAGGGCCCACCAAAACTTTCTTCACCACTCATCTGCCATTCAGCATTTGAGTTATTTCTAGATTTTGGTTATTACAGATAGTGCTGCTGTGAACAGAGGGGTACCATTTGCCGATGTTATAAAATGATTTACGACTCAACTGATAGTAGTGGAGGAGAAGCTATTCTTTCAAATTCTAATTAAAAATATTACTGTGATTATTGTATCTTGAAACTTAAAAGGGGCTTTGGGCTGTGGCACATAAAGGATTGACTGCAGGGTGCTGAGAATGAGTTTAAACAATTAGAGGCCTTATTTGGGTGAAATGGGTAAAAGACAAATACCTAGGTGCCACAAAATAAGTGGCTCCATTTAAGGTTAAGCAAAAGAGAGGTTTATTCAATAAAATCACTGAGAATGTGATTGGAGATGTCTAGCTAAGAAAATAGGCAAAAGTTCAAAGTCTGCAAACTAAGTCAGCCAAGATCACCACGTGAAAAGACCAGGATCAATCCAGGAGCCAGAGCAAATGGAGAGTCCATGGTCATAGGATCAAGAGAGCTAGCTGCTCCAAGTCTGTCCTTAAATACATCCCAACAGGAGTCCAGTAGTAGCGCAGCGGGTTAAGCGCGCGGGCGTAAAGCACAAGGACCAGCATAAGGATCCCGGTTCCAGCCCCCAGCTCCCCACCTACAGGGGAGTCACTTCACAAGTGGTGAAGCAGGTCTCTGTCTTTCCCCCCCTTTCCATTTCTGTCCTATCCAACAACAATGACATCATCAACAAAAACAATAATAAAACAACAAGGGAAACAAAAGGAAATAAGTAAATATTTAAAAAAATAAAAAAATACATCCTATCAGTCTGCTCCACCTCAGGCTGATGTCATTTGTATGCTAATTGTCCTGAGAGTAGTGGAGGCATGCATGCATAGAACTTCAGTATGTGCGCGCGTGCGCATACACGCGCGTGCAAACACACACACACACACACACACATACACACACACACACACACACACACACACACACACACACACGAAGAAAGGGTGAAAGAAAAAAAAATTGACCCCATGCCTCAACTGTGAACATTTTGTATATTTTCTCCCATGTCAACTTTTTTCTGTGCACATTTTGTTTTCCTAACAAAGGTGAGACCATTCACATAAATGAAGTTATAATTTTTCATTGTGCTCCTTGATCAACTTCTCACTCTCCTTCCCAAGGGTCCTCCCACCATCCCTGCACATTCATGAGCCTTGGATTACTGGGATAGAAATAGGCTGCCAAGTAGATTCTGCTGAGAGGTCACTGCCTACAACTCATAAAGCAACAATTTTGGGCCATTCACTCCATTCTATAGACAGAAGCACTGAGAACCAGAGAGATGCAAAAAGTTACTCAAGGGCAAGAAGGACAAAGGTCAGAGACAGAACCTGTACCTGATTTGCATCTGGATGACTCCCTTACCCAACTGAAAGCAAAAAGCCCATTAGGACTTCCAGGACTAAACAAAGGGAGTGGTCTTGCTCCCTGCAGGAGAAGGTTGCTTCCCCAAAGCCTGGGCTGGGGAAGAGGGAGGAAGCAGGGAAGGCTGGGCTGTGGGCTGCTGCCTGCCAGGTCACCCAGCACAGCACAACTGATTGCACCATCACTCACGCCTTGTCAGGTCTTATTGCTCCAACATCCCCTAAATGACAAAGTTGGATTCATTAAGTGTAAATTCAATCAAACTTGAGAGAGAGAGAGAAAATAAAACTGACGGGGAATAAGAGAAATGGAAGTCCTGGTAAGCGGTTGTTGCTTTTCTTAGAAGGGGCCTCTAGGCTGGCTATGCTCAGGCCAGCTGGAGGCTGTGGAGTCTGCAAAGTTTCCAGGACCTCTCTGGTGAGCTGGTCCTGCTTCAAGTATTATCTGCAGCACTTACTAGCTAGCTGTGAAGACTTGGGCAAGTCAACTCTCTTCTGTAAACCTCAGTGTTCTTATCTGTGGGTGGAACCATAGTTCGTAAGTGTGATTTCACCAAGGACAAAATGTTACCATACACATTGTCAATATAATAAATAACGGAAGACAGGAATTTAACTTCCTGCTGACAAGGCAGAAATTAACCAAAGTAGAAATGCACTCATGTCAGGGATTCCAGGGCAGCCCAAGTCTCAGGTTGTAGAAGAAAAATGGCAAAGGGCAGAAGATGTTGAATCACAATATACAGAGCTGGCATTGTCCATAGGTGGGGTTCTCAAAACTGTGAAACTGTGCTGCACAAGAAAAATAGACCTTTTTACCAGGACCTAGTAGACATACTTGCACATCTATGTATATATGTAAGATAAAAGATTTTTAAGTAATCTGTATTTTTATTTTTTAATTTATTTTGTAGAGACAGAGAGAAATTGAGAGTGAAAGAAAAGTTAATGAGGGAGATAGAGACACCTGAAATACTTCTTCACTGATTGTGAAACTTCTTCCCTACAGATGGGGCTTGGGTTCTTGAACTCAGGTCCTCAGCATGGTAAAAAGTGTACTCAATTGGGTGCACCATTGCCCAGTCCCTTAAGTAAAGGTTAACTGCATTATAACATACATGCTAAGCTTTTTTAAATCATTTGCTTTACAGTTAACCACACACCAAATTAATTACATGACCTATTGATGAGGGCCTTGTCCAAAGTCACATATATATATTCAAAGAATATTGGGTCTAAAACCAGATCCTCTGATCTCTAGTCCATTCATCATCTCTCTCAGCCCAGTGCCTAGTTCAGGCTGTGTTAGTGTGGACCCAGAGAATACAGTGCAGAGAGCAATGGGAGGGGACAAACATGGAGGCTGGATAGTGCTGGGAATCCCTCAGGTTTGAGCAATACAACTCAAAGGAAAGGTTTCACAAATGCATTTGCACCCAAGAGGAAGCTAATAAATGGAGGCTGAGACAAGAAAGGCATTCAGAGATTATCCCAACCTGACTCTGCCACTGTGTTATGGTGGGTCATCGGAGGTGGAGCTTGTGATCTGTTCAGTTTTCCTTTAGAGATTTATATTTGATGACTAAGGTTCCATAGACTGAGGAAGGTTTAATAGGAAGTTCCCATAGGTATCCCACAGGCTGTTTTGAAGCACTGCCACCTACTGGTCACTCCTTTTCATTACATCTTTTACCTGCCAAGGGCAGTAATAACTCCTTAAATGTTTGGTCTTTTTCAGGGTGCAGAACTCACCCATATCATGCAAGTTCTCTGAATTCTCAGAAAAATCCCGAGAGGAAAAAAGAAACCAAATATTTTATCTTACCTGTGAAGAATTCTAGGACCAGAGAGACTGAATGACCCACTCAAGGACACACAGGATTCTCACAGGTGTATCTTGACTTCCATACAAAGTAATGCACTTCAGCAGGCTGACTAGTTAAAGGTAAAAGATAGGATTTGGGTAAAGATCTGTGACTGGGGAGAGGATGGAGTGGGAGCAGCTTGCTTTGGCAGTTCTAGGAGTCACATTTCATTGGAGCTAGTCATTCCTCCTCAAGACAGTTTGGAAACCTAGATCCAAAGTGATGTTACTGAGTTAATTCTGCACAAGGCAGTTTGGGGATGCAACAATCATAAGAACTATTCAGTTCATGTAGACAGCTGCCTTTTTATACCCTGGCAGAATACAACTTTGCTTTCTTTTATAAGTCAGTAAGCAAATAGAAATGGTGTGTTGGCTAAAATATTGGCTCAGTGTTAAAGTCAAATACCATCCTGTCCATTTTACTAGCCATGTGAGTTTGTGCAAGTTAGTCCAGCCCTACAACAAGGGTTCTTGGCTTCTTAAGATATAAAGGGGGTGTGCTCATTGTATTTTGTCTTGACTGTAATATGAATTAAAGGTGTTAATGTATGATTTACTTTATTTATTTATTTATTGTTTACCAGAATACTGCTCAGCTCTAGCTTATGTTGGCATGGGGATTGAACTTGGGACCTTGGAGCTTCAAGCATAAGTCTTTTTGCATAACCATTATGCTATCTCCCCCCACAAGGTGTATAATGTATGTAGAGTCTTGGAGATAGCTGAAACATGGCAGGTATTTTGTAGGTACTAAATAGTTTTAAAGAGTTAGGAGGAGTTTGAGTTACACCAACTGGACTGAAACTGAGCCATTTTGCCATCTTAGGCAGTTGTCTTTCTGGGCTTTCCCCACGTGGGCACTGATCACTCCTGTGACTAAGCAGACTCCCATGACTGTTGCTCAATCACCACATTCAAGGTCAGCTGGGTGGTGGCTTTGCTGGTGTGACAGAGGGGCTGGCAGATTGGCTAGAATAGCACTCTTCTGTTCCCCCCTTGGAACTGTTTTATATAGCAGGGTCAAGCAAGCAGAACTGCAATTTCAACAAATGCACTGAGGCAGATACCCTTGAAACAAATGCACTGAGGCAGATACCCTTGAACTCTGGTGACTTACAAGATACAAGAGCCTCATCATCATCCTTAGCCAAACATTCAGTTCCTGAGTACACTTAGCTTGTCATCGCCAACTAATAGACTGTTCCACTCATGGAAACTGACCAGAATGAGCCTTTGAATCAAAGTGAGGCCTGCTTGAACAAATAGGACTATAGCTGCCTCCTCCCTCCCCCATACTCCCAGGATTGTTAAGAGAGGTGGATACTTTCTGAAGGAAACTAACTTACAGGGGATGATCAGCCCAGCTATTTTAATAATGACCCTACTTGTTCTGTGAGGAGCCACTGTAGCTCAGCCCCCTTTGTGGAATGCTTCTAAAGTCTACCTTTGCAACTAGAGTAGGGCTACCTACAGAAGGCTAGTGTTAGTGGTGGTGAGGAAGAGG
The DNA here is from genome assembly GCF_950295315.1 of Erinaceus europaeus. Classification (NCBI taxonomy): domain Eukaryota; kingdom Metazoa; phylum Chordata; class Mammalia; order Eulipotyphla; family Erinaceidae; genus Erinaceus; species Erinaceus europaeus. The sequence goes on along the minus strand of NC_080171.1, from coordinate 82,316,437 downwards.
GAGTATTTACTTGGAAAATAAAGAAAATGAACAAGTATTGATCAGTTACTTCTAGCCCAGAACTGTGCTAGAAGTTTTAGATGCAGCAGTTGATTTCTTCCCCTAATTTCCTTGAGTAGTGGATGATTTGAGGCCATTAAAAAACAAATAATTGGGGGGGGGGGCAGTAGCGCACCAGGTTAAGTATAGTTTACACATAGTACAAAGTGTGAGGACCCACACAAGGATCACAGTTCAAGCCCTGGCTCTCCATCTACAGGGGGGTCACTTTGCAAAGTGGTGAAGCAGGTCTGCAGGTAGGTGTCTTTCTCCCCCTCCTCAGTCTTCCTGTCCTCTCTCAATTTCTTTCTGTCCTATCTAACAACAGCAGCAACCCAACAACAATGGAAAAATGATGACCTCCAGAAGCTGTGGATTCAAAGTGCAGGCACCAAGTCCCAGCAATAACCCTGGAGGCAAAAAAAAACACCCCAAAACCCCCACAAATAATAACCTTATTGTGATATAATTCACATACCATGAGTCCAGATCCTCTAGAGAAAGACAGTTATATAGATTTATATAGATAAGAATATATATATTGTATGTGTGTACATAATGTATGTTTTTTTCTTAAAACAAATATCTAGGAGCCTGGTGGTGGCGCACCTGGTTAAGTGCACATGTTACAATGCACAAGGACCTGGGTTCGAGCCCCCGGCCCCCACCTGTAGAGGGCAAACTTCATGAGTGGTGAAATAATGCTGCAGGTGTCTCTGTCTCTCTCCCTCTCTATCTCCTCTGCCCCTCTTGATTTCTGGCTCTTTCTATCTAACAAATAAGTAAAGATAGTAAAAAAAACAAACAAACAAAAAAAAAACCCAGATATCTAAAACAGCCACAGCCCGAAGGCAGGAAGAGACTAAAGGATGTCTCACTCAAATAGTTGGGTAGGGAGATGATTCAGTCTTCCTACACCTTTTTTTAAAATTTATATATATATAAAAGAAACACTGACAAAAACCATAGGATAAGAGGGGTATAACTCCACACAATTCCCACCACCAGAACTCTGTATCCCATCCCTGATAGCTTTCCTATTCTTTATCCCTCTGGGAACATGGACCTAGGGCCATTATGGGGTGCAGAAGGTGGAAGGTCTGGCTTCTGTAATTCCTTCCCCACTGAACATGGGCATTGACAGGTCTATCTGTACTCCCAGCCTGTCTCTCTCTTTCCCTAGAGGGGTGGGGCTCTGGGGAAGCTCAGCTCCAGGACACATTGGTGGGGTCATCTGCCCAGGGAAGTCAGGTTAGAATCATGTTAGCATCTGGAACCTGGAACCTGGTGGCTGAAAAAAGAGTTAGCATATAAAGCCAAACAAATTGTTGAATAATCATGAATCTAAAGGCTGGAATAGTTCAGATGAAGAGTGGGGGGCGGGGTCTTGGTTTTGTAGATAGTTAGTAGGCTTATTTTAGTTATATTCCAAAAGGACCATGACTATACTAGTTTTTCTTTATTTTCTTGAGTCTGACATCTGATATGCAGGTTATTGTCTGACATCTGATATCCGAGTTATTGTCTGGGGATGTTGGGTAGTATGCCACCTCCCCCTGGATTCTGCTTAACCATATGCCTATATAGGGATTTACTGATCCAAAGCTTTGGTCTATTTACATAAATCACTTTTACATAAAGCACTCCAGGGCATTGGTGGTTCAGTGATAGGATTCTCGCCTGTTCCGCCCCCTCCTTGTCACACTCTGATTTTCACCAGTCACTTTTCTCTCCACCCTCTCTATATCACATCCTGTTTCCACCCTACTTGGAGAGTATAAAAACAGCTGCTCTTCTGATTAAAGACACCTGGAAATTGCTTTCCGGCTCTGAGAGTTCCAGAGTGTATCTCCTGCGGAAGTTAGTGCTGCACGAGTTCCTGATCCCTCTCCCACGCAGCAGCCTAGATCGGCTCCAGTTGAGTTCTCTCCAAGCCAGAGAGCACTACCTCGGGAAGAAGTACCCTCAGGCTATCCCGGCATCTGGCGCCCGGAACAGGGACCCGTAAGCAGCAGATTTACAAGAAGACATCTTAGATAAGTACACACCTTTTGGGTATCTGCAATATTGTGTTAAGGCACTGTGATTTTTTTCTTTTTTTTTCTTATTGTTTTCCTGAGATCTCTCCACCATGGAAAATCTTTTCCAAATTCTGCATTCTTTTTCCAGTATACAATTTTTATATATCTGGGACATTTTTCTCGGGGCTTCACCTTATATCCTGTTGATCATCATAGCAGCTTTTAAGGGATATATAGGGCAACCTCTCAAAAGGCTTAAGGACCTAGAGGCTGAGGTCCAAGAGATAAAGGAAGTAATCATAGAACTTAACCAGCACCTTAAAAACAAGAAGAAGCAAAGGCCTGTCGTGATCTTGACCCACCCTAATTCCTCTGCATCTTGCCCTGAGGCCCCTATTTTGGCATCTTGCCCTGAGGCCCCTATTTTGGCAGACACGTGTCCAAATTCTCCTTTGGACTCCACAGCCACTTCTTCGGCCACCCCCATTTTGGCAGACACGTGTCCGGAACCTCCTGCTGCCTCCACAGCTGCTTCTTCACCCACCCCTGTTTTGATAGACACATGTCCGAATTCTCCTGTAGCCTCCAAAACCACTTCTTCGGCCACTTGTCCAGAAGCTTCCACTTCGGTGACTCCTCCTACCGCTACACACTTATCAGAGCAAGTCTACACATTTCCGGTCAATGTTGCCCCCAATAGACAAAAACCTCAGGCCTGGTATCCATATTCCGCCACAGACCTGAAGGAACTACGCCAGGCTATCAAAGATGACGGTATTCATGCCCCATGGACCAGGTCCATTTTATAAGGCCTGCTTCAGAACCTTAATATCCCCCAAGATTGGAGAGATGTGACTCGTGCTACGCTCCCAGGCCCCCTCTTCCTGCAATGGGAGGCATTCTTTCGCGACGAATGTTTACAACAATCGCGGAAAAATATTCAAAATCAGCCAGAGGGTAATTTTGATGCATTGTTTGGAACAGGCCAATTAGAAACAGGGATTCAACAGGCGGAAGCCAAGTTTCCACCAGGGTATTTTGATCAAGTACGCCTGTGTGCATTAAAAGCATGGGAGCGATTAACACCACCCATGGGAGCAGCCTCAGCCCCCATTCTCTCCCTGCAACAAGAACCTGATGAATCCCTCGCTAAATTCATTGCCAGGGTCCAGTCGAGTTTGGAAAGGAAGATTTATAATCCTGACGCTCGTTTTCTCCTCCTGCGATCCATAGTCTGGGATGGAATGCTTCTGCATTTTCGACAGGCCTGTATCACTCTTAAAAACGAACACCCAGATACTTGGATTCTAGCTACACAGGATCTCAGATCAAGCTCTTTTCAAGGACCTATGTTACAGGCCTATGCAGCTACCTTACATAAGCAAAAAGGGGCTTGCTTTCAGTGCGGTCGCCAAGGGCATTGGCGTAACCAATGTCCAGAAAATAGACCGCGATCCCGCCTCCAGTCAGGGAATCAGAGACCACGAATACCTTGTCCCAGATGCCAGAAAGGATTTCACTGGAGGAGAGATTGTTGGTCAAGGTTCCATAGGAACGGCACGCCTCTGCCAAATGTAAACAGGGATTTAAACTAGGTATGGGGCTTCCCTTAGCCCCGCCCCCAAGAGGGAAGGAAGCAGGTCGCCCGCTTGGTGCTGTGCCCTTCTTCCACAAACAGAAGCCCAGCTTGGGACCCAATCCATCGTTATACCCACCACGCCAAGTAACAATAACAGAGGGTGAGCAGAAGGAGGAACCCGCGGTATGTGGGAACTTCCAGCATAGAAATAACCGGCTGGAGAAAGAGAACAGCTCGAATTCGGAGCCTGAGATTTTATGGACCACCCCTGTTTTAGAAAGGGGTCACCCAACTATGACAGTAAAGATTGGTAATATTCCTTTTAAGTGTTTGATTGACACGGGAGCAGATAAGACAATATTAAGACAATCAGAGGTTCCCCAGAGTTGGGAACTCCTCCCAGGACCACGCTTACATGGTGTTGGAGGATTGACTCATGCATTCCGCACACGAGATTCCCTTGTGTGGGAAGATCCAGAAGGGACTACCGGACGCTTTCAGCCTTTAATAGCTGATATAAGTACCAATTTATTGGGAAGAGACTTGCTGGAATCTTTAGATGTAGTGATATCCTCAGACACCTCTGCAGGACACCACACTCACTCCTGTGAGAGTGCTAGACCCAACCAGCACCCCCAATACTAACTGACACTGTTCGTAACAGAACTCCCCGCTTAGATTGGCTTTCTAATGAGCCTGTCTGGGTGGAACAGTGGCCTTTGCCTAGGGAGAAGCTAGAAATTTTTAAAAAACTCGTCCAAGAGCAGTTATCTTTGGGACACATTCGTCATTCTCGGAGCCCATGGAATACTCCAGTCTTTGTGATTAAAAAGCGCTCAGGAAAATGGCGCCTCCTCCAAGATCTTCATGCAGTTAATAAAACCATGCAGGTTTGGGGCTCCCCCCAAAGGGGTTTGCCTCTTGCTTCCGCAATTCCCACAGGAATTCCAATCATAGCTATTGATATACAGGATTGTTTTTTCTCTATTCCCTTACACCCACAAGATTGTAAACGTTTTGCTTTCTCTGTTCCTTCTATTAATAATGCCAGCCCTGCCGATAGATTTGAATGGGTTGTACTGCCCCAGGGCATGGCTAATAGTCCTACTATTTGTCAAGAGGTTGTTAAATCTGCCCTTTTTCCATATATTCATAAGGGCCTTAAGGTTTTTCATTATATGGATGACGTGTTAATATGGGGAGAATTACATACAGATCTCTCCGCCCTATGTGATTTTCTAATCCCTGCCTTAAAGAGAAGTGGACTTAATGTAGCTCCTGAGAAGATACAGCTAATCCCTCCAATATCTTTCTTAGGCTCAGAGATTTCCCTAATGCAGATTCATCCTTTAAAACTTTGTGTTACTTTTCCTTCTAATCTCACTCTCGCTTCTTTACAAAGTTTTCTTGGAAATTTGAATTGGCTTAGGCAGTATCTTTATCTGCCTACGAGCTGCCTGCAACCACTGTTTGATCTGTTAAAAGGAAACAAACAGCCCTCCTCAAAGCGTATGTTAACCCCCGAAGCATCCTTGGCTCTGGAAAAAGTTAACCAGGCTCTCCAGGACATGCACCTCGTTCGGTTCTCCCCCTCCTCTCCAGTAAATCTTCTAATCTTTAACTCCACCCCCACGGTAGTGGGGGCATTGTGGCAGAAACATGATGTTCTCCAATGGCTTCATACGCCAGTAGGTGGAGCTCCAAGACTCCTTACCGAGATTGATGCCTTAGCATTTATGGTTCACCAAGGAAGAAACAGATCGGTTCAGGTCTTAGGAAGGGAACCAGATTCAATCATTCTTCCCTTTTCTCTCCCTGATACAGAATGGCTCATACGCCACCATTCTCGTTTTGCCATAAGTTTAATGGGTTTTCCAGGACAATTAGATAATCATTTTCCCTCTAATAATTTGATAGCTTCTTTACCTCTGTTGCCTCTACTAGTACCTAAACTTTTCTCTTGAGATCCCATCCCCTCTGCTCCTACAGTGTTCACTGATGGTGGAAAAAGGGGGCTGCTGCCCTTATATATTATCCAGACCAGCAATACCCCAAACCTCTCTTTACTGAACTTCCTGATAATTCCCCTCAGTACAAAGAACTTTATGCTGTTTTCCTTGTATTAACATCTGTACCAGAATCCTTCAACCTTTTTTCTGACAGTGTGTATACTGTTAACTTACTTCCATGGCTTGCTCGATCTTATGTAAGAATTGATGACAACCCACTTTCTCCTCTTTTAATTCAAATTGCCTCTATGCTCTGTTCTCGAACCCATCCACTGTATGTTCAGCACCTACGTTCCCACAGCCCTCTTCCTGGTCCCCTGTCCGAAGGGAATGCTGCAGCTGACCGCCTTGCCTCCACAGGAATTCTCCTAGCCTCTGTCTCTAATCCTGCTGACTTTCATTCCCTAACCCATGTTAATCTTAAAGGTCTTCGAGCTCAATTTCCTGATATTCCTCTGCCACAATTAAAATGTATTCTTGCTACATGTTCCTCCTGTGCAGGTCTAATCAAAACACCTGCTATTCAGACTCTGGGGATTAATCCTTGAGGTTTAAAAGCCAACGCTCTTTGGCAAATTGATGTTACCCACATACCTAACTTTGGCAAACAAAAATATGTGTTCATCTCAATTGATACCTTCTCTAAGTTTATGTGGACTACAGCTCAGACTGGAGAAAACTCAAAAAAGCTTATAAGCCATATGCTCTCCTGTTTTGCTGTAATGGGCTTACCTCTTCAACTTAAAATGGATAATGGACCTGCTTTTACCAGCAAACAATTTAAAGATTTTTGTTCCCTCTGGAACATTACTCATACTACAGGCATTCCGTATAATCCACAGGGACAAGGCATTGTTGAGAGGGCCCATCAAACTCTTAAGGCTCAATTAAATAAAGAAAAAGGGGAAATGTACCCCCCTAATATCCAGCTGGCAAAAGCCTTAACTACATTAAATCTCTTTAATATTTACAAAAACTCAGACCAACCTCCTATAATTCTTCAATGGCAAACACCACCCACCCTCCCAGCTATTAAAGTCAAATGGAAAGACCCACTTGATAAAATTTGGAAAGGACCTGACCCCCTGTTGACTATGGGGAGGGGTTTCGCATGTATTTTTCCACAAAATTACTCCAAGCCTGTTTGGGTTCCTGCCCGCCATGTTCGGCAATACCCACATGATGGCGCTGATATCCCTGAAGAACAAGAAACACTGCAAGAAGACTGGCTGCAAGAGGACTGGCTACAGGATCCATAATACAGCATGGCAGAATAAAAAAAAAAAAATCTGATTCACAGAACTCTTCCCCCCCCGAATGAATGTCTTATGCTATGACTGGCCAGTTGTGTTTTGTGAATGAGTGAGTGAAAAAAAAAATTGAGTGAGTTGAGTGACCAAAATTTTTGTATGACCCATTGTGCTCAGAGTACTCTGAAAGTTAACTGACTTTATATAAAATGGCTGGACGCAGCCATGGTTTCTGGAGACGTCCAGAAACAGTCCAAAAATTGTTCATTCCCCCTTTTGATTTCTTTTTTAAGTCTTGATATCAATATGAAATGTTTAGTCTTAAACTGTGTGAGTAAAGATTGTTCAACTATGACAGTAGATCTAAATTCACATTTGAAATGATATATCTTATTTACAAGTTTTTCTCCTCCTGTGTGTTATAAACTATATGTTTAATATGCGTGTTTCAAGTTTGGTAAACATTAACTTAACAGTTAAATTGTAACTTCGAAGCTACATTTTGACGAGAAGAGGTAAAATCAATTCATTTAAGTAACTGAGTGTTTAAGGTAAAACTCTAAATATTCAATGTGACAATTCATCATCTCCTAAGTTAAAATACAAATTCTCTATACAGGAAATTTTTGGAGGGCCCCCAAAAATGTCCTGTAAGCTATCTTGTGGAAATTAATCCACAACAAATTTGGCATCAATCCGATATTGTAAATGTACCAAAAAAAAAATTGTCACTAAAATGTGTTAACTCTAGTAACCTGAGTTTGCTTTAAAACCCAATGTAAAAATAGTTAAGAATCAATATATGTGACTTAAATTCAGTATGAAAACTTTGCTATATAAAGACTGCTACATGAGGTCACGTAAGATAACCTTTACACGAAATTATAAAGATACCTAAACCAATTATAATCATTGAGTTATCAATTGTAGTAAACTTCTAATTTGTTACAAAGTTTTTTCATAAGTAATTGACTACAGCTATGACAAGCCTTCACATAAAGAAGCATCTGCTCATATAGAATCCCCAGAAATCCATCTTGGACCCCTGACCTCTGACATCACCCACAATTACAGCCATCCCCCAAAACCCATGATGTGACCTGACACGATCTGGAGAACCTGATTCACAGACTCCAAAGGACAAGACTTTCCTACTGCCTTTCTCTCAACCATCGGTGTCTGCTCTTCCTGCTTCTGTTTCACCCACCATGTTTTGGCGGTTCCAGGTCACTCTCTACAGAGAAGAAAAGTTCCAGTGGCCATCCTCCTCCATCAAGATAGACGTGTGGCATTTATTTCCTGGCCTTTGACATTGGACTGATGCTTCTATAGAACTTGCTGGACACTCCTTTTATACTGCTGGACTTCTTGAAGAATGACTGTAGCAGTTCATAGAACTTACCGCCAGCTGACTCGGGATTTTGCAATGCCAGATCACCCCTCTAGCCCCTCGGCTTATCAGGCCCCCACTCCTCCACCCATCAGGCTCACTCTGTCTCTTGCTACTCTTACTTATCCCTCCCTGTCTTGTGCTAGTTCTTTTTGAAGACACTTACACACTATCATTCTGCTTTCTTCCCAACAGGTTTCCGTTCACCCCTACACTGCTATTCCCCTGACAGAGATGAAGCCTTTTACAGACATTGACCCAGTTATATATGGCCATTAAGTAAGAGGAAGATGTTGGGGAATTGTGAGGATATGGTTGAGCTTGGAAGGGCTTGAGCCTGAGGGGTGTGTCAATCCTGTTAGTCTCTCTCTCCACGGAGAGGTTGAGCAAGGAGGGACAGTAGAACCCCAAAAAAGGTGTGCCTCTTATCAGTCTCCCTGCCTCACAAAGTGCCCCGCACTCCTTATACTATGGCAAATAGTTAAAAAGAAAGGGGGAGATGTTGGGTAGTATGCCACCTCCCCCTGGATTCTGCTTAACCATATGCCTATATAGGGATTTACTGATCCAAAGCTTTGGTCTATTTACATAAATCACTTTTACATAAAGCACTCCAGGGCATTGGTGGTTCAGTGATAGGATTCTCGCCTGTTCCGCCCCCTCCTTGTCACACTCTGATTTTCACCAGTCACTTTTCTCTCCACCCTCTCTATATCACATCCTGTTTCCACCCTACTTGGAGAGTATAAAAACAGCTGCTCTTCTGATTAAAGACACCTGGAAATTGCTTTCCGGCTCTGAGAGTTCCAGAGTGTATCTCCTGCGGAAGTTAGTGCTGCACGAGTTCCTGATCCCTCTCCCACGCAGCAGCCTAGATCGGCTCCAGTTGAGTTCTCTCCAAGCCAGAGAGCACTACCTCGGGAAGAAGTACCCTCAGGCTATCCCGGCATCGGGAGATGATATTATGGCTAGAAAAAGGGCTAGAAAACTGGATCAGGGAAGAGAGTAGCTCCCAAATATGGGAAAGGTATATAAATATTGTTGACTGTAAACCCATGAATTTTCCCTCCTTACCTACTTCCTATTATACTTCCCTCACTCACTACAAAGATAACATTATTAAAGTAAGGACTGCAAAAGCTGAATAAGGGCAAGAGACTGGCATACTTTAATGATGATTCTTTAGTCACAGTCAGGCCACCCCATCAACTGCGGCCCTAGCTGGGGAATCCTGAGATTCCCAAACAAATATGATGGGCCTTGAATAAATCCCTCTCTCCATTGTTATTGGTCATCTATATCAGGAAAAACACAATAGCCCCCACATGACCTTGCCCTCAACTTGGATTAACAATGGTAGAGAATGTCCCCTCCTTGGAAGGGAGGCTGGACAACATACTTTATGTTCCACCTGAGGAAGATGGGTCCTGAAATTGGGGCAGCTTGGAACATTCCTACTCATGACCACAGAATGTGGGCTCAGATCTACAGGGATGCAGAAGTCATATAGGCTCCTAAGCTGAATATGAGCCCCAGATCCGATCAAATTGATGAGATCTACACCTTATTTTTAAGGTAGGTCCTTTTTAAATATTTTGTTTATTTATTTATAGGATAAATACAGACACAAATCAAGAGGGAAGGAGGACATAGAGAGGGAAAAAGAGAGACACTACAGGACTGCTTCCCTGCTCTTAAAGTTTTCCCTTTGTAGGTGGGAACTGAGGACTTGAACCCATGTTCTTGTTCATTGTACCAAGTGTAGTCAACTGAGTGAGCCACTGTCTAGTCCCCTTCCTCCACCTTTGTGGTATTATGAGATGCTAAATGAGTTGTGTGATGCTCAGTCATTTCACTCTGTTCACCAGTTCAAATGCTAATCTCCTCTGGAAACATCCTCACAGACACACCCAGAGTAATGTTTAGCTAAATGTCTGGGGACCCCATGTCCCAGTAAACTTAACGCAGAAAATTAACCATCAGAGCATCAACTCACCCTCTGAAAGTGGACCAGTCAGTTGTTTCAGTGCATTTACCAAGTTTTGCAACCACACCAGTGTCTAATTTCTTTTTTCTTTTTCTTTTTTTTTCAGGGTGGCGGGGTCACTAGGTGTAATACTTTTGTTTGTAAAGTTACCTCTCTAAGTATTTTTCACGCCTGAAGCTTTGCTGTTAAACTGAAATGTTTTGGTTTATTGCTAGTAATAATTTGTGTTTGATAGGTCTATGTTTTTCCAAATAAAAACCTTTTTTTTTTTTTTTTTAACCAGAGCACTGTTCAACTCTGGCTTATGGTGGTGTGGGGGATTGAACCTGGGACTTTGACCATTGTCTAATTTCAGGACGTTTCACTATTCCCACAACTCCCCTCCCCACACCCATTTAATATATCTCCTCCCCATTTCTCTCTTCTGTCAGCCCTAGAAAACCACAAATCTACTTTCTGTGTATATGGATCTGTCAAACCTACACATTTCACAGAAATTAAATCATTTTTAGGTAGTCTTTAGTAAATGTTTGGGTTTTTTTCACTCATTGTGATGCTTTTAAGGTTCATTATGCTACAGTATGGATCAATACCTCACCACTTTTAATGGCTGAATAATATTCAATTGCATGGATAACACATCAAGTTTATCCAATTATAAGTTGATGGACATTTGAGTTGTTTCCACATTTTATCCGAGTAATGCTATTATGAACATTCATGTGCATGTTCTTGTGTAAACATATGTTTTCAATTCTCTTGAAATTGGGAGTAAAATTACTAACAGTGGAATTGCTGGGTCATATGATGATGTTATGTTTCACTTTCTGAAGAACTGCTGTACTGGCCCAAGGCAACTGAAACACTTTTCCTGCCTCCAGTGTATGAAAGGTCTAGCTTCTTCACATCTTCAACATTACTTAGTATGTCCATTGTTCCTTTTATTTTGTTTTAATTTGTTTATAAAAAGGAAACACTGACAAAACCATAGGATAAGAGGAGTACAACTCCGCACAATTCCCACCACCAGAAGTCCGGATCCTCTCCCCTCCCCAGATAGCTTTCCTTTTTCCTTTTTAAAAAGACATTTTATTTTAATGAGAGGGAGAGATACAGGGAAAAAGACCAGAACACGCTCAGCTCTGGCATGTGTTGGTGCTGGGTACTGAACCTGGAACCTCAGACCCTGCGGCATGAAAGTCTTTTGCATAAATAACAATTATGGTTTCTCTAGGTTTATGTCCATTTTTCTTTTCTTTTCTTTTTTTATTATCTTTGTTTATTGGATAGAAATAGCTTAAAATTGAGAGGGAAGGGTAAGATTCAGAGGGAGTAAGGCAGAGAGACACCACTCGTGAAGCTTTCCCTCTTCTTCTTCTAGCGTTTGCCCTTCTTCCGTAGCCAGTCAACGGTGTCAGGTTGAGCCTGATGTAAAGTTTCGAGACCTCCTTTGAATCTGGAGAGGTGGCAGTCGTTGACTATGTGGGTCATAGTCTGTCTGGAGCCACAGGGGCAGTTCGGGTCGTCTCTGGCTCCCCAGCGGTGGAACATAGCGGCGCACAGGCCATGGCCTGTTCGATAGCGCTTTCCCTCAGTAGGTAGTGACTGGGGTCTCAAACCTGGGTCCTTCCACATTTTAACTTGTAGGCTCAACCATGTGTGCCCATGTCCATTTTCCTATACTGGCAATCCTAGCAGAAAGGAGGTGGTATCTCACTGTGATTTTTATTTGCATGCCTCTAACAGCTAATGTTGTTAAACATCTTTGTATGTTCTTATTGGTCATTTCTATACCTTTTAAACATTTTTTATTTATAAAATGGAAATATTGACAATATTATAGAATAAGAGGGGTACATTTCCACACAATGCCCACCCTTAGAGCTCCATATCCAATCCCCTCCCTGGATAGCTTCCCTATCCTTTATCCCTCTGGTAGTATGGACCCAGGATCATTATGGGGTACAGAAGGTGGGCGGTCTGGCTTCTGTAATTGCTTCTCCGCTGAACATGTTGACAGGTTGATCCATACTCCTAGCCTGTTTCTCTCTTTCTCTAGTGGGGCAGGGATCTGGGGAGGTGGAGCTCCAAGACACATGGTGGGGTCATTTGCCCAGGGAAGTCAGGTTGGCATCATATCATCTAGAACCTGATGACTGAAAAAGAGTTAAGACAGAAAGCAGAGCAAATTGTTAACTAATCATGAACCTAAAGGCAAGAATATGGCAGGTGAAGATTTGGGGTCTCTGTTTTGGAGACAGCTTAAATTAGATCTGTTTTAGATATATCCCAAGGGGCCCATGACATAACTAGTTTTTGCTTGAGCCTGACAGCTAATATGCAGGTGGACCCAGTTTATTGTCTGATAGTGCCTTAGTTGGAAAAGGGACTAGAAAGCTGGATCAGGGAAGATAGTATATCCCAAATATAGGGAAAGTATAGAAATATTGTTGACTGTAAGCCCCACTGATTTAATCTGGGGTCCATATTCAGCACAGGAGCCTATGTTAACTCTGCACCTCTGTAGGTCTGATCTCACATTCTGTGGTCGTGGCTAGGAACATTCCAGGCTGCACTAATTTTAGCACCCATCTTCCCCAGGTAGTGGGTAGAGTATGTTGTCCAACCTCCCTTTGGAGAATAGAACATTACCTACTATTATTGATCCACATTGAGGCCAAGGCCCACAAAGGGGTCCATTATGTTGTTCCTGATGGAGATGAGCTAGGGAAAAATATATATATCTGTGCCTTTTTAAAGATATACGTATTTGATTAATGTATATTCAAGACTTTTGGTCTCTGATTATGAGTATAATTTTTATTTGAATTAACTTTCTTTTTCCTGTCATAAACTTCACTGGGCTGACTTTCAGATACAGTGGGAAAGAAAAAGACACACAGAGAAAGGGAAAGATAGCACAACTCTCCCTCCAATGCTGGCGGCCTGGCACAGTCCTGCCTGGCAAAGCAGATATGATCCCAGATGAACTATCTTGTCTGTCTAAATCTAATTTTAATTAGGTTATTTATTTTCTGACTATTGGATTGTGAGATTTCTTTCTTCTTTCTGTCTTTCATCCAAAGCAGGCATAGTACCAGGCAAGCCTATACGATTTCTGACCCCACCCCTTAATCAAATACATAATTTGAAAATATTTTTTCCATTGTATCTAACATGTTTACCCTTTGTTATTGTATTTTCAATTATTAGTGATTTAATGGTGATTTACATAATTATACATTTTCAGGGGTATAGTTTTATATTCCAAAGCGTGTGTAAGTCACTGCATCCACCATGGCACTTCTCTCCCTCTCACCTCATAACTGCCACTATCTTCACAAAGTTTGAGAGACAGTCTGGTTATTCTGCAAGTCTTTTGCCTAAGTTATTTATATTCCATATGAGCTAAACCATCCAGTAGTTGTCTCACTTCTTTATTTCACTTAGAAAGTCTTTGTAAATCTGACAGTATCTTTTTTTTAAAAAAAATATATATTAATGAGATAGATAGAGAAGAGCTCAGCTCAGCTCTGGCTTATGGTGGCATGGGGGATTGAACCTGGGACTTCACAGCCACAGGCATGAAAAGTGGGGGTTTTTTTTGCCTAACTATTAATAATCAGTCTTTCCCACCTTTTTTTTTTAAGCTCAAAGGCTTTTTAAAAAGATTGGATGAAGTCAAATTTATTTTCTTTTGTCACTTATGTTTTTGGGTGCCTCATTTAAGAAACTATTTTTGTGACCAAGCTAATGATTTATTTTCTTATGATTTTTTACTTTAAGTTCTTACTTTAGTTCTATGGTTCATTTTCAGTTAACCTTTGAATAATGTGTAGTAGCGTGTAGTTTAAGGGCCCAATTTCATTCTTTTACATGTGAATAATTAGTTGCCCAGTGTCATTTACTGAGAAATACTCTTCCACCATTTGTCTGGGCACTCTGCTGCAAATCAGTTTTCTATATACATGTGGATTGATTTCTGTACTTTCAATTCTCAGCCATAGTTACTCCTTATGGAGAGTGCCATTTAATCTTGGTTAATGCAACTTTGTAGAAGAAGCCTTTAGATAGAAAAATTGAAGCTCTGAGTTCTTTAGTTTTCTTTTTATTTTAATCTTTATTGGATAGAGACAGTCAAAAATCAAGAGGCACAGGGGATATAGAGAGGAAGAGAGACAGAGAGACACCTGCTTTACTGCTCACAAAGCTTTCCCCCTGCATATGGGGGCTTTGGGGGGGGTTGAACCTGGGTCTTTGTGCACTGCAGCATGTGCACTCTACCAGGCGCGCCACTCAAGATCATTGGCCCTACTCTTAATTTCCTGCATTTCCATGTGAATTTTAGAATCAGTTTGCCAACTTTTGAAGAAAAAGCAGTTGGGAATTTGCAAAGATTTAACTGAATTTATAAATGAACTTGATGAGCATTGCCATCTTGTCAATAGCAAGTCTTTTGTGAACACAAGATGTCTACATTTATTTAGTTCTTTAATTTCTTTCAGCAGTGTTTTATAGCTCTAATTGTGGAAGCCTGGCACTTCTTTGGCTAAATTTACTCCAAATTTTATAGCTTTCTTTAAAGTTACTATGAGTGAAATACCTTTCCCAATTTCCTTTTTGGATTGTTGTTGGGAATGTATAGAGAGATTTTTTTTTGTTGTTATTTTATTGAGGGGTTAGTGGTTTATAGTACAATGCAGACACATGGATAGTGGATTTTAGATATTAATTTTGTGTTCTTTAACACTGCTGTTGATACTGTCTTACAGGTGAGACAAAAGAAGAGCAAACAAAGTGATTACCTTGACAGCACATGATGTTTGGTCTTTCTAGTTTCCCGTCCTTTGCAGAGACTGCTATACTACTGTATAGAGATCTTGCTCAGTCTGTGGTCTAAAGGGTGCTTTCTATCTCCTCACTCTCATCCAGGAATGTATCATGGCCATCTTTCCTCAACCATGGGTGAAATCCTGATGAGGTATGAAGTAAATATGGAGAAAATTATAGCTAAGAGTTGGAGAGTGAAAGATCATCGTTCTCATAGTTGGGAACCTAGATCCAGCTATGTGTGAAACCCATTTCTTGATACTTCTAGATACATTTTTTCATACTTTTTAAAAACTCATTGAAGTGGGCTTCCTAAGCCAGTGAAATAGCTCACTTGGATAATGTATTGCTTTTCCATGTACATGATCCAAGTCAGAGCTTAGCTTCCACCCATTGAAGGAAGCTTTGGTGCTATGGTTTCTTTCACTTCCTGTCTCTATTCCTCTATTAAAAAAATAAAAAAAAGCAGAAGAGGAAGGAAAAAGAGGAGGGAGAAAAGGAGGAGGAAACGAAGAGGCATTCTTTGAATTGGGCTTCCATCACATCTCACTTGAAAGACCATGTGGTGGGACCCAGGTCTCCTGTCCTTGTGTCTAATATCCTCTTTGCAAACCAGGGGAAGTGACATCTCCTTAGGATTTGCCTGGGGCCTGAGATTTCCCATAATCCAATTAATAAATTGTCTAAGTTAGAAGGCCAGTTCCCAATTAGTTCTTTTCCCTCCCTAGTGCCTCTCTGAGCTTTGCAGGTAGTAGCTCCCTGTAAAGCCAAGAGGGGCCCCCACCTTGCATGTTCCCTCCTTGGGAATCAGGGGTCTTGAAATTAGTTGATTCTTGATAAGCCCTAATTATAAATTAGGTCTTATTATCTGTGGCTCCTGAAACTACGCTGGATGAATTAAAACCCTAGGAAAAGGAATATTTCAATTAACCATATGAACTCAGGTAATTGCCTACTGAGGAGAAGCCTTTCTGAGCGAGTCCTGGAGCAGTTATGAGGACATCAGAAGGGGAAGACAGAGTCTGCAGAGTCAAAAATGAGAGCTACTGTGTTCATAGGACCCTGGCTTAGAAATGACATGAGTTGAAAGTATGTAGTAGGTAGCCAGCACTTCATCTTAGCACCAGAGAACCAGTGTCAGAGTCCTCTCTCTATCATCCAAGGCTCCAAAAGACTCTGTGCCTCAGTTTTCTCACCTTAAAATGGACTTTAAAGGGAGGCGGCATCCTGACTTCCCTGAGCAGACAACTTCACCAGTGTGTCCCTGAACCTTACCTCTCCAGAGCCTTTTACCCTAGAGAATGGTAGAAACAGGCTGGGGGTATAGACTGATCTGCCAACATCCTTATCCAGTGGAAAAGCAATTACAGAAGCCAGACCTCCTTGGTCCAGGGGACCAGGCAGTAGTGCAACAAGTTAAGCTCACATACTACAAAGTGCAATGATCCAGGTTTGAACCTCTGGCTCCCCACCTGCGGGGGGGGGGGGGGATGCTTCACAAGTGGTAAAGTCTGTAGGTGTCTCTCTGTCCCTCTCCCTCTCTTCCTCCCCTTCTCCTCTCAATTTCAATCTGTCCTATCCACAAAAAAAAAAAAAAAAGGAAAAAAAATGGAGGGGAAAAATAAAGAATTTTGGTCCATACTCCTAGAGGGAGAAAGAATGGGGAAGTTTCCAGTGGAGGGGATGGGACAGAGAACTCTGGTGGCAAGAGTTGTATGGAATTGTACTCCTGTTATTTTACAATCTTAATAATCATTATTAAATCACTAGTAAAAAAAGCCCATCTGGACAGTGCTCCTGCTTTGCCATGTAGGTGACCAAGGACTGAGCCTGATCACCACGTGGGAATAAAATTTGGTACTGTGGTATCTTTCCCTCTCTCCCTCTGTCTCTGTCTATGTCTTTCTATCTGAAAAGTTGGCCCAGAATGGTGAAGCTCCAGGGATGACAAAAAAAAAAAAAAGAAAAAAAGTGTGGGAAGGAAGCACCATCAGATAAAATGATAGTCATGGAAGGCATTTGCTAACTAGAAAATATGACAAGAACACCAGACATAATGATACTGATACAACATTCTGCTCTTAACAAAGGAAGAGAATAGCATTGAAACTGTCCTAACTTCAGAAGGCAGGGAGGAGTCATCTAAAAACAGCTCTAATGGTGACAGAGACAACATAATGGTTATGCAAAAAGACTTTTATGCCTGAGGTGCCTAAATTGAAGGGTCACTCCCTAGTACCACCATAAACAAAGCTGAGCAAAAACAAAGCAACCACAGCAAAAACCAGACAAACAACTAGTAGCTCTGACCTCTATTGACACTGACCCATTCAATTCACAAACATTTCATGGGTGCTGCCTTTGTGCCAGCTCCTAAGCAGGCAACTTAGGGCACAGCAAGTAGAGAAATGACAGTGTAAGGGAATAAAGAAATGAAAGCAAATGTACAACACTCCTCAGCAGTGGCTTCCATGGGAGCATGACAGATGCCAGACCCCATGATGCACTGGGACCTTGTGAGTAAAGGTCAGCATGGTATCAATGGAGCTTGTCTTCAAAAAGGAGTTTCTCCTTTCCACACACAGCCAGGGAACTGCAGAGACCTCACCTTTCTATGTCAGGACTCCCTGGTGTAGCTCCAAAACACCAGGCAAAAGCTTGAATCTGACTCCTGACATGTAGATGGAGGTGGGGTAGCTAGTTCTGCATGAAGATCCATTCTATAATAAACAGAATGGGCCTTCTCGGCTGAGTCCTTAATTTCCCTATTTCTTTCTCTCCCTCTGGAGGCCCCCTCCTTAGAAACTCAGGTGTATTGCTGCTAAATCTCCATACACTTGGGAAAACCCATCAGAAGAGCAACAAATCCAGATGAGAATTTCGTTAAAGATGATTCAACTTTGTTACCATCAAGAGTGTATAATGACTCAAAAAATCCTCCTTACTCTGCCAGGTTTTCGAGAAAGAGTAACTAGAAAAGAGCAGAATAGATGAGTCATCCAAGAGAGACAGGCAGGCAAGGTTAAAATCCTATAAATTGGTGGAAAATTCCCCATATAATATTTCTTTCACGCTAACAGAAGCTCCAGTGCAGGCCCCATCCACAAATCCCTGTGCCTTGATAACAGAAACTTCTCTCATATAGGAATCCCTTCTGCAGCTCGGCAATTTATAGCTGGGCTTGAATACCACCAGTATAGGGAACTCACTACCTCCCAAAGTAGCTTTTCTGCCCACCATTACCACATGATTATAATTACCACAAGGTTCTTCTTTGCTGTGGATTGAAATATGGCATTTGCTCCATCTGTGGGTAAAGCCACAGGGCCAGTACTGTTGTTAGATGAAGGAAGGAACATCTTTCCTATCCATTGAAAGGAAATGTACTTCCTCTTATTTGCTGGTGCAACCAAACATTTAATTATAAAAGCATCTCCAAGGCAATCAATGTTAAAAATTAAGATAAATACATTCATTTTGGCCAATAGCACAAACTGCTATTACTCTGAAAGTCCCAATTCATTACTGTATATTGTAACGGAACATTAACATTCACATAACAGCCTCAAGATCTGTCTTGCATGCACAATCAGTATACCAGACCCCAACTCCTTTGTGTCAGAGAGAGAGAGAGAGAACCAGATGCCCTTGCAAAATTGCCTTTCTGGTGGAAACATTGACAGAACTTTAATTATAATAGCTCACTACATGTGGCCTGATGCCTCAGCTCTGTCCCTACCTCCCACAAAAGGGATCAGCAGTGAATCTGGGGGCTTCAGCTTCTCCAAGTCTCCCAACACACTTGAATCTCCTACCACTGCTATAACCCCTTATCCATCAGGGGCACTTCAGTTTCCCCATCCTAGAGTGCTTGGGAAAGCTGGCTATCATGAGGCAGCACTCTAGGATTTCTTTCCACTGATGCTTGTCTTCTCAAGCGAGGAACATATATGTACTTTCAGACAAAGAGTGTCACTTGAGTAGGCCCTATCTCCTCCTGCTTGAAGCCCTGCATTGGCTTAGGATGACAGCCTATGTTGATGGAGTCTTATAGACTGACTCTGTGGTCCAAAGTTAGCTTTCTGGCTTCCTTTCTGCCTCATGCTTTCCTTCCTACCCTTCTGGAAACATTCTCTGAGTCTCTAAACTCCCTGATTCAGGGTCCTTACACATGCTCTTCCCCAGTACTCTTCCTCTTACTACTAGGTTGGCTAATTGCCCCTCCTTTGGCAGATCTCAGGTTGGTGGTCTCCTTAGAAGACTCCCTAGTCAGCCCCATTCCTTTCCATCTAACACTTGCTACCATCATTTTTTTTTTTTACAGTTGTCTTTCTGTATTTGTGGAGGATTGGTTTCAGTACCCTTACCTACACCAAAATTCTCGACTCCCTTGTACAGTCTGCTACTGAGAATTGAAGGTTGACTGATAGTACCAAAAATCCCTAAGCCTCTCTCCCCATCATGTCTGTGATGGGGCTTCAACACTATCATCCTGGAAGGATGAAGGGTTGGCTGCAGGGGATAAGTCCTCAGAGACTCTTCTCCCCAGTGTTTTGGGGAAAAAAAAACTATGTATATGTATATGTATATATGTATATGTATATGTATATAAAATATCAGAGAATCCATTGTTTTGTGTTCAAGGGCCCTAGAATGGTTGTGACCTAGGTTCTAACTCCTCTTCCCTAGAACATTAAGGCCTTAGTCCCTCCTCTATTTTCTGTATAAGTACCACACACTAACCGATTGTGCCACTGGAGCTCCCCTCCTCTGTTTTCTAAAGAAATAGTGATATTAGAGAAACTTAAGGAAATTTCATGATACCTTTATGAGATTGATATGATCCACACCATATATATATCCAGAGCACTGTTCAACTCTAGCTTATTGGAATGCTGAGGACTGAACCTGGGAATTCAAAGTCTCAGGTATGAATGTCAGTTTGCATAACCATTAGGCTATCTCCTGGGCTCCCTCACCGCACAGATGAGGAAACTGAGTTCAGAAAGCCTCAGATAAGTTGCCCCCAGCTATGAGAAAGAGGTCTGGGCTTCAGAGTGCAGTGTCTGTTTTCATGGAGAATGCGCTACAGATGTACTAGCTCAGGCAACATATTACCACCTCCAAGAAGCCTTCGTAGACTCAGGCCCCCTTGCCTCCTGTCCCAATCACACATTTTGTGACCCACTTTTGGGTCTCCTGAAGCTGACATTGCCTTGCCATTACTTATACATGTGTCCTGTTCAGTGTCTCCAAGACTGATCTGTTGATTTCTGCTCAGTAAAAGTTTGGTCACTAATGAATGAATTATCCTAGAGATACCGAGAATGAGCCAGAATTCTGTTGAGGAGGAATAGGAAGTAGGCACATGACTTAATTAACTAAAAGAAAAGTGAGTGGAAATCTGACAAACAGATGTCTACTCACCAACAACTCCCATGCTCATCTTAGGATGTTCTTGAAATAGCTCAAACCACCTAGATATCTCTTTTGGATCTGGCTTTTCCAGAAGACTTCAGAGTAGAGAAAGAAATCATTTTCTTTAGCTAACATTTCATTTGCTTATTGTGCTCTCAGAAATGTGTTGCATCATCTATGGCTTTTTAAAACAATGCCAATGTAAAATTAAAGGGCCAAGCTGCAAGGAGCAAGATGAATGATTGAGGCTGATATATTTGATTTACTAATCCTTTCTAAGTAAATAGGGGAGTGTTGACATTACTTAGAGTACCCTGAATATAGATCCCTCTTCATGCCATGATTTCAGGGGACAGGCAGGTGAGCAGTCTGATTGATTAAAATGTTTTTCCAGATTGTAAACAAGTACATTTAGAAAAAGATCGCTGGTGGGAGACAGGTCAAATTCCTTTGTTAAAGAAACTCCTGTCAGACATTATTTTCCAGAGCTAGATGCTTAACCTTGCTTTTAAGATCAAGTAGCTATAAGGCAACAGGAATGCTAATTTTGAAAAATCTCAACCTCACCCTCCCCGGGGAAGGTAGATTTGCCAAAATCATTTTCTTTCATGTGGCACATGCTACTCTATGTGTGTTTCTTATCGTTGCTTCTTCCTAGCTTCTCAGTCCCATGAGGGAAGAATCCTCTTAAACACCTTACTGTCTTTTGTTCTCCATATTTCCTAGCACTATCTGAGCCTATATGCAGCAGAAGCCAAGCCAGCCCCTTGCTAAGTGGGTTGTTATTGGGGATAAAGGGGACAGTCTACCCATATCCCTGGCATATGAAGATTTTCTCATTTTAGATTGGTGTTGGGGAAAGTTGGGATGATCAGTCATGTTCCCGGTCTGGATTTGAAGAGTTTCCAGGATGGACAGGTTTGGGTAAATAGGGAGAAGTTGATTACTTTAGAGATAGTAGTGATTCTTGAGTGAATATGACTCCTTGGTCACGACTCCAGATAACTTATATGGTTTATTATATCTAAACCACACATAGTCCTGTGATCTCATTGTCCTTATTTATATTTTACAAAGTGGTAAAGCTCAGAGTCAGGGTCAAGTGATGGCACACCCTGTATAGTGCATGAAGACCTAGGTTCAAACATCCATCCTCATCTATAGGGTTGGGGTGGGAGGGCTTTACAAGTGTGGAGCAGTACAGCAGCTCTCTCTCTCTCTATATATATATATATGTATTTTTTTATTGCTCTCCTTCTCCACTCTGTCTCTATTATAAAAAAAGAAAGAGAAAGGAAAATAAATGGCAACTGGATATGGTAGAATCATCATGAAGGCACTGAGATACAGTGATAATTCTAGTGACAAAATAGAGTTCTATCTTTTCAACTCCCGGTTCCTTCCTCACTGAATGCTTTTCTTTTCTTTTAAATAAAGTAACAAGTAGGTCCTATAAGGTACCTCAGCAGCAAGTGGAGCATTTGTTTTTTATGTAGGAAGTCTTCGTTTTGATCCCTGGCACCAATCAAGAGCACCAATCTAGAGACAGGTGAAACTTCTCGGATGGTAGAGTAGTGTTTTGGTGCTTCTTCTCTCTAACATATAAAATATAGGTTTTATATTTTAGATGAGGAAGTGGTTCAATGGTAGGATACTGAACCCTAGGTTCTATTCCAGCCCAGTTAAGCTCAAACTAGAGCAGCCAAACCCCAGCTCACTAGCAGATGGACAACTGGCAATAAATGGTGGTTGTTCAGCTCCTGAGTTTGAAGAGTTTTATTACACAGCAATAGCTAACTGATGTATCCACCAACTTGCTATAATGGCTGTATAAGAAGATTTTTACTAATAAAGCCCATTAATGAACTATCTTGCCGAGATTCCCAACTGTTGGGTTCCTAATTTAGAGGGAGGGTGATATTTATTTCAAGGTTTTTTTGTTGTTGTGTCAGAGACTTCACCACTTTAGGTCAACTTTTTCAGATAGAAGTAGACTGATGTAGTGGATGAAGTGTTGGACTCTCAAGCGTGAGGTCACGAGTTAGTCCACAAAATTACATGCGCCAGAGTAATGCTCTGTTTATTTTCTATCTTCCTTTCTCATTAATAAATAAGGAAATCTTTCAAAGAGAGAGATAGAGAGAGAGAGATGAAGGAGAGAGGGAGAGAGAAAGAGAGAGAGAGATCCCCCAGTGCAATGGTGGTTGGGCTAGATCCTGGGTCATGTGCATGACAAAGCAGGTGCCCTATCCAAGTGAGTATCTTGCTGGCCCTCAAGGGTATTTCTGATGGGTGAGAAGAGGAAGGAGATTACCTGTTGAATGCCCAACAGATTGTATAATACTTTCAGATGCATTCTCACTTGGGTTGACTTATGTGGAACTTGATAACCCAGAAGTTATGCCAGGCCACTCTCTCCCTGGGATCAATGATCTCAAATTCTCAGAACAGGCAGTTTATAAGCAATGGTGCTACAAGAAGTGATACTCTCTGGTGGCTTTTCCAGGCATGATTTTCCACACACAACAGAGGCATGGTGGAAAGGGACAGATAGTGAGAACCAGGAGACCCAGGGTCCAGTCCATCTCTACCATAAACATGACACTGATGTTCACACACATCCCCCAATCCCCCTCACTTGCTAATTCATATTTTGAATTGTGAGCCACTCCCCATTCGCCGCCCCCTCTGCCATGCAGCACAAAGCTACAGGGTGTTCGGTGAGTTAGCATAAAGGCTCTAGAGTCAGACCTATGTTTGTACCCTGTTGCCCACATTGCGAGCTATATGACCTTGAGCAAGCAGCTTTGCCTTCCCAATCTCAGAGCTCCCCTCTCTGTGAGAGTCATTGTGAAATCTGGTGGCAGTAAAGTACTGGATCTGGCACTGGGGGAGCCCCTCAATCAGTGGTGTTTGTTATTGCAACTAACAGAGCACAACTAGTTAGTCTTCAGAAATCAGTCGCCTCAAAATAGCAATCAGTTACTCCCAGCAGAGTAAATATTTTTCTTCTTCTGCCTCATTTCAAGCATTCCCTCTTTAATTTTTACAGTCATACTTACAAAGAGTTATTTACAGTGCAGAGGGACAAGATGGGCTGCCTCCTCCTTGAAATGGCTTTGCAAATCCCTCTCTGCTTCCTGTGTGACGATATTAGCGCCCAGTAATTGTCGAGTTATATAAATGCGGAGCCTCGGCTGAGAATGTGAGCCCTGTAGTAATTGTGAGTTGTCTTGACGCTAATTACATAGGGGAGCCTGTTTAATTGCCAGTTAAATTGACTGTGTGTGTTTTCTCTAATCTGTGTTTCCGGGCAAGTTGGATGACATCAGCTTACTCAGTTGGACAAAGCTGTGAATTTGGAAGACCCAAAGAGGTTGCTGCAGGAAAAAGTGAGGTTAATGACCAACATGCAGGGTCTGGTCTGGCAGCCAGTGACAACAGGACTGCCTCTGATTCCATATTTGGTGAAATGGGGTCCAGACAAGCTCCAGGATGTTGAAAGGTGACCTGGGTGAACTTTGAGGACTGCCCACTTAGGGGCAATAGTTTGGGCCTGTTGGTAGGAGCTACTGAGCTGAGTCATACCTGATGGGTCCCAGATCTGCCATTTCTACTGCTCATCCAATCCTCAGCCCCCAACCCTTGCTACAGGACCTTAGCAGGTGCTGGTCTCTCTGTATAGAATATGGGTCCCATTCTTTGCTTCTCCACCTTCTAAATTCTGCATATGCAGTGTAATTCAATGTCTTACAAAGACACCACCCTTTCCACAATCTTCCTCACTTCCTCTCTCTCTCTTTTATTCTTTCTTTTCTTT
This sequence comes from Erinaceus europaeus, assembly GCF_950295315.1. Classification (NCBI taxonomy): domain Eukaryota; kingdom Metazoa; phylum Chordata; class Mammalia; order Eulipotyphla; family Erinaceidae; genus Erinaceus; species Erinaceus europaeus. The sequence continues at coordinate 82,292,094 of NC_080171.1, read as the reverse complement.
TTTTTTTAATTTATAAAAAGGAAACATTGACAAAAATATAGGATAAGAGGGGTACAACTCCACACAATTCCCACCACTAGAACTCTGTATCCCATCCCCTTCTTTGATAGCTTTCCTATTCTTTAACACTCTGGGAGTATGGACCCAAGCTCATTATGGGATGCAGCAGGTTGAAGGTCTGGCTTCTGTAATTGCTTCCCCACTGAACATAGACATTGACAATTCGACCCATACTCGCAGCCTGCCTCTCTCTTTCCGTAGTGTGGTGGGGCTCTGGGGCACTGGAGCTCCAGGACACATTGGTGAGGTTGACTGTCCAGGGAAATCTGGTTGGCATAATGCTAGCATCTGGAACCTGGTGGCTGAAAAGAGAGTTAACATACAAAGCCAAACAAATTGCTGACCAATCATGAACCTAAAGCCTGGAATAGTGCATATGAAGAGTAGGGGGGTACTCCATTTTGTAGATAGCTAGTAGGCGTATTTTAGTTATAGTCCAAAGGGCCTGTGGCTATACTAGTTTTTTTTTTCTTTTCTATGCTAGGAAATGTACATACAGAAGGCCTCATATGTGTATAGTAACACTACTGAGTGCTATCTCTGACCCAGTTTTCTCACTTTTTAATTGTAAAAGAGAAAAGTGTCCATGTTTGACAAGAAAGACATGTGGAGGAAGGGAGAGAAGAGAGACACCACAAAAGTGCTTCATCACCCATAGAGCTCCCTTGTGCCACCTATGGTGTTCCCATGTTCCCTAGAGCTCCCTCGTGCCACCTATGGTGTTCCCATGTTCCATAGAGCTCCCTAGTGCCACCTATGGTGTTCAAGCCCAGGACCTCAGCAACAGAAAGACACGTAATCTACCAGGGGAGATCTCCTGACCCCTACACAAAATGCTTGGTTGTCTGGTCGGAGGGCCCAACCTCTCCCCTCTCCCCACTTCTCTGTATTCATTTGGGTCCATGCTAACTTTCCCATTGAGTCTGAACTAATCAAGAACTAGATTATGAACTCCCTGAAGACAGGCCATGCTTCTGATAGACTGAATTAGGATAGAGAAATAGACATAGAAGAAGGAGGAAAAAGGAAAGAAAGGATAAAAGAGGGAGGAGGAATGAGAGGTGGTTGCAAAGGAGATTTAAAAAAAAGATGTAAGGAAGAAAAATAAAGAGATGGAAATGGCAACTAATCAGGAGGCACTGTGGTGGTGCACCCAATTAAATGCATGTAGTACTATGCTCAAGGATCTGGGTTTGAGCCCCTGCTCCCCACTGCCAGGTCTGCTCCTACAGCCATTTTCTCCCATTTTATTTGATAGGACAGAGAGAAATTGAGAGGGGAGGAGGAGATAAAGAATGAGAGATAAAGATAGACACTTGCAGACCTCCTTCACTGCTTATGAAGCATCCTCCCTGCAGGTGGGGAGTGGAGTCTCAAACCCAGATCCTTGCATGAGTCTTTGTGCTTAGTGCTATGTGCTCTTAAGCAGATACACCACCACCAGCCCCCCCCATCTCTTGATCTGAATGAGACAACATGGTCCAGAAACTGAAATTATGAATGCCTGAGGTCCCAGTGCTGCAAAAACTAAACAAATTGTAAATAGTACTTCTCAAATATTGTTGTATTTTTATGTGTATGTTCACATACCAAAGTCTTCTAAGTATTTTATCCTTGTGAATTCATTTCATCTGCCTCATATTCCTGAGGTGGGTACCATTAGTAGCCCTATTTCACAGAGTGGGAAACTGAGACCTTGGAGAAGCTAAACTAAACTAAGTAATTTACCACAGCCTGAAGCAGGAGAAGGCAGGGCCTGAAATACTAACTACCAGCTGAGCTGTCTGCAAGGAAGGCAGGGAGGGTAGGCGAGGGAGTGAGGGAGATGGGGAGAGGAGGAGAGTTGAATTCCATAGCATGAGTTCTCCTGATGTTTAAAAAACCTCTCCAGTCTTCCCTACATGCTTTCTCCTTAGCTCAAAAGCTAAATTAGAGTGGATTGCACTCTCCTCACTTTAGTAATTTAGATAAAAGTAAAATTTTGTCTGAGAGCAGAGGCAATTATAGCACGGGTTTTGTGATTAACTTGATTAACACTGTTTCACTCTAAAAATGATCCCCCCTCCCTTTGCTGGCATGCTGTAATCAGAACCACGTCTTTCAACTGTGCTACAGCTGCTCTGCCCACCCCCTCCCCAACTCCCCAAAAAGGATTTTGACATAAATACTTATTAGAGAGGACTCTCGTCTCTGGCTAGAACAGTTGAGCCAAGAGGAGGAAAATCTCTCGGTCTGAATTAGCATCTGCAGTCAGTGTAAAAGCTGTGGCCTGCTTACCCCAGTTTTCCACAAAGATCCCAATTATATAGTGAGGAAATATACAGATGTGACACAGGAGGGCTTATACATTTTTAAATTTTTTTCAGAGTTCAGAGGAAAGTCTAATTAGCAACTGCATTTCTTTAAGAGGAAAATGATATGTGGTTTCAAGAAAGATGATTTGGAGTTATTACTTGACCATTGTGAATCTTTCCAGACCTGACTTTCTACTCCTGAGCAAGGAGCTGGGGAAGGCAAGGCCTCTGTGGAGATGCTGAGGCTTCTGTCTGTGGAGACTTCTAAGTGGGTGTGGGGGGGGGGTGGTTTGAGCTGACTCCCTGCTGCCTCATCCTCTGGGGAAACTTCCCCAGGCTCTTATAACCCTGCTCCTATCTCTTCCCTCTTACTCTGAGCCATCTTCAAAATTCACCATTCTTAAGGTAGGAACTTCCATTATCCCATCATAGAAGGTGAATAAATGATGGGTCAGGTCAGTTGCCCAGGTTCAAACAGCTGCTCAGAAGCAGGTGGACATGACCTCACACCATCTGATTCTGGTGCCCAGTTCGACTCTCTGCCTGGAAAATCATAGAATGTACAGCTCAGTGGGACAGGGGAGGGGGAAAGGCATCTCAATCAGCAGCACAAGAGTCAAGGCCCTGAGACAGGAAAGGACTTGTCTAAGAGCCTCTTGCCTGAGGGTCCCTTTCCTCCCCTCTGGGATAAGGCCACCTCTGCCCTGCTTTCTCAACACTGAGTTCAGTTATGAACTGAATTATGTTCCCCCGGATTCACATGTTGAAACCCTACCTCCAATGTAATTGTATTTGAAGATAGTTTAGATTTAAGGAGATAATCAATGTTAAATAATATAGGACTGGTGACATAGCTCACTTGGATAGTGCACTGCTTTGCCATATCCAGGTTCAAGCTGGTTCCCACTGAATTGAAGGAGGCTTTGGTGCTGTGGCCTCTCTCTCACACACTCGCTCTACCTTTCTGCCTCTGTCTTTAAATAATAACAGTAAAATAGTAGTAGTAGTAATATTATAAAGCTGGGACTCTAATACAATAAGACTGGTGTCAGAAAGGTACACACAGAAATAAGGGCCATGTGGTGAGCCAGTAAACTGTTGGCACCTTGATCTGGAACTTCCAGCCTCGAGAACAGTGAGAAGATAAGATTTTGATTCTTTTTGTTTGCTTGTTTGTTTTGTTTTGTTTTTATTTTAGCTCCCCATTGCATTCTATCTGGTAGCTATGCTGACTCAACCTCTAGGACTTGCCTGCTTTAGGATTATATGTTTGACACAGACCACAAAAAACCAAAAAGGAGGTGGGTCTTTCATTTTGGTAGTGCACTGGGTTAAGTGCACATAGCACAAAGAGCAAGGACCCAGGCAAGAACCCCAGGCACCACCTGAGTAGGCACATATGGAGAATGTGCCAAGAAAGGGCAAGTCCCACAGCTGTTAGAGAGCAGCAGATCATAGTCACAAGCACAGGCCTGCTGTGCCCCTGGCTTCTAGCTGTGGGGGTTCCCCACTCTCTCAATTGGCTTCTCAGCAGCTGGGATCCTGTCTCAGAACCCCAAGTTCAGCTGTCTCTCTACTACACATCTCTCCTGGTGCCCAGATGTAGGCAGACAGCAAGGAAAGATGGAGGCTGGCAGAATTAATCTTTTCCCTCTTTGTCCCACCATCCCCAAGGGGCCCACAGGGGTCCATCTCTGCCTCCAGGCCCTCTGGCTTCATCGGCCCCCTCCTATCCAGCCCTCAGCTGGCCTCCTGATTTCCCATCCTGTGCCACCAGCCTCCTTCCTGCCTTTCCTGGGGCGGGCTCAGGCCTGGCACCAATCCAGAATGGCTTAATCAGAATAAATCCTGAGAAAGCACATGTATTATTTATTCCAGCAAAGGTTAAATAATTTGATGAATTTCTCAGGACGCAGCCGGAATGCTGATGGCCTTTTGGAAACACACACATACACACGACAAAAATCATAATCTCTCTCTCTCTCTGTCTCTATCTCTACACACACACACACACACACACACACACACACACACATATACTCCATTGCACATATCACTTGCCCCATGTCTCTTGCCCCAGGCTGGCTCATGCATGAGGCAGAGCAAGAAGCCCCCCAGCTGCTGGGGCCCAGCAGGTGATACAGATTTTCCTCTGGGCTGTCTGGAGCTGACAGCTCCACCCCCTGGACTCTCCAGCATGATGCATTAGCTAGAGCTGACTATGTCTTTGATTCTGCAAATGGCCAAAAAAAAAAAAAGCCTATTGATTTACAGGCCCAAATGATATCCTTGCCTGACATGGATTTGTTTGTGGAGCTCCTTGTGTTTGGAGACCACAAAGGGGCTGCCAGGGAGCCTGGCTTGCGGGGTGGGGGGGGGGGGGGTAGGGGGTGGTGGTGCGGTGCTGAGGGTGGATGGGCTTCTTCTGTCCATGGCTGCTCCTGAAGATTGCTTCACTTTTGCCAAGCAGGGAGGTCAGAAACAGACAAGTCCAAGCAGATGATCACAGCTCTTCATTCTACTCTTTCTTGTTTCCACTGCATTGATAGCTGCCATTCACCATTCACTTTATGTGCCAACCATGGGGCTCAGCGGTGATCATACATCATGTCTTATAATCCTCCCAGCACCCCCCCAGTGAGAAATTTCCATTTCTGAGATAAATCATCCCAGAGAGGCTCTAGGACTTGCCAAAGGGCATGGAACCATTCGACAAGCCAGTATTCTCACCACTGATCTGGACACCAGGCTTACACTCCTTTCACTCTGCCATGCAAACTGCAGAAGTTCTGCAAGCAGGGAGAGCTGGTTCAGTGGGTGCAGCTACCAGCTGCTGTGGAAACTGCCAACACTCAGTGCCTGTAAGATGAGTCTGGGCCATGTCTCCTAGGACTGAGTGGGTTCCTGCCAAGAAGTATGCCCAGAGCAGGGCCTGGCACCTGCTGGGGGCTGCAGAGGCATTTATCTCTGTGGTTCTTCTCTCAGCATGGTTTCTGACCAGCAACCACACCCCCATGGAATTTGAGAAAGTATCTCCCCCACCACCACTTGACCAAAAAAAAAAATCTCTTTTGTCCTCAGTCTTCCAAACAACCTTTTTAAAAATTTCTTCAGTAGGGAACTAATGGTTTATAGTCAACAATAAAATACAATTGTTTGAATGTACATATAACAGTTCCACATTACAATACAACCTCCACAAGGTCCTCCTCTGTCATCTTATTCCAGGACCTGAACCCTCTCCCCAACCCTAGAGTCTTTAACTTTCATGCAATACACCAGCTCCAGTCCAAGTTCTGCTTAGTGTTTTCTTTTCTGATCTTGTTTTTCAACTTCTGCCTATGAGTGAGATCATCCCATATTCATCCTTTTGTTTCTGACTTACCTCACTTAACATGATTTCTTCAAACTCTATCCAAGATAGGGTGAAAAAGGTGAAATCATCATCAATAGCTGAGTAGTATTCCACTGTGTATATAGACCACAATTTACTCAGCCACTCATCTGTTGCCAAACAACCTATTTTACAGATAAGGAAATACAAGTTGACCTGGGGTGTTTGTGGGAGGTTCTGCTGGTCTCCAGCAGCCCCCTGGGGGGGGGGGGACAGCAGAAACAGAGGTTAAGGACATAGCCTTGAGTCATATAGACCTTGAGTCACACATTTCTAGAGGTCTAGGAATTTAGAGTCAGACTTCCTAAATTTAAAGTCCAGTTTTCTCTTCTCCTGCTTAAATGATATTGGTCCCTACATAATTTATTCTTTATTCTTTCCACACCTGGAAGAATAAAGCCAACAATGACAGCTATCTAATAAATGATTGTCATTTAATGCCTATAAACTTTTTTCTTTAGACAGAATTTAAATTAATTTACTCCTTAATGAGAGAAAGAGAGGAGGAGAAAGAGAACTAGAGTATCACTCTAACACATATGATGCTGGGGATCAAACCCAAGATCTTATGCTTGAGGGTCCAACATTTCATCCACTGTGCTACTTCTCAGGACACTGCCTATACTTTTTTTTTAAATTAATTAGTTTGACAGGATAGAGAGAAGATGAGAGGAGAGGAGGAGATAGAGAGTGAGAGAGAAAGATATATACCTGCAGCAGAAGTTTTCCTCTGCAGATGAAGTCCAGAGACTTGAACCTGAGTCCTTGCACATGGTAACATGTACTCCCAACTGGGTATGTCACTGGCTAGCCCCATAAGTCTATACATTTCTTATGACATAATACAAGTAAGAAAGTATTGGCTGTGCTTACTTCAGAACCAAGGAGTTGTGGCTAATGTCCGAGTGTGGGGGCAGTTACTACTTTCCCTTAAATGCTTATTGTTAATTTACAATGATTTTAACTTGCTAGTGTGATAGAAAGAGGTTACTCTTTAAGGCCCCCTGTATCTCTATCTCTCCACCTACCCTGTGGCAGCTTTTCCTAAGGCAGGAGCACTGGCCCAGAACATATCCTTAAGCACTTTGAATCTCACTTGTCAGCAGGGCTGGGCCCCAGAGGGAAGATATGATTGGAGAGACTTCGTGCTGTTCCCCGTTTTAATTACTGCTTCTTTAATTGAGTCACAAGTGGTGTTTGTGTTGCCATCAAACTCACTAACACCTTGTTGTTTATGTGAATGACTCTCAGTGGAGTGACAGCTCCAAAATGTGAGATGCTCGTTTGTACTAGTTTTAACAAAGTGGCGGGTGTTGGCTCCAAATTTCCTTCCTTACACATGGATGGTCTAGAAGCCAGTCATTTTTTTTTTTTTTTCCTCCAGGGTTATTGCTGGGCTCGGTGCCTGCACCATGAATCCACCGCTCCTGGAGGCCATTTTCCCCCCTTTTTGTTGCCCTAGTTGTTGCAGCCTCGTTGCGGTTATTATTGCCATTGTTGACGTTGCTTTGTTGTTGGATAGGACAGAGAGAAATGGAGAGAGGAGGGAAAGACAGAGAGAGAGGGTAGAGAAAGATAGACACCTGCAGACCTGCTTCACCGCCTGTGAAGCGACTCCCCTGCAGGTGGGGAGCCGGGGGCTCCAACCGGGATCCTTACACAGGTCCCTGCGCTTTGCACCACGTGCTCTTAACCCACTGCGCCACCTCCCGACTCCCCGAAGCCAGTCATTTTTATGCAATGAATGGCATGAAACATAGGATGAAGTCCTGATGTCACAGGACTCTGGAACCATGGAGCATTGGAGCAATGCAACCTTAGAGTCTTTGAGTCATGGGGGCCCCATCTGCTGCCCTGATGCTCCTAGAGATGGTGAACTTTGTAGTTTACAAACAGCCCATTCCCTGCTGAGACCCCAGCTGTTGGGAAGCTTTTCCCTTACTCATTAAGCTCACTTTGCTTTTCCCTAGCTGAATCTTTCTCATTGAAATAGTCCTATCAGGAGAGGCAGCTGGGATGGGAGACACTTGGTAGGATTGTGATACATTCATGCATCATTTAAAGACATCCTAGAAGAGTTACAGAGTAACTCATGACTTTATAAGCTCCTTTAGCACAGGGTCAGTCACCCAACAGTAGAGATTTTAGAACCACTGTTGCCCATGAGGTTCATTGTGAACTGAAATGTCATAATATACCATGTGATGGACCTTGAGACTGCATACCCCAAATATCTTCCTTTCTGCCAAGTCACATAAATAGCTATGTAGCAGAATTTTCAAAGGACCTGGGCTCATGCTTGAAGCTGCAGAAGACAAGAAGACATTCCATGAGACTTTGTCCTGGAGAAATTCACACTCAAAGCTGGCAATGGCTATTCTCACAGCACAACCAGGGCATCCAGCCTAAATATAGCTAGGAATAGAAGTCAGAGAAGGCTTCCTGAGATAGGAGATGTCATATAAACTGGGCCCTGAGGCATGAGCATGGTGTGGAAACAGGGAGAGACAAAGAAGAAGGTTACCATCTCTTGCCCTTGGAGGGTCAAAAGTAGTCCATTTCTTCTTCCCTCACACCCATTCTTTCTTGCCCCTCCTCACTCCCAGACTCTGACCAGGCACTAACCCAGGAGAAGAATATATCTGCAGACTTTTCCTGTTATTTAATTTTTTTTCACTTCATGAAAAGATAATTCAGGAGACATTATTTCAATCAGACCCCTACGCAGTTTAGGAATGCTAATGCTTCCTCTATTAAAAAGGTGTGGAATAATTAGGATGCTGATGAAGACTGGGGGCAAACTCTGGAGAAATCCATTACCCAGTCCTCGGTGCTTTTCCCGTCCCCTCTGTATCCCCAAGTGACAAATTAACACATAACAGAACAACGGCTGCTAACACTTAGGGCACATTTAGCTCAGATTGGGAAGTGCTTTTCTCTTTTTTTTCTTTTTAGAAAATGGAGAATTTTTTTCTGGCTCAACCTTGGAATGATTTGGAATGGCAGCAAGGAGGCAGAAGAGGGTAACCAAAGTGTAAAGTGGGGCAAGGGGAGGCCTGGAGGCAGGAGAAATGGCACAAGATTCAGGGCAAGAGGTCTGGAGTTAGTTCTGTGGACTTGCAGTATGGGGTGCCACTGTCTATTATTTGGGCATGGTGAAAGGGTGAGTCTTGATTAAGGGGAATAAACAATGGAGAACACTGAAAAACATAAAAATAATAGTAATTAGCACTCACTGAACATCTTATGAGCTAAGCACTATTTAAATTTATTTTACCCTCACAACCATTCCCCTAAGGTAATAAGTACTATTATTACCTCCACTTTAAAAATATCTCCACCAGGGTTACCACTGGAGCTCAGTGCCTGCACAACAAATCCATTGCTCTTAGCAACCATTTTTTTCTTTTTCAAATTATTTCTTTTATTTTTCTTATGAGAGAGAAATTGAGAGGGAAAAGGGAGATAGATCAAGAGAGAGAGCAGCACTACTGCACTGCTTGTTAAGCTTCCTTCCTGCAGTTGGGGACTAGGTCCTTGAATTCTGATCCTTGTACATGAGAATATGTACAATCAATTGTATGCCACTGCCCAGCCCTGTTATTTCTATTTTAAAGATGAAGACCGTAAGGCACTGAGCACATGAGAGACTTGATTGATGCCTGAGCAGAATTTGCAACTTGGATATAACTCCAGTTAGCACATGGTAGTGTTCTAGCCAGAACTGCTAAAGTGCCAGCAATATCCAAGGACAGAGTTTGTAGGCCCAGCACGGGAGAAGCCTCACAAACCAATGTTAGGAATCACACTCGTGTCCACTAGAAAAGAAGTTGAAGTTGTAATCTCCAAGGCCTGTGAACATGACTTTATTTGGAATCAGAGCCTTCGAAGAAAACCAGGTTAAGATGAGGCCATGATGTTGGGCCTTAATTAGATAAAACAGGCTTCCTTTATAAAAGGGGAAAATTGGAAACTGAGAGAAAAGAGCACAGAGAAAGGATGATGTGAAGACACAGAAAGAATATTATCAACAGACCCAGGATAGCACAAGTCTCCCAGAAACTAGAAGAGGAATAGAACTGTCTCACCTCCATAGCTCTTAGAAGGAATCAACTTTGCCAGCACCTTGATCTTGGACTTCTAGCCTCTGGAACTGTGAGACAATGAATTTTGGTCACTTAAGTCCCCCAGATTGCGGTACTTTGTTATAGCAGTTTCAGGAAACCAATACAACAAGGAGAGGACCATGATAGAATCCTTTGATAAATAAACTTTAATAGAGTGACACGATGAACTGAAACAGTGTCAAGTTCACACTGCTAGAAAGAGGGAGAGCTCAGATCCAGACACAGCTCTTAAACCTGAAATTATATCACTGCCAGTCTGACATTCCCTCTTCTGATTGGTTTCCTTGCCTCTGACTTCAGGGAATCAGAATAATCTTTCAAAGGCTCAGAGACATTAAAATCCTTGGCTAGTGTCCACTGATCAGCTTCAGTTGGTTACAGGGGTTCAAACCTAACAAAGCCCTATTCCCACCAGTCATTTGTGCCCTTCCTACTGACTCCCACTGCTATGACCTTGCCTTGAGCTGTGCCAGGCTTGTGGTTCCTGCCTGGTGGTTTTTTGCTCCCCCAGTTCTGTGAATCTGTTCCAAGTATTGGGTGAGTTATTGGATCCTTGGTTTTAAATCTTTTTCATATGCAAGTCGTTTATTCTCATTAAGAGAAATCCTATCTTCTGCTTGTTTAACTCTGTCAGTTAAATCTGTTAAGTTTATTTGTGTTTGCCCAGTGGTAATTTTTATTGAAAGAACATCTGAAGCCATCTGCAGGAGGAAGTTGAAGAAGCCTGGGAGCGGCCCAGCACCCTCACTGATGGCCTTGACTTCACCACCACCCAGAGCAGCTCATTCCAATTATGGGAGGCTAACCGTGGAGTCCCTCTTCTCTGAACCTTTTGGGGGTCTGAATTAGCATAGGAACATTTTAAACTTGGAGACTATCCTTTTTGTTGGAAAGAGTTTTGGGGAAGGGTCACCCTAAAGAGCTCAGTTCAGTGATTTTTGATGCAGTGTGTTTATGGTCAGTTTTCTGCCTTCAAATGAACTGGATCACCTTAGATGTAATTGCTCACTCCTCTGAACTACACTTTATACTTCCAACAGACTCCTAGAACTTTTCTTTCCAGGTGAATTCATCTGCCATATTCCCTTCTTGTATCTGAATGCCTTGAGTTGAGGCTTTGCATAATTGGGTATATTTCTAGTTTATCTGACAGTGGCTTGAATAGAGTAGATTCTCTTTATGTTTGGTGAATGATGAATGAATGATTCCATGACCATCACCTCCTGCCTGACAAATGCACAGTCAGATACTACCACAAATGAATGGCCGTGAGAGCAAGGTATCATCACTCCTTTTTAATAAGGCCTTTTCATACACTTATTTTCTTATCTTCATTTTCTTTAAGAAAAAAAAAAAACCTCACCTAGTTAATAAACAGTTTCCTGTGTTGTTTTTCCCCCCATACAAATAGCAATTGCTAAATGACAAAGAACCACAATTACAAAGCCAGGCAGCTCAAAAAGATTAGCTTTACATTTCAGAGCAAAAAAGGAAACTACCTGTCAACCCTCTAATTCCTAATCAGATTTTTAACATTTCATTTTTGCCTAAAGAAGGTTTCCACAGATTGGCTTTTTCTGTTAGAAAGAGAAAAGCAGAGAAGCAGAGAGAGTGAAAGAGACCACAGCACCAACTCTTCCTTCAGTGCACTGTGGACTGGGATCTAATCTGGGGCGACACATGGCAAACTAGTATACTATCTAAGTAAGCTATTTCATCCACCCCAGACTGAATTTTAACTCTGAATTAGGTTGTTAAGAGAGACAGTAAACCTCTCATCCTAATTCTAAACCTAGGTAGACAAGTGAAGATCAAGTAACTAATGTTGGAGAAAACAGAACAGAAAGTAGCTGATTACAATATGTTGAAAACTTGGTCCAGTATGTAGTTCACTGAATAAACAGACTCTCAGCCATGAGGTCCTGAGTTCAACTCCTGGCAGGGCATGCACCAGAGTGATGTCAGGTTCTTTTTCTCTGTCTTCTCTCTCATTAATAGTAAATAAAGATAGATAAATAAACTTTTAAATGCCTACCACCCTAGGATGATGGGTCCTGAAATTGGTGTAGCCTGGAATGTTCCTAGCCATGACCATGGAATGTGAGCTCAGACCTACGGGGACACAGAGGTTACATAGGCTCCTGGGCTGACTATTGACCCCAGATCAGACTGATGGGGTTTACAATTAACAAGACTTATATACTTTCCTCATATTTGGGAGCTACTATCTTCCCTGATCCAGCTTTCTGGTCCTTTTTCCGACTGTGACACCATCCCCCCAGACAATAGCTTAGGTCACCTGCATATTAGGCACATATTAGATATCAGGCGCAGGCAAAAAATAGCTGGGTCATGGGCCCCTTGGAATATACCTAAAATAGACCTAATAGCTTTCTCCAAAATGGAGACCCCAAATCTCCATTAACAATATTCTTGCCTTTAGGTTCATGATTAGTCAACAATTTTCTCTGCTTTCTGTCTTAATACTTTTTCAGCTACCAGGTTCCAGATGCTACCATGGTGCCAACAAGACTTCCCAGGGCAGAGGACCCCACCAATGTATCCTGGAGCCCCACCTCCCCAGATCCCTGCCCCACTAGGGAAAGAGAGAGACAGGCTGGGAGTATGGATTGGCCTGTCAATGCCCATGTTCAGCAGAGAAACAATTACAGAAGCCAGACCTTCCACCTTCTGTCACCCCATAATGACCCTGGGTCCATGCTCCCAGAGGGATAAAGAATAGGAAAGCTATCAGGGGAGGGAATGGGATATGGAGTTCTCTTGGTGGGAATTATGTGGAATTATACTCCTCTTGTCCTATGTTCTTGTCAGTGTTTCCATTTTATAAATAAAAACTTAAAAAATGGAAATTCAATAACATTCTTTAATGATCAAAAATTGACAAATTAGGGAATCATAGAGTTAGTTTATTAGACAGGTCACATGCCTCATCAGACAGCTGGGGGTGGGGTCCAGGTTCAAGTCCCACTACAACAAGTGCCATGGCATGGAGGGGAGTTTTGGTATTGTGATGTGTTCTTTTTTCTCTGTTTCTATCTATTTTTGAGTTTGAATAAAAAAGTGATCCAGAAGCAGTTATCCTGCAAAATTCTGTTCATCTCAAAAAAATTAAAAAATACCAGATTCAATTACAAAACAAAACCAACCACTCCATTCAGCTCCACAACTAGTATAAAGAAATGAGTAGAGAGAAAATAGCATAAGATTTAGGTGCCAACAGTCGTGAAATTGAATTTTTTAAAATACTTTCTTTTTAAAAAGTGTCGATGTGGGAGTCGACAGGTAGTGCAGTGAGTTAAGCTCACGTGGTGCAAAGTGCAAGGACTGGAGTAGGGATCCCAGTTTGAGCCCCTGGCTTTCCACCTTTAGGGGAGTCACTTCACAAGCAGTGAAGCAGGTCTGTAGGTGTCTATCTTTCTCTCCCACTCTCTCTTCCCCTCCTCTCTCCATTTCTCTCTGTCCTATCTAATAACAATGACATCAATAACAACAGCAATAACTAAAACAACAATGAAAAAAACAAAGGCAAAATAAATCAATATAAAAAAATTTTAGAAAGTGTTGATTTATTTATGAGACAAGGAATTTGAGAAAAATAGGGAGTGAAAGAAAGACACTTTGCAGCACTGCTTCACCAATTGTGAAGCTTCCTTCCCTGTAGTTGGAGACTGGGACTTGAACCAAGGTCTTGGCACTTGGTAATGTGTACACTCAACTAAGTATACCACCCAGCACTCTGAGATTGAATTTTGGCTTCAATGATGACTACCTGTGTGTCCTTGAGGAATTTTCTTTACTTCTCTGATTAAAGAAGGCATAAATCACAAAGCACCTAGTTCAGTGCCTGACACAAAAAAAAAGTTAAAGTACGGCAGCTTCCTTTACTTACTTTTATAAGAGGGAGAGTATGGTAGATAACAAATTGGCCACGATTCCTCCCTATCCCTGAGTAAACAAACCCACTTGTAAAATGGCACTCCCTCTCCTAGTTATCTCTTACACAGGCATCTGGGTGTAGTCAGTGGCATCCTTTGGTCAATGGACATCGACAAGTATGGCACAGAGGCTTTCAAAATACACTTGGAGCCCTGATACTGGCTATATGAATGAGCCTGATCTAACTGGGTACACAGACATGTGGCTAGCTTTCCATGCTCACTCATGTCAATATTCCAGACATGTAGACCCACTGTTACCCTGCTAGCCCATCAGCTAACTAAACTGTCCGCTGGACTCCCAGATGTGTGAACAGTAATATATGGTCACTGTTTTAAGGTATTAACTTTGAGAGTTCTAATAGGCCAATAATCACAAACATGTTTTTAAAAGTTGTCTTTCATTTCATAGTGAGAATCAATGAGTAGTTAGAATTGGATTGTTACCCAACCAAAGATAAGTATTACAAACAGCCTGAAAATGTTATCTCCCGTGTAATGACAGAAATCAAAAAAGTAAATGGAATTTAATTTTCAGAAATAGATCTGATAGGTAACTTTGATTTAATGCAGATATGTCTGCTCTCCACCCCCATCCTTGTAGGAAGGGGAACATTCTTGTGAATAGAACTGTCAAAACATAGTTGACTTGCTTGTTGGGCATCCAGTCAATTGAATATACAAAAAATGTTTGTTGTGCCTAGAACAATGAATTTTAATGCCTGGATTGCTAAATGTAAAAAGCAACTTAAGTCATATTTACACAAAAGCTGCATTCTCAGGGAAACCCACTAGTCCTTCTGGAGCAGAGGATGATTTGGGGCATGGCCTGTGGGTGTTTCTCCTGCAGAAAGACTGTGAGCCTTGGGAAAAGCAGAGACTCATTCAACATTACTTAGAGCCACTTTAATATTCCCTAAAAAGTACTATTCACAGGCTTTGATGTCTTAGCTTGGTTGAAATAATACTTTCCTCATCAAAAAAAGTTGTTTGATCCCTGAATTCTATTTTTTTCCTTGTTAGATATTAACTCAGAGTGTTTCAGTCTCCATTGGAGATTAAGTGATAAAAGTGGGCAGTTGATTTAGTGAATATGATTATTTAACATCATTATTACTGGGACCCTAGAAGGAGGTGACTGTCTTTCTCCTGTTGACAATGCCCTGGCTTCTGGTCCCTATATCATTGTACAAATGCTAAGGGCACATCCACCCCTGAAGCCCTGAACATGCTGGTTGTATGTGATTCTCCTGTGCAGAAATTTGCAACAGCTCCTGAATGCACTGAGACCAACTGCATTTATTCACTAAACAAAGTCATTGCAAATCAAAACAACAGTGAGAGCATATGAATAAGCTAGATACCACACAAGTAAAATTTTCAACCATAAGAACTAATTAGTGGGTACTGGAAGAGAAAGGAGGCAGGCAAAACAGGTATGGGAGAAAGTCATTTGTATAGGAAAGAATTTAATTTGACTTTTCTTTTTATAGAGACAGAAAAGAGGCAGAAAAGCAGAGAAAGTGAAAGAGACTACAGCGCTAAAACTTCCTTCAGTGTAATGGGAAATGGGCTCAAATCTGGCTCTTCCACATGTCAAAGCAGTACACTACCCAAGTGAGCTAGTTTGCTGACCCTACATCATTAGACTTTTAATGGTCATATTAATGTAGAAAATACAAATTTATAATTATGTATAAATAAAAACTTACATATAAATGAACTTATATAGTGTCATAATACAATAATAACTCAATAATTTTTTTTCTTTCCACCAGTGTTATATCACCAAAACTCAATATCTGTACAGTTCACTGCTCCCATTAGACTCTATTTTTTTGATAAAGGGTGAGAGACAGAGAGGGAGAGAAAGGGAAAGAGGGAGGCAGAAAGACACCATAGCACCATTCTACCACTAGTGAAGTCTCCCACATGCAGATGCTTCCACATGGTAGCTGGGGACTTGAACTTGGGTCCTTGTGCATAGTGAAGTGTGAGCTCTATCAGGTTAGCCATCTCCCACTGTAGCCAGAAATAAGGTTGAAGTAGTGATGGTACACAGCAAACACCAGGGCAAATGATCCTTTACTGCTATTCTCAACTGCAATGCTGTGTCAACTGGAAAGCTCACTCCTTCTCAAAGCAATAAACACTCTTCTTGGTTGATGTAAGGACAGTGAGCTACCTTTCTTTTAAATGGGTGTGAATTTTTTCTTTGTTTCTTTCTTTCTTTCTTTCTTTCTTTCTTTCTTTCTTTCTTTCTTTCTTCTTTTTCTTTTTTATTTCTCTCTCTTTTTTTTCTCTCTCTCCCTCACTCTCTCTCTATGTCTTCCTTCCTTCCTTCCTTCCTTTTTCTTTTTTAGTTAGGTGTGAATTTAATGAACATAAATGGTGCCTGCATGCCTTCCAAACCCTAAAGGGAGACGCTACATTACGAAGTAACTTGGGGAAAAATGTTTCAGGATAGTTATTTGGCTGTGAAGTTCAACATTCTATGTTGATAATCAGAGTGCCCCCACTCAGTGGCCTGAGAGTCTAAATAACTGTTTGCAGACTCTAAGAAAAAGAGAAATCTGCTAACTCTAACTCATGAAGATCTTTACATAAATGAGTATAGCTGAAGGCAGTGGAGAAGCCTAGTCACAGCTGTTCTTGGTAGTCTACCATTCTTCTATCAAGACATCTCCTGTGCTTTGAAACTGAACCAAAGTTTCAGACCCAGCTCCATATGGGACTCAGAAATCTATGGTTTCCTTCCTCCCTCTCTCCTACTCTTCCTTCTATCTTACCACCTACCTTTCCTTCTATGTATTCTTCCTTCTTTCTTTAAATTATAAAAAAGCAGTTTTAAGACAATAGAAAATCCACAAACCCATTACTAGAGTTAACAGAATATTAATATTTTGAGGGTTTTTTTTTGCTACAGTTACTGTGTATGTAAGAGACAATAGCACCACTTTGGCATTAATAGTACTCCATCTTTGTTGCTATGTGGTGCTGGTGATTGAATCCATGGTGTCATGTACTTTACCACTAAGTTATCTCTCCAGCCCCAGACATTTTATTTTAAAAGAAGCTATATGTTACAGAAAAATTTAAAGCTCCTTTACCTGCCACCTAGTCTCATTTCCCTCCCTATCAGTAGATAAGCATTGCCAAGAATTTAGTGTTCATCTTCCCACCCAAATTGATATATTTTAATACAGAAGTAAGTAACCATGAATATGGGAACTTTTAGTGTTTTTGCTTTTTAACTTTAGGTAAATGTGACCACACTACGCTTTTTCTGTAACTTGTTTTTTGTCACTTGATATCGTTTTCAAGGTGTCTCCACATTTTTTACACACACAAAATAGTTCATTTTAAATTTCATTCAATATTTCAATTGATGACTACACACTGTTCATTTCCTTATCAAGGAACGTTTCCAATTTCAGCTGACTGATGACAGTGCTTTGGCATATGCCTAGGAGATAAGTTTAAAAACTAGTGTAAAATGCACTACTCAGAAGGATGTACCTGGATGTGAGGGCGATCTGGCTGCCACATCCATCACCCCATTGCCAGGGTTGATTCCGCTGATCTGGCTGGCTAGGCGGGTGTTGGTCTGCTTCTAAGACCCCTTCTGTTGCATTGCTTGCGGCTGTGGTCTATTTACATAATCGTTGTTTTCACTGGAGGTCTCGAAACTTTACATCAGGCTCAACCTGACACTGTTGACTGGCTATGGAAGAAGGGCAAACGCTAGAAGAAGACTGGTTTAATTCCCACTGGTTCACGTGCTTTTTTTCCTTCTCCCCACCCCCTATCCTATGTACTTCCTCTTCCTGACACTTCCACCTCAGGAGCTATATATAGGACAGGATTGTGATTAGAGATAGCTAGATCACACTGCATTCCTCATCAATAAAGACTGAACTGCATCCCACTCAGCCATGAGTCCCTGATCGTCTCTCTCCCACCTGCGAAGCTAGCCTGGCAGGCAGGTGTCCCTTCCTCCCTCACCGCTCCATGTGCACCCCTACCAAAGCTGTGCACTCTGTCAAGAGGATGACCCTCCTTGAATAGAGGTGGACAGGTCTTCAATCGAGGGTATAAGAGTAGCTGCGCTCCCCTGCTAGAACCTCCAAACAAGCTCTCAGAAGGATGCACCTTTTTATCACATTGTAATAATAAAAGCCCTTCATATGTGTTATCCTGAATTGTACAGTTTGTGAGACTTTCTCACCCATGGTTTTGTAATCTTCACAATATTCCAGGGTTGTCAACAGGGTGAATATTCCATATCTCTTTACTAATGGGGGAATAGAAATAGAATAGAAACTAAATAGAAAGATTGGTTTTAGAAACAGTGTTGCAGTTTTTGGGAAATCTGTTTTGTGTCTCAGATTCCCACCCCTGCCCTTTAATTGGCTGAATTACTTACTATGAGCTGAAACCCTTAGGTTATGTGGTTCATTTTGTTTTGTTTTGCTTTGTTTGTTTCTCATGCCCAAATGGAGCCATTGATAAGCAACCCATTATGCTCACACAGACACCACAGGATTAAATAAAATGATGACTCTAGCACGCAAATAGAGGGTGAAACTGAGCACTGGCAGCTGCAGCTGAGTCTGGTCCACAGATGTTTTGTTTGGCTCATCCAATGTTTTCAAAGAATTGAGTCAACATTTAATAATCAGAAGATTTTACATAAAAGTACTGACTTCTTACAAAAAAATCAAGAGATCTTACAACACTAGATCTGAATTTCCATGTGGCAGAAGTGTAGCTGTCCCTTTAAGAGGACAAGTACTGGGACCAGGAGGTGGTGCACTTGGTAAGCACACACACTATGGTATTCAAGTACCTGGGTTCAAGCCCCTGGTCCCCACCTGCTGGGGGAAAGATTCATGAGTGGTGAAGCAGGGCTACAAGTGTCTCTCTGTCTTCCTCCTTCTCTATGTCCTCCTCCCCTCTCAATTTCTATCTCTAATAATAAATAAATAAATAAATTTTTTTTTCAAAAAGCAGTTCACCAGTCCCCACTATTCTCTTGCCATACCTACCACAGAAGTCAAAGTGCCATCAGTATGCCTCAATATGTCAACTCTGTTATCTCTTGGTAATGAAAAAAATGTTTCTCTGTGTTCATTTCTCTTTCAAAATGGAAAAATCATGTATAATCATGGGGTTCATACAATTTTCCTTAAGCTCAACCCACTTCTGTCTCCAGCCCCTCTAGACATTTTGGTCTTTAAGTATTGTTGTAGGAGATCATTATTATTTTTTTTAATTTTTTATTTAAGAAAGGATTAGTGAACAAAAACATAAGGTAGGAGGGGTACAACTCCACACAATTCCCACCACCCAATCCCCATAACCCACCCCCTCCCATGGTAGCTTTCCCATTCTCTATCTCTCTGGGAGCATGGACCCAGGGTCATTGAGGGTTGCAGAAGGTAGAAGGTCTGGCTTCTGTAATTGCTTCCCCGCTGAACATGGGCGTTGACTGGTCGGTCCATACTCCCAGTCTGCCTCTCTCTTTCCCTAGTAAGGTGTGTCTCTGGGGAAGCTGAGCTCCAGGACACATTGGTGGGGTCTTCAATCCAGGGAAGCCTAGCCAGCATCCTGGTGGCATCTGGAACCTGGTGATTGAAAAGAGAGTTAACATATGAAGCCAAACAATTTGTTGAGCAATCATGGATCCCAAGCTTGGAATAGTGGAGAGGAAGTGTTAGGGAGGTACTCACTGCAAACTCTAGTGTAATCCTGCTTTCAGGTATATATTTTGCAGTAGTTTATGGATACGTGTGCACATAAGCTCTCTCTCACAGAAACTGGTGTATATCTAGATTATGGGACTTTGTTAGAAAGTGAACTACCTGAGATGAAATTAGAGTGTACTATAAAAGGAAAGGTCTCACCCGAGTAATGAAGTTGAAGGGTTGTCATTCCACACGTGAAGTCTCTGGATACAGTCTAAGGTGAAGCATGTTGAGGTGGCAATCGTTGCTTTGGTTAGGTTGTGATCGGTGGATGCAATATTATTTGGTTTGGATTGGGAGATGCATACGGGAAAGTGGGCCCTATCCAAGGATTCCAGGACTGGGGGAAGTAGGGGCTCTATAGTGAAGATGTGAGGTTCCTGCTGTCTTAGGGTTCAAAAAGACAATCGATAGTTAATATTATCATCACATTATTTGTTAATTGGGTTAACTTTGAAAAGTCCCTTTGTTATGGTTTGTTGTACAGTACGAGATCATTATTTTTATTAAATAATTATTTCCCAACCAAGAGACTAATAGTAACCTGACAGTAACCTTTTTTGTAAATAATAACAGTGAGTAGTTTCTCAGCACTTACTATATGCCAGACATCACTGAAGCACTTTATAGTATCTCAACGAATCCTTAAAATAACCTAGCATCAAGGTTAACACTGTAGGAACTTGAATCTAGGGTCAGACTCTAGAGTTCAGATTCTCAACCATCAACTCTATTACAACTTCTCTCTCTCTCTCCCTCTCCCTCTCCTTCCCCCCTCTCTCCCTCTCTTACATGCATACACACACACAGCTGTATGTATACACATATAATACACATGCTTTAACGTTCTGAAAAACTCAGAAAATAAAAGGACAACTCAGAACATTAAAGCTCATAGGATGACTGAATAAAAGGACCAAGTTATGGGATTGGAAATTGAAATACTCTCTAAAATTACAATGGATCTTAGTCACTCGTCTACTGCTGATGTGTGTAATTTCCCCATCTACGTAGGCCTTGGTTTCAAAACATCCCTAAATCAGGTAGTATTTTGACTAGATGTTCTCTCAGCTTCCTGTCAGCGCTACTGTTTTGTAGTTCACTTCACTCTCTCTTCTCTTTGAAACAATTACCCAGAGGTGAAACACAGCCAAGTCGGAGCTGTGTTTCAGCTTGGAAAGGAAAGGGAAACTCTGCCCACACCAGTGTCTTTATTCAGGCTGTGTCAGTGACCAGAGTGTCTGCCATTCACTCTGGGGGAAGTCTGGCTTTGCTAATTCCTAGCAGCTGGAACCCAGTGATAGCCTGACCAACTCCTAACTGGCCCACAAACTGCTCCCTTGGCATTCTCTTGGAAAGCTAGAAGTTATGTTCCTTAGCTACTTGGCTTCTGGCTATAGGGAAATTTTCAGATCGGGCAGAGTGATGGGCTGGAATCCAGGAGAGCTGAGACCCACTTCTACCCTCATGCCCTGTCAATGCTCTAATTCCCCCTGGGACTTGCCCTTGTTGGACCTCAGTTCCTCACCTACTTTGCCTTTTCAAACTCAAAGTACTCTACAAAAAGAAATAGCTGGTGTTATTTGTACAGAAGCAAGCTTCCCTTTACACTGTGACTGAGACCATGGCCCACAGAGAGAGGCCCACAGAATGAGGAAGGGTGAAACCTGCTGGGATGAAGCCCAGGGACCCCTGCTAGGCCATGTGGGAGAGACAGCCATGAGGGAGTCTGGGTTCCTGCCATCACCCCTTTGAAGAAGGCAGAATGCTTCTAACCTAAGACACCTACCCTCCCCTTACACTTGTGAGTATGTCAGATTATAATGGCAGGAGGTACATTACAGTTGCAGTTAAAATAGGAAGACTATTCTGGGTTTTTCAGGTGACCCCATCAATTCATATGAAACTTTAAAAGCTGAGAACTTTTCTCTGACTATATTGAAAGAGATGCAATAGAAGATGTCAGAGAGATTAGCAGCATGAGTGGGACTTAGCACTATCAGTAGAGGCAATTGCCTGATGGAAATCAGCAAAAAGGAACTTTCCAGCCTCTGGCTAGAAAGACAGAACCCTGCCTCATATCCAACAAGGAAATGGGGCCTTGGTCCTACAACAACTGGGAACTGTATTTATCAATAGCCAGAGTTTTCAGGTAAGTGCCCATCCTAAGCTTCAGATCCCCCATTCTCTCCACCCCATTCCCTATGCAGGCCCTTAGCAGAGAATTCATCTATGTATTACTATGCTGAGACTTTCAGATCATGGAGCCATTGGGTAATAAGTAGGTACTATTTAAAAAATATTATTCTTAATTTTTATGGAAAGGATAGAGAGAGAAAGAAAGAGTACCACTTCATTCATCCTATATGGTGCTGGGGATTGAACTTGGGTCTTCATGTGTGATTGACAGCATTCTACCTTCTGAGTCACCTCTTTGACCACATAAATGGGAATTCTCCCTCCTTTTCTTGTTTTCTTTCTTCTTTTTCTTCTTCCTCCTCCTCTTTTTTTTCAAAGATAGAGTGAGAATTGCAAAGTGGCAAAGAGAGAAGACAGAGAGAGAGAGACCATAGCACCACTAAAGCTTCTTTCAGTGTGGTGGAGGGCTAGGCTCAAACCTGGACTGTGCACATGGCAAAGCAGCACACTGTCCAAGTGAGCTGCTTCACCAGCCCACTGGGCATTCTTTTGAACCACTATGTTCTTAGTGATGTATATGGTAGCATTGGAAAACAAACACAGAACTCTTACTCTTGGTTGTGATCAAAGGGAGAAATAGCAGCCTATAAGAAGGCTTTGTGGGCTCCTATGTTTTGTAGAGAAGAGATCTCAGAGAAGGGTAGCAAGGAACAGTGGCTTCATGAGGGTGTTACTTGGATCTTGCAGGAGGATTTTTTTTTTCTCAGTCCCCAGAGGATACCTTTGACATGCTAAGGAGAACCTGGGGGTCAGAGACGAGCACCATGGGACAGCAATGTCTACATACTGCCCCCACCCCCAGAGTCATAACAATTCTAGGAAATCAATATCTGCTTCAATAGAAATGATAAATATTGGACCAGTGTTTCACATACTCTGTTTATTACATATTTTCTCTGTACTGGAAAAGCTATAGTATCAAAATTGGGAATGTAAATTACCAGCAAAAAGGTATGCTTGCAGGATAAAATTATTCCTTCACAATCACAAAAATTGTGATAAATCAAGGTCCTCTGTCAATTTTTCCTTTGTTGTATTTTTATGCCACAAGTCTAGGTTGACAGGTCTTTGAAGGGGCAGGGTTATAAACTTCCAAGCTGATTCAGTTCAGTCCTACAAACATTTATTACACATTCACTGTGTACCATGTGCTATACAGATGGGCAAAGAGGAAATAAAATAATGATAATAAATAATAAATGAAAGTTATAGTGGGCCTGGGTGGTGGTATACCTGATAGAGTTCACACATTACCATGCTCAAGAACTCAAGTTCAAGGCCCCAGGCTCCACCTGTAGAGGGAAAGCTTTATAAGCAGTGAAGCAATGCTGTAGGCATCTCTGTTTGTTTCCAGTCTGTACCCCACTTCCCTCTCAGTTTATGTCTATATAAAAAATTGTGAGTAGTGGATTCATCACGAAGCCACTAAGCCCCATTGATAGCCCTGGTGGCAGTGAAAAAAATAGACTTGTGGAGGAAGATGTAGTTTTGTGTCTGAACAAGGGACAGTTCCATCATTCACTTAACCTTGTTGTGAGCAAAGTGTCTTCTGGGTATATTAGCAAGGACTCAAATGTAGACTATACTCCCTAACATTCATATTTTCATTAGTACTATCTATGTCCTGGGCAGGCATTATCTGCTATTTATGTCTTTTGCCTGAGTTAGCATCTGATCTGTGGAATTCAACTGTCTAGAGTTTTTAAAATCCTAAGAAACTGATCCTTTGGAAACAACTATGGCTATGCACAGAGTCATATCCAGACCTATTCTTCACAGCATGGAAACTATGTGAATACTCACTGATCGAAACAGAGTATCTATGTGGTCATTCAAAACATAAAGATTCACATTTATTCTTATGGAAACAGTCATGTTACAAAGCTGAAAGGAATCCAGTTTACAAAATAATATAACAATTTTGTAAAATAGTCTATGACCATAAATATTTAGAACTGTGTACTTCAACTTGTTACAGTATTTTTTTCCTCAGACTTTATTATGTAAATTGAAGCAGCAAAGTTGGATCACTTTCAAAAGGGGAATTAACAGCAGAGTTAAAAACCTTTGAAAGCCTTTCTCAATCTTTTAATGCCTATCAGAAGACTACCACCACCAAGAAGCTCTTCTTGCTACCTTGATTGTGGTGGCTCTGGCCTTGTGCAGTGCTCTTAGATTTCCATTTTGGCAGTGATCATGATTTTTCCTGTGTTGGATTCTATTTTCCCCTTATAAGACTGCAGTCTCTTCTAAAAAGCTATCCACATCTTATTCTCTTGGAAGAGGATAAACATGGTCATAGTGCATGCACAAGTTAACCACTCAAAGTGGACTATAGACATGCTGATTGGAGCTATGGGAATAGCTGTTCCTATACCCCACAGTGTCCCGAGGCTGATCCAAAGCAGAATATCCAAAGGACTGAGCTGTGACTCATCTCTCTGGCCATGAATTCTGCATGAAGAAGAAGTATCTTCATTTTTCTTTCCATCCTTGTGGTTTCAGTTCAAGCCAAAAAACCTCTTTTCCTGGAAATTGGCTTCTAGGCCACAGAGGCATGGATCCTACAGAGCTGAGCATTTCTCCAACAAATTGAAACCAATAATAATAATAATAAGCTAAATCATGTATACTGCTATTTATCAAGTGATTACTGCTTCCTTTAAATGTTGAGTAAGGTTGCGGCTCGAACTTCATCTGAAGTAAGTAATTTGATTGATTGTATGACCACTCACATAGTTGGAGTTACTTCTGGGGCACTGAACACACACTATCCAGTTGAACTAAAAAAAAAAAAAAAGAAGCCAGATAACTGTCTCTGACCAGCTAATTATGAGTAGAAAAAAAGTATTTTGAAGCCATTTCTTAAAGAGTCAATGTGTGTGGCTCTGAAACATTTCTTTCAAAGTCAGTGTGTGGGACTTATCATCTCTTTTCCCACTATTTGATCAGCAATGCTCTAGGCAGAAGTTGTTCCATTGGCCTGAAGTGGGTCCCAAAGTAAGGAAACCTGATGAACATTGTTGATTGTGTGTGATCCATGGAAAGTTGTGATATAGTCTCTTATTTGTCACAGCACTCCCTCTCTATCCTGACTGACACAGTGTCTCTCCCAGTGACTCCAGGAATATTCAGGCTACCTCTTCTGGCTCTGTATTTCACATTCCATCTGATTAAGACATAACTCAAGTCTCATCTTGACTGACAATTAGCTTCATTTTCTTAATGCCCCTCCAAATCACCCACTCAGGTCATTAATGTGCTTAGCAGACTTTGACTTTCAGTTTGGCCATGAAGGAGAGGGATTATGCTGCAGTATTAAAAAAAAATTGATATTGGCAATTAATGTCCCTGGCTATCTGAAGTCTCTTGGTCACTTCTGCACTAGGGATGCTTTGTTATACTTCCTCACAGTTCCTAGCCTCTTGTCATGCCTTGGTTTTGTCTTTGCTCTTCTTATATCCTCTCCTCTTAGGGGACTCATATTTTTCAATCATTTCTTTTGTTCTTGTTTTTATTTTTAAAATTATTTTAAGAATTGTATTAGGGAGAATGATTTACAAGACAGTTGTCCCATGGGTACAATTCTGCATTCTTCCATGCTAGGTATCTGCACATCACTCCCACTACCAACTTTCATATTCATTTTTTTATGCACAATGCTTAGCTATCTCTCCTTGAGAGGGGTCCTTGCAGCTAAATGGTCTCAACTCTGAGCCTTAAGTTCTTCCTACAAGTAACTTTCCAACACATCTGTTCAAAATAAAGACAGGACATTTTCTAAGACTCTGGCACCATTTTTAAATTTATTTCTCCCCAACACACACTTAAAGATAAATATGACAATGATCTCAGAGTTCTTTTACACACATTGGTGAAAACTCAGCTGTAATTTACCCACCCCTGAGACTGTCCTCAAGATAGTGAACTGGAAGCCTTTCCTCCCTAAAAATATATGAATAAATAGTTTCAATTCAGGTGGCTGGGCAGTGGTGCAACCAGTGAAGCACACAAGTTACCATGTGTGAAGATCTGGGTTCAAGCCTCCCAGCCCCTACCTGCAAGGGAAGAAGCTTCAAGAGTTGTAGAGTAGGCTGCAGGTCTCTCTCTTTTTTCTCCCTCTTTCTGCCCACCCTATTTCTCTCTGTCTCTATTATAATATTTTTTAAAAGTTTCAGTTAAAAAATAGATTCAGTTCAGAATATCAAGTGTGTCATGACTCCAAGTACCTGGAATCAGCAGTTTTTTCAGAATTTCAAAAATATCTAACACCCAAGGCTAGAGAAGTTGCTCACTGGGTAAAGTGTGTGACTTGAGTCTTGGCACTATATGACAACGCAGGAAACTTTGTGCTGTGATGTTTCTCCCTCTTCCCCTCTCTGTAAATGAAAAAATGAGTTGGTGCAATCACGCCTTAATTTGTGTATGAAACTTGTGCTTTTGCCCTCCCCACTAAGATCTCTAATATCCAAGTACAGCTTTCTGGCTTCCAAAAATGGCTTTAAACTCCAATTCCACCAGAACCCAAAGTATCTGTCATGAGGAATTTTGTTTTTCTACTATCACTGAAAGGGAAGTGAATCTGGAAAATACCAGAGGAAGTCAGGCACTGTTGATCTTATCTGAGAGAGGAGAGAAAAAAGGAAGGACACTTGGAAGGTGTAGATGTGACTTATAAAGGATGAGAAGGCCCAGGTGGTGGCGCACCTGGTTGAGTGCACACACTATAGTACTCAAGGACCCAGGTTCAAGCCCCTGGTTCCCAATTGAAGGGGGAAAACTTCGTAAGTGGTGAAGCAGAGCTGCAGGTGTTTCCCTGTCTCCCTCTCTCCTTATCTCCCCCTCCTTTCTCAATTTCTTTCGGTCTCTATCCAATAATTATATATATATATGGAGGATGAGAATACAGGGCCATTGAAAAAATGGGCAAAAATATACATATAGATATAGTTATAGATATAAAGTCAACCCTTATCTGTGACATTGGAGAACTACTATAGTTTCCAATGCAGGGGATGGGGACACAGAACTCTAGTTGTGGGAACAGTGTGGAATTATGCCTCTATGATCTTGTAATTCTGTAAATAAATATTAAATCATTAATAAAAATAAAAAAGAAACCTTTCTTGGGGCAGGGTGGTGCCTGGTTGAGCACAAGTTATAATGTGCAAGGATCCAAGTTAGAGTTCCCACTCCCCACCTGCAGGGGTAAAGTTTTTTGAGTGGTGAATCAGTTGCTTCAGGTGTCTCTCTTTTTCTCTCCACCTCTGTCTCCCCCTTCCCTCTTGACTTCTGGTTGTCTCTATTCAATTAGTAATAATAAGTATCATTATAAAACCAGAATGGAAAAAAAAGAATTAGTTCTCCAAAATTTAAAGGAAGAAGCCTCTGGGGCAAAATCAAGGGCTAGTCAAGAATTTGACCGAAGAGAGTCAGCTTCTTAATGGCTTCAGAATTTATCAATGAAAGGGAGAGAAAAGCAAAGGCTGAATCTATGTTAAAGGAAAAGCCATAAACAAATGAGTCCCCAGCCTAAGTGCATCTTTGGGGGAAGACAATAGACTCAATTAAGAACCAGAGTCATAATAGAATAGTCGAATTTCCCAAACAAAGCATAATTGAGTAGAGAGATGAGACCTGATCCCATAAATAACCATCCATAATTAGAACATATCAACAGTTCCTATTAAAGAAACATCAGGCAGTCAAGTACTGAAAGTCTAGGGAAATTGAGTTCTTAATTAAAGCCTCATCAGAATTACTAGTACCCATATCTTCCACATCCCATTTCCCCAAATCTCAGGTGTAGGTACATCAGGAAATGGCTTGGTTCCTCATAATCACATGGAATGAATTCTTCCTCTGCTAAATCTTAACAAGGACTGACACAGAGGTATTGAGTTCTTACTCATTTATTATTATTTTTTTTTTAGCCACACCACTGTTCAACTCTGGTTTATGGTGGTGATGAGACAGAGCCTGGGACTTTACAGCATCAGGCATGAAAGTCTTTTGTGCATGCTATCTCCCCAGACCTGTCTTTATTCTTGAAACACATCTGACTCTCAGTACTCCCCGAAACAGCTGTGCATACTATTATTTATTTAAAAACAATGCCTAAGTCAAAGGGACATATTCATAGTTGCTCTATTCACAATAACCAAGGAGTGGAAGCAATCTCAGTGCAGACTGATGGAAGATTGGATAAATAAGCTATGGCATATATACTCAATGGAATACTCCTTTGTATTTCAAAAAGGTGATATTGTGTTCTTCTGAACAAAATGGGTGGAACAGAGGTGATTATGCTTAGTGAAACAGACACATGAAAGACAATTACTAGGTGGTCTTGCTCTTATATGAAACCTAGAAGATTGACTCATGAATTTACCAAAAACAAATAGACAAACAGATAAAAAATGGAGTCAAAATGCAAACTGTCTCTAACACTTTGTGAAGACTATGGTAATTGTCATTGATGGGGAAGGGGGCTGCAGAACTTTGATGGTGAGTATGGTGTAATTTTGTAATCTTGTCAATCACTGATAAAATTAAAACAATGTTTACCTTCTCTTCATTATACTCTTCTACTTAAGATTCTGCCTGGATGACTTTTGAAGGCAGGGCTACAGAGTAGCAGCTGCTGTGTCTCTCTCCTCTCTGGTCAACTAAGAGTAACAAAGAGGATCACCTGAGAACACAAGACAAGACTCAGAATACTTTGGGAACCCACCAAGTCGCAGGTGAGTGCATACACGTATGGCTCGTGGATAGAGAGGGGCCTAATGGGAGATTCCTGGGGATGAAATCTCATATCTACCCAGGAGTGACCGGTAACAGCCTGGCAGATTGCCAGTTGAGGCACCACCTCTGGTACAATTTTTATTAACAAGTAAACTGCTGACAGGAGGAGAGGATCCCCTAAGGCTCACCAAATGCAAGTGTGAGTCTCCATTGCTATTATCCCTTGGAGGCTGGAGCAGCAGCTGGGAGGCCCTGTGCTGATGTTGGGGGCAGAACCTGATTGGGCAACTCAGGAGAAGACATATACTCCCTGGAAGTGGGGTCTGGAAGTGGAGCTGTTTAGTGGGAGCCTATCCACATTGTTATCCCCATGAATTTGGAGATGTGTTGAATAATTGCCTCAGAACCCATGGAATACAAACAGAATTTTAAAAGAAACTCATAGGGCCAATGAGTACTGCCCAGCCTGGCTGTTGCTGCTATCAGAGAAGCTGAATTGGACCTGGGACTTTGGACCCTTGGGGCATGGAAGTGTCTTTGCATAACCACTGTGCTATATCTCCCCCACCCATTTTATCTCTAGATTAGTAGTGAGTAATTAAGCTAAAAAATCTACTTATAGTTAAAAAATCCTCAGGCTCCCATAGCCTACAGGGAAGATAAAGAATAAAAGAGGGTTTAACAACCACTGTACTTCACCTCAAGGGCTGAGACAACATTGAAACAACTGTTAATTTCCTTAACTGTGAACTCTTAAGTACTTTACTTAGACACAAGTCAGTCCAGGCAAATGTGATTAGTGGATTGAATAGTACTGAGAGGGGGACCTCAGAACACACCATTACAATGATTAAACCAAAAAAGTCACTTTGGAGAAATGAACCAGGACGAAAGTCCAGATAACATCCCCCCAAAGGTAGAAGCACATAAGAATGAAGACAAGACGTGGTGCAAAGTGCAAGGACCGGGGTAAGGATCCCGGTTTGAGCCCCCAGCTCCCCACCTGCAGGGGAGTCACTTTACAGGCAGTGAAGCAAGTCTGTAGGTGTCTATCTTTCTCTCCCCCTCTCTATCTTCCCCTCCTCTCTCCATTTCTCTCTGTCCTATCTAACAATGATGACAACAACAATAACTACAACAGCAATAAAAACAACAAGGGCAACAAAAGGGAAAATAAATAAAATAAAAAAAGGTTTAAAAAAAATGAAGGCAAGATCCAAACACTAACTGGTGCATTAGTCATAGGAGTAAGGAAAGAGTTTGAAAGTAATATCAGAAATGGGGAAATAGCAAATAAGACTCTGAAAAAAAAAAAACAGAAATTATCTGTAATCAGAGAGCTAAAAGCTGAAATAGCTGAGCTAAAAGCATAACTAGCTGAACAAGCTAATACAGTATCAGAACTGGATAACAAAAAAGTTGAGCTACAGAAAACAACAGAGGGGAGAGAGAATATTATAAGTGAGGTAGAAAACAGAATTAGCAAGACTGAGGGTGAATTAGAGAAAACTAAGAAAGAAGTTAGAGATCTCAAAAATAAATTCAGAGATACTGTAAACAACAACAGAGAGAAAGGTTTACAACCAAATTTATTGTATCTTGATAGAATGTCATTCAAACTAAATAGAGGCATAAAAATCTCTGACAAGCAACAGTTGCAGGAATCAATTATCACCAAGCCTGTCCTGAAACAAGTTCTGAAAGTTCTCTTATAAACAATCACATCATCATCATAAGCATGCCAAATATAAGAACATTCTAAAAATTTTAAATAATGCCATTAAAACATCTTCATTCTATAATATCAATAAATGTCAATGGTCTGAATTCACCTATTAAAAGGCACAGAGTAGGAAGTTGGATCAGAAAACTCAACCCAACCATATGTTGTCTGCAGGAATCCCACCTAACTCAACAAGACAAACACAGACTCAAAATGAAAGGATGGAAAACTGCCATACAAGCCAATGGACCACACACACAAAAAGGCAGGAACAGCTATTCTCAATCTGACATGATAGACCTTAAAGTGAGTAAAATTTTAAAAATATGGGGATTGACATTACTTAATGCTCAGAGGATCAGTCAGTCAAGAGGTCTTAACATTTATTAACATCCATGTACCCAATGAGAGGCCATCTAAATACATCAGAGATTTACTGAAAGGGCTACAGCAACATATTTACAGCAACACAGTAATAGGGGATTTCAACACTCCTTGGATGTTAGACCACAAACTACCAAATACTTAGAGGAAAATATTGGCAGAACTCTTTTCCATATAGATTTTAAAGGCAATTTCAATGAAACAAATTCAATTACAAAAAGAAAGAAAAAATAAAAGAAAAAAAAAGTTGAACAATAAACACAAAGCAGAACTTGGACTGGGTCTGGTATATTGCACCAAAGTAAAGGACCCTGGAGTTTGGGAGGGAGGGTTCAGGTCCTGGAACATGATCGCAGAGGAGGACCTAGAAGGGGTTCAGTTGTTATATGGAAAACTGTAAACTGTGAACATGGGTAAATGGTATAATGGTTATGCAAAGAGACTCTTATTCCTGAGGCTCCAAATTCTCAGGTTAATGGTAAATTCACCTTCTTTACCCCATCTTGGATGGAGCTTGAAGATACCATGTTAAATGAGATAAGTCAGAAACAGAAGGATGACTATGGGATGATCTCACTCTTATAGGCAGAAGTTGAAAATCAAGATCAGAAGGGAAAGAACTTGGACTGGAGTTGGTGTATTGCACCAAAGTAAAAGAATCTGGGGTGGGAGGAGGGTTCAGGTCCTGAAACATGATGGCAGAGGAAGACCTAGTAGGGGTTGTATTGTTACGTGGAAATGTTATGCATGTACAAACTATTGTATTTTACTGTTGACTGCAAACTGTTAATCCCCCAATAAAGAAATTTAAAGAAATAAATAAATGATATCTTTGTGACTAGTCTAATCTCCTTAGCCTGAGAGGTCCACTGGCTCATTCTCTGCTTACCATAAGTTCATTAGAGTACCACAATTTCACTGAAAATACTGTTCTCAATTTTGCCTGCCTGCCATGTACACTCTTCAGCTCTTCTCAGCAACATTTGACCCATTGGATCAGTTGTGCCTTCTAATAAAACTCCTAGATTTTGTGGTCCATACCCAGTTGACTTCCCACCTTTTTCTCTGGCCAGCTCTTGTGAGTGTCCTTTTCAATTCTTTCTTCCCTCAATCTAAAAAGTTGTGGCTCCTCTGGGCTTTTCCTCTCTCACTGCCTCTACATCTACAGTCCCCAGTCCTGATCTCTTGATCCAGCTCTGGTTCCATATATTCAACTGTCTACTTATGTTATCAAGTGGACTTCCTGTTGCCTCTTAAATTCAGAACATCCATACCTACCTCAGCTCACCCTGTCTACCACAACTGCTTTGCCTCCATTATGTTCAGGCTCTATATGTGCCACCCTTCTCATTTCAGTACATCTAACCCAAGCTTAAAACCTGGGCATAGTTCTTCATAATTCTATCATATATTTATCTTTCTAAATCAGGAATCATCCAACTTTTTTGTAAAGGGCCAGTTAGTAAATAATTTATACTTTGAGGCATGTCATTTCTGGATGTGACTATTCAACACTAGATTTTTGTCCTTTTTTAATATGTGTTTTATTTACTTATTTATTTATTTATTTATTTATTTATTTATTTATTTATTGGAGAGAAACTGAGACAGAAAGGGGAAATAGAAAAGAAGAGAGGGAAAGAGAAAGAGAGACACCTGCAGCACAGCTTCACCATTTGTGATGCTTCTCCTCAACAGCTAGGTAAGAGAGGCCTGAGCCCAGTTCATCCACATGGTAATGTGCACTCTGTCAAGAGCACCACCACCTGGACTCCTTGTCCTAGGTGGACATGACTGGTCTGGTGGTACAGAATGACTGCAATATATATTTTTCAATAAGTCATTCTCAAACATTGTATTTATTTTAAAAATAGGTTACAGATGGACATGAATTAAAATAAAAACAATATGAAACATAAAAACCTGCTCAGTCACTATGCCAGAAGACCCTACAGTACTAGTTTCATATATATTTTTCTAGAGATAATTGATACATAAATAAGCATATAGAATACTACCATATTGTATGTATGTCTCTAAATCTTGCTTTAAATGTATTTCCCTTATTTTATTCTATTTTACAAACTGTTGTGAGCAATTTCATCTTTTGATCATTATTAAACTCTGAGGCTATTTTCTTTTCCGTTTTATTTAAATTTTAAAATGTATAAGCATTATCCAAGATCTGCAAAAAGGTTAAAAGTAATAGCATGCAAAATACTACTCCAACTTGAAAATTAAATATTGCCAACACATATAAATCCCTTCTGTATATAAGTTCTTGGAATTACCTCACCTTTCCTCTCCCCTTGAAGAAGCCATTTTTCTAAATTTTATATTTATCTTTCCCATATATTTCTTCATAATGTATCATAATTGTCATATCCCTGAGCAGTGGCTAGCATAGTTTTACATTTTTTAAGGCTTTCTAGTATTATTCTTTGTGTGTTCTGCCATTTTCTTTTGTCATATTTCTATTATGTTTGTGTCTTTAATTCATGTTGATAAATCTAAAGTATGGTTTACTGATATTCACTGTGGTATTACTATAGTGTTTGACTATATTTGTTCCTTTTCAAGATCTGTCCATTTCCTATTGATATTTAGGTTGTTCCTACTTTCCCCCTCTTTTCTTCCATTCTTTCTATTTTATTTTATTTTTATTGCCAAGAGGCTCAGTGTGGCACTACAAATCTGCCATTCCTGGTAGCCATTTTTCCCCTTGTTTCCCCTTATTTTTATTATATTTGATAGGATAGAGAGAAATGGGTATGGAGAGATGGAGAGAGAGAGAGAGAAAGAGAGAGAGGGAGAGACCTGCTTGTGAAGCACCCCCTAGAGGTAGGAATGGAAGACTCAAGCCCAAGTTCTTTCACATGGTGCACTCAACCAGGTGCACCCCCACCGGGCCATTTCCAGCCATTTTTCTGCCGCAAAGATTGTTGTGAACATCTTAAATGTGTTTCTTACATGCAGAACTAGTGTTTTCTGGGCTTGGATCTAGGAAATCAATTACTGGCTCATAGAATATGCACATTAAGTTTTTAAAATATTGCTCAATTGTTCTTCAAAGTACTTGTACTAGATTTCATTCCCCCAGCAGTGCATGGGTTCCTATGGTTTCACCTCATTACCAGTACTTAACATCTTGGCTTGAAAGATAACACACTCCAACAAGATAATTAAAGAGAGTTTAATGAAAGGATTATTCACATCATCACCAAACCAATAAGAAATGGGGAAGCACCACAATGGGAGCCAGTTATAACTCTCAAGGCCAAAATGGTAGAAACTAGAGTGTTACTGGAAATACAGAGAACTGTAACTGCAAAGAGGATGTTCAACAAGAAGGCAGCCAGCTGTCAGGAATACAGCATATGCTTTGTTAACCCTAGATAGAGAAGAGAGAAAAACAAGAAGTAAATCCCAAAGCACACTCCCCTCCTAGCCTCTGTGTTCTGAAAGGGAAAGAATAGAGAGTATAAATGGATGAGTTGAAAAGAAGGACTCTTTAAAGTCAATAGAGTTTTAAATTATTGCCAAATTGATGGTTCTATTTGTAACTCATTGAGGTTTTATTTTGTGTTTTACCATATGTATTTATTTTTTACTTAAAATCTTTCTCCAGAAATTCTCTCTTCTATGCTTTGCACATTTTTCTGTTAGGTTTTCTTGGTAATTGATTTATAGCTGTTATTCTGTAAACTAATTTGATGGGTATGTATGCATTGTGTTTTTACCTGTGTGCCTTACCTTTCGTGAAGATATTTTTGAATATTTATGCAGTTATTTTTTCTCATAGGTCATTCCTCATCTTGTTTAAGATGTCATTCCTTATTCTGAGTTCATAAAACATTCTATATTTTCTAATATAATTCTCAATTTTGCTTTTATGTGAGGTTTTTAATCCCCTGAAATTTATTTTTGTATGTGATATGAAATAGAGATGAATTTCCCCTTGTGCATTACAAATGATCCTAGCATCTTTTATTTTTCATTTTAAATAATTTGTATTTGTCTTTGAGGTAACCTTGGTTTACAAGTTGATAAATACTTTAGAAGCACAATTTATCACTTCCTCAAAATGCACTGCCCCACACATACCAGTATCCACCCCTTCACCAATGTCCATTAGACCCTATGCCCCACTGCAGCCTCTAACCCCTTTGTTAACCTCTATTCTGTAGAGTTCATAGTTCTCGTTGGGCTTTGTTTGTTTTCTTTGTTGTATTTGTTAAACTCTACAGATGAGGTCAGTCCACATTTTTACTACATATAAATTTCTTTAGTATTTGTTGGAGGTTTGGTTTAGTGGTAATGAATTCAGGTAACTGATGCTTGCCAAAGAAGCTCTTTGTTCTTTAAAACTGATTGATAGCCTAGACTTACAAATTCTTGGATGGAGGTCTTTTCAATTCAAAACGTTAAATATGCTCTGCCAGTCCTTTCTTGCTTTTATAGTATTTGTAGAGAAATCATATGATAGTTTTATGGGATTTCCCTTATAGATGACTCTTTGCTTTTTTCTAGCAGGCTTCAAAACCCTCTTTTTGTCTTTAAGTCTTCTTGTTTTAATTACTATGTACTTTGCTGAACTTAGGTTTGGACTAATTTTTCTTGGAATACTGAATTTCCTGGATCTGGAGTGTATTGTCTTCTTTATTTAAGGAAAATTGTTCAACTATGACTTCTACACCTTTATTTCTTCTCTTTGTACCCTCATGGTGAGATTTTTTTTCTCTTGATACTGTTAGATAATATTATTTTTATTTGTTTTAGTAATCTTTATCTTTTCTTTTTTTGTCACTGGGGTTATTGCAGAGGATCCATGCCTGCATGATACCACTATTCTTGGAATTTTCTATTTCTTTCTTTTTGAGAGAGGGTAAAATCAAAGGGAAATAAAGAGGGATGGAGAGGGAGAGGGGGAGGGGAAGAGGAGGGGAGGGGAGAGGGGGAGGAGGAGAGAGAGAGAAAGAGAGAGAGAAAGAGAGAGAGAGAGAGAAAGGTGCAGTACTGGTCTACTGCTTATGAAGCTCCCCAGCCCTAAGCAGGTAGGGACCAAGAGCTTTAACCTGGGTCCTTGCACATGATAATTTGTGTGCTCTACTAGGTGTGCTAACACATGGTGCCAGCACCTTTCTCTTTTTTGTTAGTTTTTATTTGGGGGACAGGAATAGTAGTGGTTTCCTCTGCATTATCTTCTTGATCTCCAATTCAGCCTCTGTCTCTCTGAAGGTTACTATGCTTGTTTTTAAAGCTCAGTCACTGTCACTGTATTTTCCATTGCCCTAATGTAGTTATAAATTTTCTATAAGTTTCCTCATCATTTCTCTGAATGTGTCACAGTCTTCCTCCATAGATCTTCTCAATTTGGTAGACACCCTTAGGATTATAGCTTTAAAGCACTTTTTAAAAAAAAAAAAATTTATTTGGGAGTCTGGCTATAGCATAGCGGGTTAAGCACACATGGCGAAAAGCACAAGGACCAGTGGAAGGATCCCAGTTAGAGTTTAGGAGCCTATGTGACCTCTGCATCTCTGTAGATCTGAGCTCACATACCATGGTCATAAGTAGGAACGTTCCAAGCTGCCCCAATATCAGGACCCATCTTCCTCAGGTGTAGCATAGAGTATATTGTCCAGCCTCCCTTTGGAGGATGGAATATTCTCTACCGTTGTTGATCCAAGTTGAGGGCAAGGTCCTATGGGGACCCACAAAGCAGTCTATTGTGTTGTTCCTGATAGAAATAACCAGTAACAATGTAGAAAGGGATTTATTTGAGGTCTAGGCCCATCATGTCTGTTTGGGAATCTCAGGACACCCCAAATAAAGCCCCAGCTGATGGGGTGGCCCGATAGCGACTAAAGAGTCATCCTTAAAGTGTGCCAGTCTCTTGCCCTTATTCAACTTTTGCAGTCCTTGTTTTGATGAGGTTAGCTTTGGAGTGAGTGAGAGAACTGTAATAGGAAGTAAGTGAGGAGGGTATCTAAGTAGACTCTATTTCATTATGAGCTTTATACTGACTCACTACAGACTACTGTGTATTTTTGCTTTCAGGTATATATTTTGCCCTAATTTATGGATACCTGTGAACATATGTTCTATCTCACAGGACCTGGTCTATATCTAGGTTTTGGGACTTTGTTAGGAAGTGAACCTCCTGGAATGAAATTAGAGAATACTTTGAAAGAAAAGGTCTCAACCATGTAATGAGGGTGAAGGGTTGACATTCCATGCCTGACATCTCTGGACACAGTCTGAAGTGAAGCATGCTGAGGTGGTATTCACTGCGTTGATTAGGTTGGGATTGGTGGATGCAATATTATTTGGTATGAATTAAGAGAAGCTTGCAGAAAAGTGAGCCCTACCCTAGAGGTTCCAGGACTAGGGGAAATATAGGCTCTATAGAGGAAGTGGGAGGTTCTTGCTGTCTTAGGGTTTAAGAAGATAATAGTTATTGCTATAATCAAATTATTTGGCAATTGGATTAACTTTGAAAATCCCATTATTAGTATTTGCTGTGTCGTACATGACATCACCATAATTTATGTCATTTGACATTATTTATATATAGCTATGTCTTATAAA
Source organism: Erinaceus europaeus (assembly GCF_950295315.1). Taxonomy (NCBI): domain Eukaryota; kingdom Metazoa; phylum Chordata; class Mammalia; order Eulipotyphla; family Erinaceidae; genus Erinaceus; species Erinaceus europaeus. The sequence goes on along the minus strand of NC_080171.1, from coordinate 82,254,875 downwards.
GTAATGCCACTGGTTGCTTCTGTTCTCCCTGGTCAAAGCTTTTAAGAGAGCCAACATATCAAAGACTCTGCCTATATATTAAAAGACTCAGTCTGTGCTTTAAAAAGTTTGAGATATTCAATCTCCCCCTTCATATGAATTAAATAGTGATTTATATGACTATAAATTGTTAGGAGTGTACATAAACACCATTCCCACCACCAAAAGACTGTGTCCCATCCCATTCCTCTCTCCCCTTCCACCCCCCACCCCTTGAAGTTGAACATCCACCCTCACCCTCAAACCAGGGTTTTTACTTTGATGCCCTACTACAAATTCTGTAAAATCCTGCTTTGAGTTTCCCTTTCTGTTATTCTTTCCCAACTTCTATGAGTGGGATCATCCCATACTTATCTTTATCTTTTTTACTTAGATCACTTACATAATCCCTTCTAGCTCCATCCAATATGTATCAGAGAAGGTGGGCTCACTGTTCTTAATAGCTGCATACTATTCCATTAGGTATATATACCACAACATTCTCAGCCACTCATCTGTTGTTGGGCTCCTGGATTGCTTTCAGGTTTTAGTTATTACGAATTGTGCTGCTATGAACGTAAGTGTACACATTTCTTTTTGGTTGGGTATTATGGAGTCCTTGGGGTATATCCCTAGGAGAGGCATTACTGGGTCATATGGAAGGTCCATGGCTAGCCTTGTGAAAGTTCTCCAGACTGCTCTCCACAGAGGCTGGACCTGTTTACATTCCCACCAGCAGTGCAGAAGGGTTCCTCTGTCCCCAGAGCCTCTCCAGGATTTGTTGCTGCTGTCCTTTTTGATGTATACCATTCTCACAGGGGTGAGGTGGTATCTCAATGTTGTCTTTATTTGCATTTCTCTGACAATCAGTGACCCAGAGCAATTTTTCATGTGTTTGTTAGCCTTTTGAATCTCTTCTGTAGTGAATGTTCTGTTCATATCCTCTGCCCATTTTTGGAAGGGGTCATTTGCTTTTTTGTTGCTAAGTTTTCTGAACTCTTTGTATATTTTGGTGATTAGTCTCTTGTCTGATGTAGGGCATATGAAGATCTTCTCCCATTCTGTGAGAGGTCTTTTTGTGTGATAGTTTCTTTGGCTGTGCAGAAGCTTTTTGATGTAGTCCCACTGGTTTGTTTTTGCTTTAGTCTTCCTTGCAATTGGGTTTGTATCGTCAAAGATACCCTTGAGGTTTAGGTGGGAAAGTGTTCCACCAATGTTTTCCTCTAAGTATTTGATAGTTTCTGGTCTAACATACATGTCCTTGGTCCACTCGAAGTTGATTTTTGTTTCTGGTGAGATAAGGTGGTTCAGTTTCATTCTTCTGCATGTTTCAACCCAGTTATCCCAGCACCATTTATTGAAGAGAGCTTCCTGTTTCCATTTAATATTTGGGCCCCCTTATCAAAGATTAGATGTCCATGGGTATGGGGGGTTAGTTCTGGGCTTTCAATTCTGTTCCACTGGTCTGTGTGCCTATTTTTGTTCCAGTACCAGGCTGTTTTGATGATGATAGCTTTATACTATAGTTTGAGATCTGGGAGGGTGATGCCTCTGTGGGGCTACGTGTAAGCTTGATAGAGCTTAGGGAGAACTCCCTATCCTTGGATGGAGATCTGAGAAGATACCCTCTTGTGAGTCTCTCTCAACCGAGGTGAGCAAAGGGGGGACAAACTTAGACTTAGTTCTTTCCTTCTTGACTCTCAGGCCCACAAAACCTCACTGCCTCTCTTCATTAATGCAGGCCACATGGCCCCTGCCTTAAGGTTCATTTACTCAAAGTTCACCTCACCTTCTGATCACAGAGGAGAACACACCTTATCACACACTTCTAGCAGTGCCCTTTGATGTCCTCAATTTGCATAAAACCTTGCTTATATTCTCTCTATCTTGCCTTAGCTGGTTCAGCCCCTCTCCTCCCCTCAAACGCCTCTGGGTAATTAAATGCCTGCATCAGGAAACTAATTATCTTGACCTTTATGTATCTGCATCAATTCTTGTCATACTAGCCCCCTACCATAGGGGCAAGCTGACCTTTAAGAAACCTGTAATTTATGACATACTTGAATAATGTTCTTCATTTAGTTTTCTATTTAAACTTTTGCCCACCTGCTAATAAACAAGATCTGAGCACGCTGCAGTCTCCCCAGTGTCTTGACTTCGTGTCATCCCTTGCACGAGTGAGAAAGAACCGGTCTGTTTCCTTTCTCCTGGAGATCACCCTGCCAGAAAGCCGACATGCCTCCATTTCTGTTTCTTTTCCTTAAGATTGTTTTGGCAATTCTAGGTGCTTTCTGGTTCCACATAAATGATTGTATTTTTTGTTCTATTCTTTTAAGGAAGCTTGCTGGAACTTTGATGGGTATTGAATTAAATTTGTATATGGCTCTGGGGAGAATATTAATTTTGATATTTATCCTTCCAATCCATGAGCATGGGTTGTCTTTCCATTTCTTGGTATCATCTTATATTTCCTTGAATAGTGACTCATAGTTTTCAGTATATAAGTCTTTCTCTTCTTTGGTCAGGTTTATTCCTAGGTATTTTATTGATTTTTGCTGCAACAGTGAATGGGAGTGATTTATGGATGTCTTCTTCAGATTTAGTGTTTGCATAAAGAAATACAACTTATTTTTGTACACTGATTTTGTAGAATGGCACCTTGCTATATTGCCTAATATCTTCCAGTAGTTTTCTCCTGGATTTTTTAGGTTTTTCTATGTACACTATCATATCATCTGCCTGTAGTGACAGCTTGACTTTTCCCCTTCCAATCTATATTTCTTTGATTTCTTTCTCTTGCCTGATTGCTATGGCAAGAACTTCCAATACTATGTTGAAGAGTAATGGTGATAATGGACAGCCTGTCTAGTCCCCGATCTGAGGCGGAATGCTTTCAGCTTCTGTCCATTGAGTATGTTGGATGTAGGTTTGCTAAATATGGACTCCACTATCTTAAGGAACTTCCCATCTATTCCCATTTTTTGTAGTGTTTTGAGCATGAATGGGTGTTGGATTTTGTCAAAGGCTTTCTCTGCAACTATTGACATAATCATGTGGCTTTTGGTTTTGATTTTATTGATGTGGTGAATGACACTGATTGACTTACATATGTTAAACCAGCCTTGCATTCCTGGGATAAATCCCACTTGGTCGTGATGATAATCTTTTTGATATACTGCTGTATCTGTATCTGGTTGGCCAGGATTCTGTTTAATATTTTGGCATCTTTGTTCATCAGAGATAGTAGTCTGTAGTTTTCCTTTTTTGTTGTGTCCTTATCTGCTTTTGGTATCAGGGTGATGTTGGCTTCATAGAAGGTGGGTGGGAGTGTTCCTGTTTCTTTGATCTTGTTGGCGAGCTTTAGCTGTTTCCTGAAGGTTTTGTAGAATTCGTTTGTGAAGCCATCTGGTCCAGGATTTTGTTGTTGGGAAGATTCTTAGTAACTGTTTCGATTTCTTTGTGACTGGTGCATTTAGGTTTTGTAGTTCTTGGTTCAATTTTGGAAGGGTATATGTCTCCAGGAATTCTTCCATTTCCTCCAGATTCTCTAGCTTGGTGGCATATAGTTCTTTGTAGAAGCCTCGCTTGGATTTCTGTGGTGTCAGTTGTGCTATCTCCTCTGTCGTTTACAATTCTGTTTATTTGGGTCTTCTCCCTTGTATTTTCTTTGAGGTTCTCCTCTGTTGTTTCCCTAATTCTGATAGCTCTTTCCTCCATAGTTGTCTTTATTTCTGTGATTATTAGGTTTATTATTGCTTGCGTACTTTTCTTATCTATGGTTACTTCTGACTGATTTGGAGTTTCTTCTGGGCTCCTCTTCTCCACTATCATGCACCAGAACCTAAAAGTCCCTCTATCTCCACCTCAATCCTTTACTTTGGTGCAACATGTGTAAGGTATTATTTTACTTTACTTGTGATCTAATATTGATTTACAAAATTATAACGTAACAGGAGCATAATTCCACATTGTTCCCACCACCGGATTTCTGTATCCCCATTACCTTTACTGCAACTACAGCAGTTCTCCCAAGGTTGCAGATATGGGTTAACTATTATTTCTACAACTATCTGCCTATATTTGCATATATTTGCCCATTTTTTCCATGGTATTCTCTTGTCTTCTGTTCCTTTCCAAGTCATACCTATACCTTTTACTACTTTTGCATGTCTCTCCCTTTTTCCTCTTCTCTCTGTGTCCTGATGGAGTTGGAGTTCAGAGCACTCTAGTCATCTTTTACTATCATTTCTCCCTGGCCAGGAATATGGACCAAAATTCTTTTGGGGGTGCAGAAGATGGAAGAACTGTATTTTGGAATTGCTTCTCCATTGGACATGGACACTGACAAGTTGATCTATATTTATATATATTTATAAATATATAAATATTTATTCATAAATAAAATGATGTACATTTATTTATATATTATATATTTATTAATACATTTATAAATATATTTTTTCATTTTATATGGTCCTATCTTCTCTTCCTTTCTAAGCCAACTGTCTTTCCTTCATTCCTCTTCTTTTTCAGATAATAGGTTTATCATTATATATTTTCATCCTTAATATTGTTCTTTAATGAATTTCCTTTTCCTAAAAGTCTGTCCTGTTTGCTATTAGTACACTCTTGTTAGCCATCTTTTGTTTAATATTTGTCATATATATATTTAGTTTCAACTTTTCTGCTTTTTTAAAGTCAGATATGTTTAATAAAGAGCCAAATGGTCAAAATCTTATGTGACATTCTGTCTCTTAATATATGCTTTATTCCATTTAAATTTACTTGGCATACTATCTTTTCCTTTTTGTACACCTTTCTTATTCTTTTCTTTCTTAAAGGGTTGACTTTTAAAGTTCTACTTTCCTTCTGATGATTTTGTACATTACTACTATTCTTTACTATCTTTAATATATTAATAAGTATTCCTGATGCAAAATCTAAAATTTTTCAATAGCTCTATGCTCCTCCAAAATACCGAGAATCTTGGCATGTTTAAATTTCAATAACTTTCACATATTACACATTATTAAGAATTGTTATTGTTGATTTTTATACTTAATTTTAAATGTTTTACTCACATATTTACCAATTTCTTGATTACCTAAATCTCTTCATTCTGGGTAACTTTTTTTTTTCTCTTTTTAGATAGAGACAAGGAGGAAGAGAGAGATACCTACCACACAACCAAAGCTTCCTTTGGTGTCATGGGTGGCTGGGCTGGGTTGTACAGATGGCAAAGCAGCACATTATCAAAGTGAGTTATTTCACTGGTCCAGTAACTCATCTCTTAACTTACCTACATCTTTTAAATTACTGTAGTGAAATCTTATGATTATCTTTGTCTTAACGTAGCTTTGCTTCCTTCTCATTCTTGTACCATAATTTCACCAATAATGCAATTATGAGCTAATAGTGAAGATAATTTTCTTTTATTTCCTAATTGCCTTTGAGAGTAAATAGCTAAACTACTTATTCTTTATAGTTACTCTGCATATTTTCCCTCTGGTTTCTTCTACTATATCTTTGTTTTTGGTGTTAAATAATTTCACAACTCTGTGTCAAAGTGTAATTTCTTTTTATTTGTCTTGTTTTGGATTAGTTTTAATTCCTGTTAATGAAAATTAATTTTTTGATAAATTTATGGGAAAAACTCAGCTATTGTTTTTAAAAGATATTGTAAATGTCCCCTTTCATCTTCACAATAGAAATCCAATTAAAATATAAAAAAGAAAACAAAGAAATCCAATTAAATATATACTCATACTTTCATTTCTTCATACTATAATTTGACTATTTTTTCAATATTTATTTTTCACTTCTATAACTTTTATTCTAATTGTGAAAATATATTCACTGCTTATTATTTTAATTATCTTCTATAAATATTCTATATTTGTTTTACATTTCACATCTAATATTTAAAGTACTCAATGTATAAATCTTATTGACATGGTTTCCTTTGATTCTTGATCATGGTGAGTTCTTCACTTATTTGTTCACTTTTAACTGTAGTCTTTATTTGGCTAGTTAAATATATATTGGGGCCAGGTGGTGGTGGGCCTTGTAGTTTACCATGTACAAGAACCCAGTTTCAAGTTCCTAGTCCCCACCTGCAGGAGAGAAGCTTCAAAAATGGTGAAGCAGTGCTGCAGGTGTCTTTATCCTTTTCTTTTTTCTTTTTTTAGTATTTATTTATTCCCTTTGTTGCCCTTGTTTTTTTATTGTTGTAATTATTGTTGTTATTGATGTCGTTGTTGGATAGGACAGAGAGAAATGGAGAGAGGAGGGGACGACAGAAGGAGGAGAGAAAGACACCTGAAGACCTGCTTCACCGCCTGTGAGGCGAATCCCCTGCAGGCTGGGAGCCAAGGGCTCGAAACCGCATCCTTACGCCTGTCCTTGTGCTTTGTGCCACCTGCACTTAACCTGCTGCGCTACCCTGTCCGACTCCCTCTCTCTTCTTTTCTGTATTCACTTTCCCTCTCAATTTCTCACTGTCTCTATTAACAAAAGAAAAAAAAGAAAAAATATTCACTGAGAGATATGGGTTTTTCATGGGAACAAGAACCTCATCAGTAACACTGCTGGTAATTAAAAAACAAAGAAAAGAAAAGAGGAAGATATTTATTTAGGGCTGAGTGGTGGCACACCTGGTTGAGTGCACACATTACAGTGCATAAGGGCTTGGATTCAAGCCCCTGATTGGTCCTCATCTTCAATGGGGAAGCTTTAAGAGCAGTTAAGTGGTGGTTCTGGTCTCTATATCTCCCCCTTCACTCTCAACTTTTTATATCTATCCAAAATAAATAAATAAAATATTTTTAAAAGAAAGATATTTATTCATTATTAAGAGAGAAGAGAGGACAGAGGAGACAGGAAGAGAGAGGAGGGGAGGGGAGGGAACCGGAGTATTACTCTGGCACATGTAATGCCAAGGATCAAGTTTGGGACCTCATGCTTGAGACTCCAGCATTCTAACCACCATGCTAACTCTGAGGTCATGATTTGGCTAATTTTAATCCGTAAGAATCATGAGAAATTGGGGTGCCAGGCGGTAGTGCAGCGGGTTAAGTGCACATGGCGTTAAGATCAAGGACGAACCTAAGGATCCGGGTTTGAATCCCTGGCTCCCCACCTGGAGGGGAGTCGCTTCAAAGCAGTGAAGCAGGTCTGCAGGTGTCTTTCTCTCCCCCTCTCTGTCTTCCTCTCCTCTTGCGATTTCTCTGTCCTATCCAACAACAATGACAGCAATAAGAACAATAACGACAAGGACGACAATAAACAACAAGGGCAGCAAAAGGGAAAAAATAGCCTCTGGGAGCAGTGGATTCGTAGTGCAGGCACTGAGCCCCAATGACAACCCTGGAGGCAAAAAAAAAAAAAATCATGAGAAATTGGTATTGAGAGTGCTCTCCTATAAAGTGACTTGGTTTGCCTAGTCCATACATCCTGGAGAACTACTAACCTGGATGGATTAAAATTAATAGTACATTTACTCTCTTTCTAATAGAAACAAACCACAGATGTATTTGGGAAAATTCCAGAAAAAGTTTTATTAGAGAAAATAAGTTCCAAATTCTGAATGTAAACTCCACTCACATCTCAGTCTTGACTTTTGAATATTGTTTACACGTTATAGATTTCAACTATCCCAACTAAGGATAATACAACAACTGAGATTTGAGCAGAATCTACTAAGGGAAAGACAAATTTTTAAGTTTGTGTCTAATCAAGTTAATTTTTAAATATATAAGGAGTATACAGGGAGAGATACCACAGTACTTCCCTACCATTTATTGAGCTCCCCTTTTTCATGGCTCTCCTATGTGGTGCTCAGACTCAAACCCAGGGTCTCAGAAATGGTGAGTATACTCTACTGGGTGGGTTGTCTCCTGGCCCCTATTTTAGGTTTTTGCTAGTTTTTCTGTTAAATATATGGCCTTTCTATTGTTTGTAGAAACATTAGATATTAAGGAAATCAATCTATTATTATATGTTGCAAAATTTGTTGTCATTTCACTTTTTGCTGTTGTCACTTCTTGGCTTACTAAAAAAAAAAAGGGTGTGTGTGTATGTGATTTAACAGTGATTTACAAGATTATAAACTAATATGGGTATAATTCTACACCACTCCCCCCACCAATGTTCTGTGTTGTGCTCCCAAGCCCTTCCAACATTAACTACTATAGTTCTCCCAAAGTCATAGTTATGTATATATATATATATATATATATATATATATATATATATATATATATATAATTTTTCTTTTTTAAGTCTATGTGTTTCAATCCTCTATATTTCATATATGAGTGAAATTATTCTTTTGTTGCCCTTCCCTTCTTTCCCTACTTCACTAAGCGCAATCACTTCCAGTTCTATCCATTTAGTCCCAAAGAGCACATTACAGCCCTTCCTTCCTTCCTTCCTTCCTTCCTTCCTTCCTTCCTTCCTTCCTCCCTTCCTCCCTCCCTTCCTTTCTTCCTTCACTGCTGACTAGTACTCCATTGAGTATATGCCCCATGAATTTCTTTTTTTCTATTTATAAGACTCAAATTAGTGATCTTTACTCCACTGTTAAAGGTACCCCCACAACTCTATCTATTCCTCATAGCCTCCCCCCAATATTTTAAACTTTTAATCAGGAAAATGAAAATGAACCCATGAGAGAAGCATATGAGCCATTTAGGCAAAGGTTGCTGACCTCATGTGGAAGTTGATGCCCATTTTTATTCACTTCTATAGTCCTGTTTTAAGACCCTTTCTAAGTCATACCTCCATCTATTACAACTGCCAGGTTTCTTTCATTTTCCCTTTTCCTCACAGATAAGAAAAACAGCCTGACTTACTCACATGTCTCCAGATTCTTTCCCCTCTCAAATTATGGGGAAAAGACTTTTGCAATCACAAAAGTTCCAGATCCCAGTGAACTTAGATTCAAAGCTCTGGTTATCTTCCCCTAACATTTTCTCCTCTGAGTGTATGAATGAACATTCTTTTGGGGGTGCAGAAGGAAGGGGTTCTGGCTTCTGTTAATTGCTGCCTCACTGAATATGCACATTGGCTGGCCAATCCATACACCCAACCTGTCTCTATCTTTCCCTGTAGGGTAAGGCTCACTTGGTTTACTTTTTCAGATGAGAAAGATAGAGACCACAGCAAACAAAGCTTCTCTCAGAGCTGTTTTAATTCCATGCAGTGTACTGGGTGCTTAAACCTGGACCACACATATGGCAAAGTAGGTGCCCTCCAGTTGAGCTAACTTGTTTCCTGTCTTTTAACTTTGTTTATAGTTTTACCATGCAACATCTAGATATTTCTTATTTAATTGAATTTTAAAAATTATGACTTGTCATTTTTTTAGAAAACATTTTCTTGCTGGTTTATTGAAGAAAATATTCATGCTTTCTTTCAACATTTTTCTAGTTTCATCTTTGTTAAAAGCATATTTGACATTTTCAGAATCATTAGGAGTTTAGCTTTTTAATAACACGTGTTTAAAAAAAATAAAGAAAAATGTAAACCAAGAATGAAGTTTTTTACTGTATAAAATGTACATCATGGAACTTTTCCTGATTTCACTTCAAACTGCAATTACGTTTCTGATAACACAGTGTATTTTAAGCTCTAGATTTTATGTTTTTAGAATAATTTTCACATACTACCTAAAAGTGTAAATTTTTCTAAATTACATTTGCAGTAGAGTATGTGAACCTACAGGATAAAAACAAATGTGGTGTATAATATAGAAAACACATACAAAGCCAGGTGATGGTGTACCTGGTTGAGTGTATACATTTAAATGCACATGGGCCCTTGTTCAAACCCCAACTGCAAGGGGAAGATTTACAGGTCGTGAAACCATGCTGCAAATCCCCCCTCTCCTCCCTCCCCTTCTTCTTCTCCTTCTCCTCCTCCTTCATCTCCTCTTCCCTTCTCAATTTCTCTCTGTCTCTACCCAAAATAAATAAATAATATTAAAAAATGGGGAAAGTGGCTGGGAAGACAGCATAATGGTAATGCAAAAAGGTTTTCATACCTGAAGTTCAAAAGTCCAGGTTCAATCCCCAGCATTAGAGATGCCAGAGATGAGCAGTGCTTTTAACCCATTATTAATCACATACACACCACCACCACCACCACCACCACCACCTTCAGGAGTGATATAATTGTGTAGGCAAAAAGCCCCAGTGATAACCCTGGTGTCAAAAAGAAAAAGAAAATGCAACACAGTGGGGAAATTTTAGAATAACTTGAAATGACTTAAAGTTTGGAAGGTATTGCATTATCCCAGGGACCTCCCACATGAATGTTACAAAATACTCATAACATTGCTGCCATACCAGGGAAGTATTATAAACAGCCAAGCTAGACAAATACAGAATGTATTTGCTTGTTTGTTTTCTAAATATAAAGGTCTATTGAAATGATATAAAAGAAGCAAATTTTGATGTCTCTTATGTTAGAGAGAAACACAAATCCAACTCCTAGAAACAATCTTTCATCCAATGAAGTTTAAATGGAATTGTAAAATAAAAGTTAATAAAAATGAGAGAGAGAGAGAGGAAGAGCTACAAGTGCTTTTGTGTTTGGCACTCAGCATGAAATTTAGGAAAAAGCATAAACAAGCAAATGATTTGCAACTTTTTCTATAAGATCACATTCAAAGTTTCCAAGTGTGACTGATAATGGGAATTGGGTTCCCTAACATCTGTATTCCCTCTAGTCGATTTTCCCATGTAGTAGAGGACAGACAACCAAACATTGCATTCCAGGACCCCTTTGCAAAAGGGTTTGAATGTGACATAGGCTACACCAATTAGATTTATTTATCAGGATCAACACTTTGGGCATTCATCTTGATCCCCAAACAAAAGGGGGTACTAAAATACTTATTAAGCAAGATATATATTATAGAAAATTATTTTTAAAACTATTAACATAAAAATTCATTTAAAAATACCCACATTTTCAACAAAATCAGAATGTGTAGTAAAATTATAACAAGCCATACTGACTTTGAGGCTAAAAAAAAAAGTAGTAATATCAATCTTGTCTTTATTGAATAGTGCTAGACTCAATTTAGCACCTAAGTTGAATGCAAAGGGGAGGAGGTACCAGGTATCCCTTCATATGCAGAGGAGGTAGCTCTGGAGCAGCTTTGCAATTTTGCAGAATTGGCTTCCTGCTTGTGGCAGAGGTAATGTGTTTCTGAAGCATGTTTCTGAAGGCCCTTCCTCTATTGAGAGCAGTAACAGAGGCTTTGGTTACCTAGGGCAGCTGTGTGGCTTTGTTTCAGAAATTCATTCTTAGTTCTGTTTCCTCAACCTACCTCACCAAGTGTGTAGCCATGTCCTTCCTGTTCACAACTGACTGAGAAGGGTGTTGTCCTTTGTATGGACAGTTACCCCTTGGAAGACAGGGGGCATAGACACTAGGTTCTTTATTGGAGAGAGAGTCTGGTCTTTGGGGTCAAACTGAAACTGTAGAAGGTTCTGCTATGAAATGGCACCATCAATTATCAATATAATGTGCTTAGGCAGCTGGTTAAAAGATTATAAAAGCTAGAATCTCACTTGTCTTATTTTTTCTTTTAAATGGGGATGATAACTGGCTTCGTGAGATTGTTGTAAAAATCAAATTAACTTTTCCTCCTGGTTTTAAAGATACCATGATTTTTTCAGCTGCAAATAATTTTTGCCAATAACCTTATGACCTGGAAGTGGATGTGTCTCAGGTGACAATGTGGCCTGACTTGACACCTGGGCTGTTACCTTGTGAGATTCTGTTTTAGTTTTATTTTATTTGCTGGGGGGGGGGGCAGAAATGGGAAGAGAGAGAGGGGAAGACATCTGCAATACTACTTCATCTCCTATGAGGCATCCCTCCTGCAGGTGCGGAATGGTTGGGGTTTGGACCTCGGTCCAGATGCACCATCACCACCAAGCACACTGTGAGATTCTGAAAAGAGACTCAGAGAGGCTGTGGCTAGACTCCTGATGCATGGATATTTTGAGATAATAAATATATTCAATATATAATGCTTTAAAAAAGAATCAAATGAAATAATATTTGTGTAACCTGAAATCCAACCCAGGTGCTCAATAAAGCTTTCAGGAGTGATTTATATCTATCTAATTTTTTAAAAATATACTTTAGTTATGAATGAGAGAAGAGGAGACAGAGGAAGAGAACCAGACATAACTCTAATGCATGTGTTGCTGGGGATCAAGCTAGGGACTTCATGCTTGCAACTTCAACAGTACCTACTATGTCACCTCCCAGACCATTTCCTTTTTTTTAAAAAAAATTCTTTATTGGGGGATTAATGTTTTACATTTGACAGTAAATACAATAGTTTGTACATAACATTCCTCAATTTTCCACATAACAATACAACCCCCACTCGTTCCTCTGTCATCCTTTTTGGACCTGTACTCTCTCCCCCACTCACCACTAGAGTCTTTTACTTTGGTGCAATACACCAACTCCAGTTCAGGTTCTACTCTCAGAGATATTGGTCTGTAGTTTTCTTTTTTGGTTGTGTCCCTGTCTGCTTTTGGTATCAGAGTGATGTTGGATTCATAGAAGCTGAAAAGGAGTATTCCTGTGTCTTCAATCTTCAGGAAGACTTTTAAAACTAGAGAGAGGTATTAACTCTTCCTTGAAGGTTTTGTAGAATTCATTTGTAAAACCATCTGGTTCAGGACTTGTATTCTTGGGAAGGTTTTTGATATCTGTTTTAATTTTGTTGGCTGTGGTTGGCTTGTCGTATTTTCTAGGTCATCTTTACTTAATTTTGGAAATTTGTTGGTATCTAGGAAATTGTCCATTTCTTCCAGGTTCTCTAGCTTGGTGGCATATAGTTGTTCATAGAAGCCTTGCATGATATGTTGAATTTCTGCGGTGTCTGTTGTATCTCCTCATTCATTTACTATCCTATTTATTTGGGTCTTCTCCCTTTTATGTTTTGTGAGTCTGGCTAAAGGTTTGTTGATTTTGTTCACTCTTTCAAAGAACCAACATTTAATTTTGTTGATCTTTTGTATGGTTTTCTTATTTTCAATGTTATTTATTTCTACCCTAACTTTAGTTATTTCTGTCCTTCTGGTTGCTTCATTCAGGGTTTCTTTGTTCTTCTTCTTCTAGGTCTCTAAGGTATGCAATCAGGTTGTTTGTGTTTTTTTTCTTGTTTCCTAATGTGTGCTTATATGGCTATGAACTTCCCTCTCAGTACTGCCTTAACTGTGTCCCAAATATTTTGATAGCTTGTGTCTTCATTTTCATTGAACTCTGGAAACATTTTGATTTCTTCCTTTACTTCTTCTTTGACCCAGTAGTTGTTAAGTAGTGTACTGTTGATTTTCCACATTTTGGGACTATTACTAATCTCTTGTTGATTGTTAAGTGTTAGTTTAATTCCACTGTAGTCTGAGAAGATGCTTGGGATGATTTCAATGCTCTTGAATTTGCTGATGCTGTCTTTGTGGCATAACATATGGTTGATCCTTGAGAATGACCCATGTGGACTTGAGTAGAATGTGTATTCCAGTCTGTTGGGATTCTGAAAATGCCCAATAGTTCTAGTGTATCTATCTCCTCATTTAGCTCCCTCATTTCTTTATTGATTTTCTGCCTGGATGATCTGTCAAGTTGAGAGAGTGGGGTGTTCAACTCCCCCACTATTACTGTGTTGCTGTTAATAGCTTGCTGTAGCTCTTTCAGTAGGTGTTTAATCTATTTAGATGGCTTCTCATTGGGTGCATAGATGTTAATTGTTAAGTTCTCTTGATTGACTGATCCTCTGAGCATTAAGTATTGTCCATTCCTATCTTTTTAAATTTTATTTTAAAATCTATTGTGTCAGATATGAGAATAGCTGTTCCTGTCCTTTTTTGTGGGCCATTGGCTAGTATTATAGTTTTCCATCCTTTCACTTTGAGTCTATGTTTGTCTTGTTAAGACAGGTGGGATTCCTGTAGAAAGCATATTGTTGTGTTGTGTTTGTGATCAATCTTCCTACTCTGTGACTTTTAATAGGTGAATTTAAGCCACTGACATTTATTGATATCATAGATTGAAGATATTTTAATGCCATTCTTGTAAATTTTTAGAGTGTTCTGTTATATGGCATATTTAGTGTTTTCTTCCAGAGTCTCATTTGTTGTTTCCGCATTTCTGATGACAATTCTTTCAAACTCTTTACTCACTCCTGTGACTATTCCTTAACAAACTTTTGGGTGTTAACCTCACTATTTTGTGGTTCAACCTTTGGGGGATTTTAGATGGACTCTTGTCCCGGCTCATTTCTCTAATATTTCTTCTTGGTTTAACTAGTCTATATAGTATGTTATGAGGTCCCTCTCTCAGTACTTTTCAAATTACTAATCACTCTTGCCTTGATTGATTTATGTCTAACTAAGGTAGTTAAAGAGTTCCCAGTTGTGGAAATTAACAGTTGTTTCAGTACTATTTCAATACCTAAGTTGGAGCACAGAGGCTTTAAAAGCCTCTTTTCTTTTTATTCCCTCTAGGATATGGGAACATAAGGGCTTTTAACCCATAAGTAGGATTCTTAGCTTAATCACTCACTCTTGGCCAGGAGATAGACTCTCACACTCCAAGGATCCAAATCTCTAAGCTCAGTTCAACTTTTCTGCCAAGCCAGGAAGCACTACTGGGCCCTGTAAGTTTCTAAACAAGTCCTGTTTATAGACTGTAGTTTCTGAGGCAATTATTGAGCATGTTCTCATTAGGAGAACAATGTGGAAAGGCTTCCAGTATACAGCTTCAAGCTAGGACACCGAGGTCTAGCTTTTCTCCTGAATTTCCTGATCAGTTCTCAGTTCTCTGATGTCAGCACAGGGCCTCCCCCCTGCTGCTCCAGTCTTTGAGGGCAGTAGCAATGGAGACTCACAGTTGCATTTGGTGAGTCTTAGGGGAGTCCTCTCTTCCCTTCAGCAATCTTTTTTTGGTAAAGCAGACTGGAGGTGGTGCTTCAACTGGTAAACTGCTGGACTGTTATCAGCTGCTCAATCTCTCCTTAGGCTCCTCCCTGTCCAGGAGCCACACATGTTGGCACTCACTGGTGGTTTGGTGGGTTCCTGAAGTCATTCTAGTCCTGCCTTGCTGCGGTCCCAGGTAATCTCCTTTGGTATTCCTAGTTGACCTAGGAGAGGAGAGGAGAGAAACATAGCTGCTCCATTTACTTACATTTTTAAAAAATAATTTTAACTTTAAAAAATATATATTTATTTTCCCTTTTGTTGCCCTTGTTTTTTCGTTGTTGTTGTAGTTATTATTGTTGCTGTTACTGATGTCGTCATTGTTGGACAGGACAGAGAGAAAACCAGAGAGGAGGGAAAGACAGAGAGGGGGAGAGAAAGATAGACACCTGCAGACCTGCTTCACCACCTGTGAAGCGACTCCCCTGCAGGTGGGGAGCCGGGGGCTTGATCCGGGATTCTTACACTGGTCCTTGCACTTTGCACCAACTGCGCTTAACCCACTGTGCTACCCCGCCCAACTCCCCATTCACTTACTTTTAACTTGGGTAAAATACTAGAAAATAAAATTTTGGCCATTCCATTCACATTTGATTATTTTGTTTATAATGGTCCTGAATAAAGTTTTTACATTAACTGGTGAATGGTTTCCAATATCACTTGAAAATATTTCTTAATCAAGGACAGTATCAATTAGAAAAAAAAATCAAGAATGTTTGTGAAGATGGGATGAATTTTATATAAAGTTTAAGTAGGATAGCTCTTATGAAAGCCATTAGAAAACACGAGGGCATCCATAGCTAGTGTGGCAGTCGCTAATGATATTTTGCCTAGAAGTGTTTTCCGCTCAGGTTTTTCAGTACGTTGGTATGACAAGTTTTGCCAGAAATAGCACAGTTTATTCATCATCTTTTTTCTTTTAAATTCATATCGGTAATGAAACAGGAAGTGACTTTGAAAGCCTCTTAACTAGACTGATATACATTTGTTTCAGTGATGGGAGAGGAGGATGCTAGATTCAAAAGAAATTAGCTAGGGGCTGGGTTGAAGCACACCTATTACAGTGCATAAATACTTGGGTTCAAGCCTCCCGTTTTTCCCCCTCTGGGGGGGGGGCCTTCATAATGGGTGAAGCAGTCCTGAAAGCGATTTCTCTATCTCCCCCTTCCCTCTGAATTTCTATCGCTGTCTTAAATAAGCAAAATATTTTACAAATTAAAATAAGTAAAAGAATCTGGACATTTCTGCATGATCTCAGGAGCCCTTAGAGCAAAGATCAGAGTGCAAATCCCCCAGAGCAGCACTTTAAGACAGGCTTCAGATAGTGGTGCCAGGAAAACTCCTTTGTTCCTGTGAAGTTGTCACACAGGCTCTACAACCTGTACTGCTGATAATGAGAATGACCTTCACTCTGCTATCACCATGCCCCTAGAAACTGGGTAGAACTTCCATGGTTGCTGTCACTTGAGGTCATATTGGACTTCTGCAAAGTCCCTAATTATTTCTATTGTGGTTTGCCAATTCAAAGTCTGAGGATGAGTAGCTGATCATCAAAATATAGGTAGTGTGCAAGTCCCCCCACTGCAAGGGAAGCTGGGAAAAGAAGTTTTAGCCAGTTACCATTTTTAAGTAAGAGATGGACTTTGTCTCATAAAGACAAAAACTTTCCCACTATGAGTAACTGAATGTGAAGTGTAACTAGGGGTCCAAAGTGAGAATGTAGTATTAGCATCAATCACTTCGAATTCTAAAGAACCAGGAACAACTGAGGCAGAGCATCCTGTCAGGACTAAGCTAATAAGCAGCTGAACAGAACAACGGCACATACCATCTAAATAGACTAGGAAGATAGAGAGAAAATGTATTGAAATAACTGTTTTCTGCCAGTCCCTGTTCAGGGTGCCATTATGCCCAGCTAGCTTCATGGGCGGGAGAGAGAGACGACCAGGGACTCATGGCTGAGTGGTATGCAGTTCAGTCTTTATTCATGTGGAACACAGCACAATCTAAGCTATCTCTAATCACAATCTTGTCCTTATCTATATTGAGGCAGAAGTGTCAGGTCCGAAGAGGATGTACTAGGATAGGGGGTGGGGAGAAGGAAGAAGCAAAACAATGAGGATGAAACCAATGCCCTGGAGGCAGGGCAACGCTTAGTTAACAGTGGTTATGTAAATAGAATACAGTGTTAAGCAGGGGGGATTAAACCAATGAAACAGAAGGGGTCTTAGAAGCAGAATTTAAAAGCAGACCAACAATTTCAGTCAGGCAGAAGAGTAGTTTCTCTTCCTGTGTCTACTCTTTGGGAGAAAACAGATTGCTACACTTCCACATACAAGGCAAGTGATGATGGGGAAAGACACAGAGATTGAAAGTACTTGTAAATAGAGACAGTCATCTCCTGCTCCCAGTTGGTATTTTCTCAAGCATAAAAAGTGCTTATCTAATGGGTGGAGGAGATAGCATAATGGTTATGCAAACAGACTCTCCTGCCTGAGGCTCCAAAGTCCCAGGTTCAATCCCCCACACCACCATAAGCCAGAGTTGAGCAGGGCTCTGGTATTTCTTTCTTTCTGTGTCTCTCTATCTGCATCTCTCTCAAAAGTAAAGTAAATAAAATATTTTTAAAAAGTGCTTATCTGCTTTGTGATCTTACTTGAGTAGGCAGAAGAGAAGCGAAGCTGGGAAAGAGAGAGAGAGGGAGAGAGAGCTTCAGAGTTTACAGTAGATCAGGTATATGCTGTGGATGGTGCCATGACCTTCTCATCTTACCAGGACCCCACTTTAAAGGGGTACCTTCCAGACAAGAGGATCCTGGAGGTTGTGAGATGAACCAGAGGGGGAACAGGTGAGGTTATCTAAGGAGTCACACTGGAGCTAGATCTGACCTCTGGTAAGCCTTGCTCTATATGGCTGCTGGCCCCATAGCATTGACCTTCATAAAAGAACTAGAGTGACCAACTCAGAAAGAACCAGGACCAAGATAATTAGGTAAAGAGAAGGTTCTTTTATTTCCTATTCTCCTCTCAACCCACATTATAAGCAACTGTTGGTCCTATTAGGAGAGTAAATAGGAACTAGAAAGATAGCATAATGGTTATGCAAAGATGACCTTCATTTCTGAGGCACCAATTATCCTAGTCTCAATTCTCAGCACTCCATTACCCAGCACTGAGCAGGTGAAAATATCATACAAGTTGACCTTGGCCCTCCTTCCTGATTCTGATGCTACAGCAGGAGCAAGAACAGGAAGGAGGAGCAGACCACAGTCTGCCCACTTAAAGTCCACTGAACACAAATCTTGTCTGCTGACAGGTAGATCCAAAAGAGCTTGAATCCAACATGACTTTTACCTAGCATGAAGGCCCCCAATAGAACGACCCATATGGGGTCTTTGTGAGGTGCCAGAAAGGAGGTTGCAACCAGAGACAGGAATGAGGACAGGCAATAAAACCACACCTGCAATCCTACAAATTCACATTGTAGAACACCACCAGTCACACATGGCTTCATGTTATCATAAGTTGCACAGGGCTCCAGATGTGAGGTCAGACTCATGAAAACTGGCCCCTACAATTTGGACGTGTTAATTTTCTCTAAGGACAGACTTTAAAACAGAAGGACTGGGGGGAGGCCTCTAGGTGCACATATTATCAAGCATAAGGACCCAAGTTTGAGCCCTTGTTCCCCACCTGCAAGGGGAACACTTCACAAAATGAAGCAGGCTTATAGATGTCTATCTTTCTATCTCTATCTCTTTCTCCATTTTCAATTTCTCTCTGTCCTATCAAATGACAAAAAAAGGAAAAAATAGCCACTGGGAGTAGTGGACCTATGTTGGTACTAAGCCCCAGAAATAACCCTAGTGACAAAAGCAAAACAAACAAAACAGAAGGAGCAAGGCTGGGTAGTCTTACCCAGTTGAATGCTCCTGTTACAATGTGCAAGGACATGGGTTAAAGTCCCTCATCTCCACTGCAGAAAAGCCTCACAAGCAGTGAAGCAGTGATACAAGTGTCTATCTCTATCTCCCCTTTCCCCTCAATTTTTCTTTGTCCTAACAAGTTAAAATTAATCAATGAATTAGTTAATAAAAAGCCAGATGGAGAAGGAGCCTTGGGAAATGTGGTTCACAGATATGTGCTGTCTACAGATAGCTTTTCTTTCACACTGATCACTCTCAGGTAACAACTGTAAGGCAAACTGAATTATCTACTGCCCAAGGCAAGAGTGGAAACTAGATGAGGGAAGTAGGTGATGGGGAGGAACATCATGCTGTGAAATCTTTCTGTTAGTGGCAAAAATCAATAAATTTTTGGTCACTGGTCAGATAGCTTCAGTGGAAATACCAGTGTCCAGGAGTGGCCAGAGGCAGAGAGCATGGCCAGGGCTCCAGAAGCAAACCACCTGACCTCTATAAAGGAGGACCCTCATGGAAAAGTCTGAGTTCACTTTCTGAGCCTCTCCCCCCTACAAATCACTGGCAAGATTCATAAGATGGTGGCTTGGGAAAGAAATCTTTGAGTCCACATATTTGAAAAAGTCTGGAATACTGATACTGTTTGACTCTGAGACAAGAAGAAAACTCATCAGCAGTCTAGTCTAGCAGGATGTCCTTGCCTTCACAGGGACCCCAGTCTTCTTCTGGCACTGGCAGACTCAGTACTGTGCACTTTCCTTTCCTGACTTCAGGATTCACATAGATTTGATTCTGAATCCAGCTTGGTCACTTTCTAGTCATGTGACCTTGGGCAAGTGACTTAATCTCTCCAGATAAAAGAATGCTTGAGGCACAGAGCAAATGGGATTGTTGTTATCAGGAGGAACTCCCTCATAAACCTGCCAGCTGGATTGGAAATATTTGTGGTTGGTTTTCTCCCTCCATTGGGAATCATTTTAAACTTATGTGTATCATAAAGGAAGAATAGTATGGAGTTGGGTACAAACCACATTAACTTTTAGCCATAAGTCACACAGTTCAAAGACACCTTTACTTTTGATAATAGTTGTTGCCCCAGTCCTTGGGGAGGGCCAAGAGGCCCCTTTCTGGGCCAAGTTCCTACTTACTTTCCTCAACTGCTAGGGTGGTTCAAGAGGCAACTTTGCAGAGTACAATTAGAATACTGAGGAGAGTTGCCGTCACTTCTGTGTTAAACACATGGCAGCAGAGAGGCTGAGAAATCAGTTACTCACTCTCAGCCCTTTTGGTTCATTCCAAATGTACTAGAGCTTCTACATCCTTGCCAGGGTCAGCTTCAAAATCAGCAGGGTTGAAGGCAGTCAGTCTTTACCAAAAGCTGTCTTTTACATGTCTGAGATTTAAAACTCAACTCCCCCCTCCCCCCTTGAACATTCATTTCTTTCCTGCAAATAAGCAAAACACACTCTTTTCCTTGAAATTCTGCATGTTCAGCGGGATATTTTTGGGCATTGAGGTGGATTGTAATGCAAATGCCCTTGATTTTCTTGGGACTTTCTCTTGTGAATTCCAGTGACTGATAGGCCCCTTGAAATAAATGCACTTTTGAGAGATGAAAATTCCCTTTTCCTTTGTGAAATATGCTTGACAGCAGATACTTCCAATTGGTGGGAATTGTCTAATAACTCAGTGTTATGTGGGATTTGGCTGCACAGACCTGTGAAATGAAGTAAGGACCAGACAGAGGCCAGGGGTCATGGGGTTAGAGCTTGCACCAAGAAACAGGAAATTAAAAATGGGGTTCTCCCTACCCCACCAGGGAAAGACAGAAACACTCTGGGGGTATGGATTGACCTAACAATGCCCATGTCCAGTGGAGAAGCAATTACAGAGACACCAGACCTCCCACCTTCTGTGCCCCATAGAGATTTTTATTTCATATTCCCAGAGGGATAACGAATAAGGAAGCTTCCAATGGAGAGGATAGGATATGGGACTCTGGTTGTGGGGATTATATGAAATTGCACCCCTCTTATCCTATAATCTTATTAATCATTATTAAATCACTAATAATAAAAAGACAGAGGTTCCTCACCTACAAGAATGAAGTAGTGTTGCAGATGTCTCCTATCTTCTCTCAATTTCTCTCTGTCATATCAAATACAATAAAGAAAAAAACCCAATGCTTAAAAAATGGGGTTTTCACAATAACCAAGGACCAGGAACAAGACCTAGGGACATCTTATTGGTTGGGGCACATGTCTTGCCATGTAAGTGAACTATGTTGTAGTCCTGGTAGAGAGCGAGAGACAGACAGAGACAGCACCAGTGGAGGCTCTATTTAAAGTTAAAAGAATAGCAAAAAAGCACTTAAACCTGGCATAGAGAATTAACACATATTATGCAAGACCCCTGTATACCATAAAGGAAAGGGGGAGTAGAACAAGCACCTGAGGTGAGCTGGAAGTGATTAACTAAAAGTATACAGACTTAGAGTCAAAGTAAACAATGGTAAGAGAGGAGATACAGGTGAGTAGGACTCAGGTGTAGGACCAACACCAGGGCAGCTGCTCTTTATTCTGTCCCTTGAGTAAAGGAGCCAGAGACGACCCGAACTGCCCCTGCGGCTACAGACAGACTATGACCCACATAGTCAACGACGGCCACCTCTCCAGATTCAAAGGAGGTCTCGAAACTTTACATCAGGCTCAACCTGATGCTGTTGACTGGCCACAGAAGAAGGGCAAACGCTAGAAGAAGAAGGAGTGTGGCACTCTGATAATCATATAGTGGTTACTACTCTGTTGTGTGTGAAGGAGTGGCTGCCACAAACACCACTACATTCAGAGGCAGACACTCTGATTTGTCAGAGTCCTTGGAGAGAAGGTTGCTGCAGTCTCCCTGAGGGACTCCTAGGCATTTGAAATAGCTCTGTGCAGTGGTTTTCACTTCCAAGAGAAACTATCTTAGGACTGATGGCAGGGAGTGCAGTCCCTTCCAGCATCTTGGACCACTCCATGTTGTCAAGGTTAAGTCCCAAGAACAAGGAGAGTCAACAGGGTTAAGTTCTAGTGGGAATTGAACAACACAACTAGGGAGAACAAATGCTGGAAAACCTGAACTGAGTTTGAAGGTCCAGGAACCAGAAGTTTCAATATGTGATCTTAAGCAATAGTGGAAGCCCCAGCTCAAGAAAGAAAGAAGTTTATTTTTTTGCCCAGCTCTGTGTTCCTTTTTGCTTCTTCCTCAAGAGATTAGGTGCTCCTACTGCATTGTGAGAGTGATCTTTTTCATTACATAAAGACTTATATATCTTATGAGAAGAAAGATCGGCCCATTGCTCCATCTTATATAGTGCTAGAGATCAAACCTAGGGCCTCACTCGAGTTGGTATGCATGATTCTCACAGAGCCACTTTCCTGACTGAAGGGTGATCACTTTGATTCAGCCTACAGGTTTAAAAGTTAAACTCTGCTGGAAACATGTCACAGATTTACCCTCCTCAAATAAAGTTTTTATTAGCTCTCTGGATATAACTTTGGACAATCTACTGACACATTAAACACCATATATATTTCTCTGGTAGTCTATTTCAACTACTATAAAAGAGTATCCTAGACTGGGTGGTATAATTAACAGGAATTTGTTTCTCACAGTTCTGGAGCCTGGAAAGTCCAAGATCATGGTGCCAGAAAAGTTGGTGTCTAGTGAGAGTTTTTGTCCCAGTTTCCAGATGGCCACCTTGTCACTGTTTTCTCTCCTGGCACAGATTTTCTCCTTTGGGAAAATTTACAAGGGCTATAATCCTATTCATAAGAATTCTGCTCTCATGATCTAACCACTTTCAAAATCCCCACCTCCAAGAACTGTCACACTGGGGGCTAGGTTTCAACTTATGGATTTAGGGAGGGGTAAACACTTTCTGTCTACTGAATTTCCATGCTAGCTGAAAAGGATTTTCAGATTGGCATATAGACACATTTGAAATCAAGTGGTTGAAGAAAGCTAAATATAAAAGAATGGGGCAAAGTTATCCAGACAACAGGATAACTGTTGCTTAATTGTCGTTAATGTTCTGGAGCTCCAGCAGGCCGGGCTAACTTTGTGGCGGTGAACAAAGACTCGAGGACACAGGGCTGGGCCGGGAAGCTGTATTTCTTTATTCATAAACTAACCCAAACTAATCACCACACAGATCTCTCCAGCATCCTTTTCCTCATGCGGCCGTGCCAAGAACTCTGGAACTCTGTAGGGGTTCCCAGGGGTGGGGAGAAGGGCGCCCACTAAACTAGCAAGGGCCAAACCAATTCTCCTGGTGGGAGGAGAGTGAGACCAAACCAATGTGAAACATACAACAATTTCTCCTTTTCTTTTTAACTAAATGACCAGTATCGGGGTGTGGAGTGAACAGAAACCTATATCGTACAGGCATTTTCAAAAAAGAAACTGGCACAAACATGGAGGAACATGTAAGTGAGCAACAAGAAACAGTGTGCTGCCAAGGGAAGGCCTAAGGGGGGCGATTTTGCCTCTGTGGGCAAAACTTTATCAGCTAAAAAAAACCATTTCCTGCCTCTGGGAGCTTCTTTTGCCTCTGGGGGGTGTTACTTGCGTCGACGGGCATTTTCTAGCATGGGGGGAGGGTGAGGCTTAGAGTCTCAAGGCAGCTGGCTGCAGTCAGTCTTTGAGAAACCCAGCAGCATAAAGGGAAGCTGCAATTTTTGTGCAAAGTGTCTGAGGTGTACCAGTGAGTCCGATAGAAGTGCGAGTCCAAAGCAGATGTCCACCGAAGAATTGCCAGGGGGTGAACTGTTGTACGTCTGTCTCGATGGGGAATGTCAGCCATCGGAATTCTGCTTTTCTGTAGAGAACTTGACAGCTGCAATTCACTTACTTATGAAACAAAACTTGTAGCAGGTTAGAAGTTTACCACAATTGATAACTCTGTTACAATTGGAAGTCCTTTTTAGTATGATTTTAAGGTTGTTTAAAGTTTAAACAATAGAATGTGGAAAGGTAAAAAAAAAGCCTCAGGCATGAGAATTATTAGCATAACCATAGCGCAATCTAACGTTTCTAATTGAGAAGGAATTTGAGAGTTTTACATATCAACAAGCCTATTTAACCTTTTGTTACACCCATTCAAGATGGAGACACACCCTAGGTGTGCGCAGGTTTTTTTTTTTTTGACCAACTTAGTTAAAATATAGATTTTAAACTATTTTTTACCTCAGACTTTAAATGTAAGTTAATTTTATCTTTATGAGAACTATGTTGAAAACCTTTTTCATTTAACTCTGTCTGGTAAGACTATAGCCTTAAAGTTAATGTTTACCAAACTTTAAACACACACGTAAGCATGGTCTTTAATACACAAGGAGAGAAACCTTTGTTACGAAGACATGTCATTTTAAACACGAATTTAGATCTGTAATGTCTTAGTTGTTGGCCTCCTGCGCAGCTCCACTTCTAGGAATTGTAGGTTGCGATCTCTGGATGAATCTCTGTGTATTCTAGCTCTTCTGACTTCAGAGCCGAGTTGAGGATTTCGGCCAGCGGGCCCAGTTTTGGCAGGGAGCCCTCGGTCTCCGGGTGGTCTAGGATCTGCCCAGACTTCATAGCAGGAGGGTGGGCGGGCCAGCCATGCAGAAGGCGCACGCCTAGGTGCCCCGGGGTGGCGGCCATGATGGGATGCCATGTCTGCTGCCCTGCTCTCGGTGGCTGAGCAGCGTGGAGGGAGCCCATGCCCAATGCCCCGCACCACGCGGTGGCAAGATGGCTCATGCAGGCTGGCGTTGGACTCTTGCAGGCTGGCATTGGGTGGAAACCACAGAGTGGTCCAGAAATAAATGTTCCAGAAACAGCGAAACAGTCTCGTGAAGAAAGGGCAGAGGCCTTTGGAGATCTCTTCACAAGCAGAAGAGAAGGCCATAGTGCATAGGTAACCAAATTGTCTTCAGTTATCTGAGAGATGCGCAGGTCAGGTCCATGTGGGCACCATTTGTTGTTAACGTTCGGGAGCTCCAGCAGGCCAGGCTAGCTTCACGGCGGTGAACAGAGACTTGGGGACACACAGCTGGGCCGGGAAGCTGTATTTACTCACGAACAGCGATTCATAAACTAACCCAAACTAATCACCACACAGATCTCTCCAGCATCCTTTTCCTCATGCAGCTGCACCAAGAACTCTGGAACTCTGTAGGGCTTCCCAGGGGTGGGGAGAAGGGCGCCTGCTAAACCTTGCTAGTTGGCCAAACCAATTCTCCTGGCGGGGGGAAAGCGAGACTAAACTAGTGTGAAACATACAACACTTAATCTAAAACAAGGTAATTTTAAAAAAGTGACACAAAGCAGAACTCTTTAAAAATATTATTTATTTATTGGATAAAGACAGAGAAATCAAAAGGGAAGGAAGAGATAGAGAGGGAAAGAGAAAGAGAAGACACAGTACTGCTTCACTTGCAAAGCTTCCCCCATGACTCCCTTCAGGTGGGGACTAAGTGCTTAAACCTGGGTCCTGTACACTGTAAAATGTACATTCATCTACGTGCACCACTGCCCAGCCCCAAAGCAGAACTCTTGGTAATATTGGTTACAGGTCACACTGCTTAGTAACAGTGATGGCTATCATGGCACCAAAATAACAAGTTCATGAAGCAGAAACTGTAGAAATGTAGTCACTAATAGTGGGAGACTTTAACACACCACTCTCACTCCAAGAAAGATGAAGTAGAAGGAAAATGAGGCTATATAAAATTCCTACACAACATAATCAATAATAAAATCTTACATATAACTATCAACATTCACACCTTGAATGACAATATAGAATATACTCCTCAGGTACACATGAAACTTTCACAAATACTAAATATTTGGGATTACAATGAAGAACTTAGTAAGCTTGATTAGAAAAAACAACAGATAACAGATAGACAACTAAAACATAATAAAATAAGCAAAAGGAGCAAGCACATGAAATAGGGAATGAAATAACTAAAATAGGCCTACTAACTATCTACAAAATGGAGACCTCCCCCAACTCTTCATCTGAACCATTCCAGCCTTTAGCTTCATGATTAGTCAACAATTTGTTTGGTTTTATGTGTTGACTCTTTTTTCAGCCACCAGGTTCCATGATGTCAACCAGACTTCCCTGGACAGACGACCCCACCAATATGTCCTGGAGCCCTGCTTCCCCAGAGCCCTGCCCCACTAGAGAAAGAGAGAGACAGGCTGGGAGTATGGATCAACCTGTCAACTCCCATGTTTAGTGGGGAAGCAATTACAGAAGCCAGACCTTCCACTGTCTATACCCCACAATGACCTTGGGTCCATACTCCCAGAGGGATAAAGAATAGGAACGCTATCAGGGGAGTGGATGGGAGCTGGAGTTTTGGTGGTGGGAATTGTGTGGAGTTGTATCCCTCTTATCCTATATGTTTTTTGTCCATGTTTCCTTTTTATAAATAAAATTTTTAAAAGGCAAAAAATAATCATTGAAATAGAATTTTTTTAGATCTCTTTGCACAATATGCATGAGACAGACTTTATATACACCACAATAAATAATGTTATGAAAGTGCTACCTGGACTGGTTGGTGGTTTTTCTGGTACAGTACACAAATTACCACGTGTGAGGACTGAATTTAAGCTGTTGGCCAACATATGTGAGTGTGTTCAGCAGGGTTGAGAAGGGGTTTCACAAGTGATGATGCAGTGCTATGGTCACCTTGTCTCTCACTCTCTCCTACTACTACTCACTATCTAAAAGGTGGAAAAGGTTACCATAAATGGCAGAATCATGCAAGTAATAATCCTGGTGGCAACAGAATAACAGTAACAAGAAGGAGGGAGAGGAGGAGGAGAAAAGGCAGGAGAAGGAGAAAGAGGAGGAGGAGATGGAGGAAAAGGAGGAGGAGGAGGAGAAGGATGAGGGAGGAGGAGGAAGAGGAGGAGAATAATAAGAAAGAAGAAAGAAGAATGAGAAAGCTACCTCACCCCACTCCCCAAAGTATCAGACCCAGATGGATATGATGAGAAATTTACTGCCCTTTGAAAAATCCAATGCCATTTAATTGTTTCAAAAAGCAGATAAAGAACTCCAACTTGTGAATTTATTTTATATATATGAAAAGGGGGCCAAGTGATGGCACACTTGGTTGAGTGTATATGTTACAATACACAAGGACCCAGGTTCAAGTCCCTGGTCCCCACCTGCAAGGGGAAAGCTTTGTGAGTGGTGAAACAGGGCTGCAAATGTCTCCCTTTCTCTCTCCCTCTCAATTCCCCCCTACCCTCTCAATTTATGGCTGTCTGTATCCAATAAATAAAGATAATAAAAATTTAAAAAGTAAACAGAATATTCATACCTAAACTTGGTAAATATTGTATATGCAAAAAATCTATGGTTTAATCTTGTTTACCAATAACTATACAAAAATCCTAAACAGAACTTTATCATCAGATGTAAAATAAGCACATTTAGACTAAGTCTTGTGCCACAATTTAAGGATGATTCAATATTAGCAAATTAATAAAGTATAAGCAATCCCAATAGGAAAAGTAATGTGAACAATCATATGTGCTTTATGTAGTATGATGTATATAGTATGCTTTATGTAGTATGATGTATATAGTATGCTTTATGTAGTATGTAGCAATATGCAAACTAATAAACATTCTAACATTCTTTTTTTCTGAAAATAAACAATTTGGTTTTAAAGTACTTATGATATAGTCATGAACAGGCACAAAAATGTCAAAAACTTAAGAGCAATGGCAAAGGAATATAGTTCTTTCAAATGTTAAAACATAGTGAAACTTCCACAGTTAAAATAATGTGATACTGACAGATAATTTGACAAACTCATAAAGTAGAATTTAAAAATCAGCCCACCACAAGTAAAATGTTGATGTCATTAAATAAGAAAACTCATATCCTAAGATAAATATGGACATTTTAGATAATTGATACAAAACAACTAGAAAGTCATTCCAGCAAACCTAAAAACTGGGTTCTTATATTATTCCTAAATGAATTCATCAATTGTTAGAGAAATGGAAGGAAAGATGTATGATAAAGCACATTATAATATATGGGTGATAGAATCAAAGTATGTCTTCCATTGAAAAGTCAAATTTTTTATAATGATATTATAAAGATAGAAATTGTCTTGATGAGATTTCACTTGGCCATTTTGAATAACTTGAACATCAAAACCAGTAGTGAAATCTATTAGGATACATTAATTAAAAATTAAGTCTTTAGTGATTACTGAGAGAGAAATTCACTGAAAGTGTCCATTAATCCAATTTCTTGGTCTGAAACTTGGTAATGTAGGGATAAGAGTTGACCCTCTATTTGATCATTTTAGGAGAATATATAAGTCCAACTATTTTATGGAAAAAAAAAACTGGGAAAGAGAAAAACATCAAATTTTAACAGAAAGAAACAACTGAAAACTCAAAATTGTAGTACATTCTAAAGATGGAGGATATTTCCAAAAACAAATAAAAAGGAAAAGATATTAGGAACTTTATACTGACTCACTGCAGACTATTGTGTACTTTTGCTTTCAGGTATATGTTTTGCCCTAGTTCATGGATATGTGTGAACATAGGCTGTATCTCACAGGACCTGGTCTATATCTAGGTTTTGGGACCTTGTTAGGAAGTGAACTGCCTGGAATGAAATTAGAGAATACTATGAAAGGGAGGGTCTCACCCCAGTAATGAAGCTGAAGGGTTGTTATTTCACACCTGAAGTCTCTGGACACAGTTTGAAGTAAAGTATGCTGAGGTGGTACTCGTTGCATTGATTAGGTTGGGACATGGATTACCAAAGCACTTCTGAGAAGTAAGGGGAAAATACGGAACCCCCAACTTCAGTTTATACTACAAACCAATAGTAACCAAAATAGCATGTGCAGGAATAAAAATGGATACCTGGATCAATGGAGAAGAATTGAAAGCCCAGAAATAAGCCCACACATATATACCCACCAAGTATATGACAAAGGGTCCAAAACCTTTCAGTAGGGATAAAGAAGGTCTCTTCAGCAGATGGTGCTGGGAAAATTGGACAGCCATATGTAGAACAAAGAG
Source organism: Erinaceus europaeus (assembly GCF_950295315.1). Taxonomy (NCBI): domain Eukaryota; kingdom Metazoa; phylum Chordata; class Mammalia; order Eulipotyphla; family Erinaceidae; genus Erinaceus; species Erinaceus europaeus. The sequence goes on along the minus strand of NC_080171.1, from coordinate 82,225,823 downwards.
TAAAACTAGACCATCACCTTACACCATACTCCAAGGTCAAACAAAAATAGACTAAAAATCGAGATAAGAGACTAGAAACTCTAAAATTTATACAAGAAATGTCAGTGACATTTAGCAAGATCTTTACATCAAAAATGTATTTGGAGATTCAACCCCCTGGGTATGGGAAATGAAAACAAGAGTAAATGAATGGGATTACATAAGATCTTATAAACATTGAAAGCAAACTACACAAGGATAACCAGGCAATCAAGTAAATGGGTGAATATATTTGTATATTACACAAAAAAGACTAATATTAAACATATATACATATTTGGTACAGATCTACAAAGGAAACAAAACATAACAAAACAAAAAAACCCAACCAAATAAAAAGTGGCCCAAAGAACTAAACAGACATTTTTCTAATAAAATACACATGGTCCACAGACACATGAAGAAATGCAGGGGCCACAACTAGGGAAAGATAGAAACAGGCTGCGAGTATGGATTGACCTGTCCAGTGTCTCATGTCCAGTGGAGAAGCAATTACAGAAGCCAGACCTTCTACCTTCTCCACCCCATAATGATCCTGGGTCCAGGCTTATAGAGGGATAAAGAATAGGAAAGTTTTCAATGGAGTGGATGGGATACAGACCTCTGGTGGTGGGAACTGCATGGAATTCTACCCCTCTTATCCTACAATCTTATGGGTCATTATTAAATCAATAATAAATAAAAAAAAAGATCTCCTGGGGAGTCAGGTGGTAGCGCAGCAGGTTAAGTGCACGTGGCACAAAGCACAAGGACTGGAGTAAGGATCCCAGTTAAAGCCCCCAGCTCCCCACCTGCAGTGGAGTCACTTCTCAGGTGGTGAAGCAGGTCTGCAAGTGTCTATCTTCCTCTCCCCGTCTTCCCTTCCTCTATTTCTCTCTGTCCTATCTGACAATGGCAGCGACATCAATAACAACAACAATAACTACAATAATAAAACAAGGGTAACAAAAGGGAATAAATAAATATTAAAATTTTTTTTAAAAAGATCTATTCTGTGAGGGGTCTTTTCATTTGGGTGATGGGTTCTTTTGCTGGGCAGAAGCTCTTCAATTTGATGTAGTCCCATTGATTTGGTTTTGTTTTAGTCTTCCTTGCAATTGGGTTTGTATCATCAAAGATACCCCTGAGGTTTAGATGAGAAAGTGTTCCATCAATATTTTCCTCTAAGTATTTGATAGTTTCTGGTCTAACATCCAGGTCTTTGATCCATTTGGAGTTGGCTTTTGTTACTGGTGAGAGAAAGTAGTTCAGTTTCTTTCTTCTGCATGTTACAACCCAGTTTTCCCAGTGCCATTTCTTGAAAGAGAGCCTTCTTCCTCCATTTAATAATTTGAGCCCCTTTATCAAAAATTAGATGTCAGTATGTGTGGGGATTTATTTTTTATATTTATTTATTTATTCTCCCTTTTGTTACCCTTGTTTTTTTATTGTTGTTGTAGTTACTGTTTTTGTTATTGATGTCATCATTGTTAGATAGGACAGAGAGAAATGGAGAGAGGAGGGGAAGACAAAGAGGGGGAAAGAAAGACCTGGTTCACCACCTGTGAAGTGACTCTCCTGCAGGTGGGGGGCCAGGGGGCTCTAACTGGGATTCTTATGCCAGCCCTTTGTGCCACTTGTGCTTAACCTGCTGCACTACTGCCCGACTCCCTGGGGGCTTATTTATGGGCTTTTAATTCTGTTCTACTAGTCTGTGTATCTATTTTTATCCCAGTACCAGGCTGTTTTGATTATTATAGCCTTATAATATAGTTTGAGATCTAGCAGTGTGATACCTCCATTTCTGTTTCTTTTCCTCAAGGTTGTTTTGGTGATTCTAGGTGTTTTCTGGCTTTAGATAAATTATTACAATTTTTGTTTTCTTCTCTTAAAGAAACTTGAAGGGACTTTGATAGGCACTAAATTTGTATATGGCTCTAGGTAGAATATTCATTCTGATGTTAATTCTTCTAGTCAATGGGCATGGAATATTCATATCTTTGTCTCATTTTCTATTTCTTTGAATAGCACCTCATAGTTTTCAGTATACAAGTCTTTCACTTCTTTGGTCAGATTTATTCCTAGATATTTTATTGATTTTGCTGCAATGATACAGCAAATCCTAAAAATGGGATTTTCAGAGTAAACCAAATTTCCAAATAATTTGGTTATAATATAACTATCTATTGCCTCCTTAAACTGTAAGACACCAGGAACATTCCCCAGTCTCTATAAAACCCATATTTCCCCCAGTCCTGGAACTTCTAGGGTAGGGCTTGCTTTCCTGCATGCTTCTCTCAAATCAGACCTATTGATGCTGCATCTGCTGATCTGAACCTAATTAATGCAACCAGTACCACCTCAGCAAGTTTCACGTTGGATTGCATCCAGAGACTCCAGGTGTGGATGTCAACCCTTAAGCTCCTACCCTGGTGAGACCATACCTAGCTCATAGGACTCTTTAATTCCATTTCACATAGTACACTTCCTAACAAAGCCTCAGAACCTAGATACAGATCAGGGTCCATGAGATAGGGCATATGTACACATGTACCCATAAATCAGGGGAAATTATATACCTTAAAGCAAAACTGCACAATAGCTTGTAGTGACTCAAGTGCAGCAAGCAAGTAGACAGACCTAAAAAAAAAAAAAAGACACCATAAAGTACCTAATTAAATAATTTCTACTTAGACCTAGATACCCTTCTCACCTACTTCCTATTTCACTTCCCTCAATCACCCCAAAGTTAACCTTGTCAAAGTAAGGACTAAAACAGCTGGATAAGGGCAAGAGACCAGCAAATTTTAATTATGGCTCTTTTGGTTACTACCAGGCCACCCCATCACCCAGGGCCCTAGGCAGGGAGTCCTGGGATTTCCACACAGACATGATAGGGCTAGACCTCTAATAGATCCCTGTCTCCACTGTCACTGGTTATGTCCATCAGGAACAACATAGTGGATCTTCCTGTGAGCCTCTATAGGACCTTTCCCTCACTGTAAGTCAACATTGGAAGTGACCGTCCCATTCTCCAAAGGGAGGCTGGGCCAACATTCTCTACCACTCAAGGAAGATGGGTCCTAAAATTAGTGCACCCTAGAATGTTCATAGCCATGATCACAATGTAAGCTCAGACCCACAGGGATGTGAAGGTTACACAGGCTCCTGTGACAAATATGGGCCACAGATCAAATAGACGGCATTTACAGTTAACAAAATTTATATATTTTTCTCACATTTGGGAGCTACTCTCTTCCCTGATCCAGCTTTCTAGTCCAATTTCCAATTCTGACACCATCTCCCCGGAAAATACCTTTGGTCCACCTGCATGTTAGCTGTTGGGCTCAGGCAAAAATTAGTAAAGTCACGGGGTCCTTGGAATATACCTAAAATAGACCTACTGGCTTCTTCCAAAATGGAGACCCCAAATCTCATCTGCTATATTTTTACTTTTAGGTTTCTGATTATTTAACAATTTTTGGGGCTTTATATCTTTTTTTTTTTTCTTCAGTGAACCACCTTTCTGGGAAGGACAGGTTTTGAACCTGAATGGTCTATCTTTCTCAGAGTCCACAGGCAGAGCCACTACTCCAGCCTGGTGTGTTGTGCTTTATATCTTAATGCTTTTTCAGCCACCAAGTTTCAGGTGACACCGTGAGTCAACCTGAAAGGAAGATGAAAAAAAAGAAAGAAAAAAAGAAAGAAAGAGAAAGAAGTAAAGAAAGTGAGAAGGAAAGAAAGAAAGAAAGAAAGAATTAAAGAAAGGAAGGAAGAAAGAAGTGCAGGGGCCAGGTGGTGGTGCAACCAGCTATGTGCACATAGTATGAAGCACAAGGACCTGTGCAAGGATCTGGGTTTGAGCCCCTGGCTTTCCACCTAAGAGGGGATGCTTCACAAGTGACAAAACAGGTGTGCAGATGTCTATCTTCTTCTCTTCCTCTCTATCTATTACTGACAATGTTCTTGGGTACAAAATGGCATTTGTTTAGAATCATATATGCAACTTCTTTCAAGTGCTGCAGCCATAAAAATGGGGGTTACATAGATCTAGATAGACAAATATATAAATAGAACATGAAGCAGTGGAGAAATGAATTGATTGATATAGGTAGATAGATATAGCAGCATATATGGACAAACAGGAACTATAGAATCTAAGTAGTGAGTTGATGATATACAAACATTGTCTATGACTTAGATTTCATGATTACTGGAGTCCTACCACACATAAGACTCAGTACATTAATATATGCAATTTTATTTAATACTCAAAACCACCCTATTAGGTAAACATTCTCTTTGTTTTGTGAATAAGTAGGGGTACAAATCTTGACCAAACCCATATCTGTCTGACCTCAAGTTCAGTTATTAAATTTGTAGACTTATCTATCAAGGAAGCAGGAAATTAGTGAGTCAGAAAATTATACATCACTCAGAACCAAACAAACATGCTAAATTAAAATCAGTCCAAATCTGTTCCAAATACTCTCAATAGATGGAATGGGGAGAACATAGGCAGGAAGACTGGCAAGTGAAAAATGTTCTAAAACTGTAGTTGCTCCTAGCTTCTGGGTGCATTGGAAGCATGGGGAGAGGAAGTGAACTAGGAACGATAGTTGAAACAGATTATGGCAGACCCTGAGTGAGATCTTGCTGAGAAGTATGGCCTTTCTTTCATTGGCAATAAAGACCCCTGACATGTTCATTGTTGGGAGGAAAGATATAGTCAGATGATAACAGTCACTGGCTTCTTCCTTTCCATATTAATATGGAAGACCATATTAACATATAGGCAAACAAAATCTACAGAAAGCTGGAGGAAATTTTTGATGTTTTACCTATGGACTGAGTATTGGTCAAGTAAAATACCTTAAGATTTAAAATACCTTAATAAGATTTAAAAATGATGTATGGAGACTCACTCAAAGGATTGTAGTAGCCTTTTGGTGAAAAGCTCTTTCATGAAAGATTGAAGCTCCAGTGACTGCTCAAGCTTTGCGTGCAAGCAGAAAGCATTCTTGGTACCATGGTTCCTTTATAAATGGAGTGTTTCTATGACAGAAATTAGGTGCTTTTTGTTCTAGTTGGAGCACTAACTAGCCTTGGCTAATCACAGGTAACTGAACCTGTGGAAAGAGAAACTGCAGATTTAAGGTGACTACTTAGACATTTTAGAAAATGTAGTTATATAAAGTATATTATTCTGTAATGGGTTCTCTTAACCTAATGATATATAAAACATTTACCTATCAATGTGGATAATCTTCTATGGCAGCATTAAAAAATCGTAATAGTTAATCCTCTTCTGTTGGGCATTTGATTTGGGTTAATTTTTCTAATAAAAAATGCCAAATAAAAATCCTTGAACACAAATATTGCAAGTTCCTTTAGGTCCATAGAAAAATAACTTATTTTTATCATTGTTGGGGTCCACTGCTCCAGGCCAACTTTTTAAGATAGAAAAATTGTCAGTTTCCTTTTTATAAATAAAAAATTTTAAAAGACACACACACACAAGCAAAAAAGAAAAATAGAGATCAAGAGACAGAGTGAGGAAGGAAAGTGAAAGGTAACACAGCATTGAAGCTTCCTTTAGTGTGGTGGGGGTTGGGCTCAAATCTAAGTCACACACAGGGCAGACCAAGAACCTTTTCATGTGAGCCATCTTACTGGCCCCCTAAACATTACTTTCAAATTAGTGGTTTAATCATGATTTACAAGATTATAAGATAATAGATATATAATTCCACACCACTCCCACCACCAAAGTTCTGTGCCCCCATGCCGGGCTAGCTTCGTGGGTGGGAGACGGACAACCAGAGATTCATGGCTGAGCTGTACGCAGTATCTCTTTATTCATGAGGAACACAGTGCAATCTAAGCCATCTAAACTAAACTATAATCACAATCCTGTCCTTATATATATACTTGCCAAGTAGGGGGAAAACAGGATGTGACGTAGACAGGGTGGAGTGAAAAGTGACTGGTGCAAATCAGGGTGTACTATGAGAGGGGGCGGAGAAAAAGACATCATGAACCAGTGGGGATTAAACCAATGCCCTGCAGGCAGGGAAGTGCTTAGTTAACAGTGGTTATGTAAATAGAATACAGTGTTAAGCAGGGGGGATTAAACCAATGAAACAGAAGGAGTCTTAGAAGCATACCAACACCCCCACCCCACCTTAGGGACAACCACCAAAAGTTGGGAAAGAAGCTAAGAGAAAGGTGCAAACTGCACAAGGTCACTACACGGTCACACAGGAAGTAGGGAACATAAGCAGGAAAAGGACCCATTCTCCTGATTGGTGCTGCCCCTCATTACACTGGGGTCACCAGCTTTCAGATCAGCAGTCTTCCTGGTCAGAAGAACTTCAAGTCAGTCCTCAAACACCAAGTGAGGCTTTCATGGAGAAATGGTGAGAGCAGCTCTGTGATTACAGCCTTAATTTTGCTCTGATTCAACACACCTCTCCCCTCCAGCATGATTAGTCAGGTACCATTACCATTTTGTAATGAGATTAATGAGAGAATTCATTCAGAAGTCATTATCTTACCTAATAATGACCTTACTGATTACTGTATCTCCTTCAACTAGGTTACTGATTTTGATGAAAATATAATAAATATAGCTTGCAGCACCTGGAAATTTGTTCTCTGCCTGGAATAGTTCCGAGGTTAAGACTTATTTTTAAGAATTTCTTGAAAGTGATTAAATATTTTGGTTCTCCTGAGGCAGTATTTCTGTGTTTTCACAGATGACATTTTTGAAATGTATGAAATATTTGATGATAAAATATTTAATAAGCTTGGCGTTCATATTTTTCAGACATCTGTTTCTACTTTGAGACTGTCTGAATGTGATTTTACATGAAATTTCTATTTGCATGTTGTGTTGGTTTAAGAAAAGGGTTTGTGCTATGCATGACATATGCGTCTCATAAAATAATGAATGCCTGCGCCTCGCAGTCCAGAAGATATTGTACAAGAAGCATTGTGGTCTGCATATTAAAATGCATCTAAGCAAATCATTAAATAAAAACCAGAACCATTTCCAGTGGAAGAACATAGCTCAACCCTTATTAATTGAGAATCTAGTAAGTACAAAGGAACTGTAGAGATAAGGGATTAAGAAAACATGGGTGTCTGTCCTCAAGATTCAGATTTGATAAAGGCTTATCAAGCTTGCTCCTAATGAGGTGTAGAAGTGGCTAAAGCAGTGGACCCAAGAGGATGAGGTCCTGTGTTCAATCCCCAGCCTTGCATGTAGCAGAGAGGACCTGGTTTTCTTGCTCTCTTATTAATAAATGAGACTGACCATCTCATGACATAGAGTGATACATGCACCATGGGTTTGAACTTTTGCTTTGTCCCTTAGTAATCATGTCACCTTGGATAAGCATGTGGCTTCTCTGTGCCTCAATTTCCACATCTGGAAATGGGGACAATAACATATTTCTTGATTTGTTGCAAGGATGAACAATAAAATGAGAAAACAGATTCTAAGGGGATAAAGGACTTGGCAAAGATCACAAGCCTGATGAATAATGAAGCTGGGAGCCCCTGCCCCTTAGACTTCAAACTTCAAGGCATCCTGTCAAACTTATGGCATCCTGTCTCTTATCCATAGTTCAGCCCTTCTGTGAAGACAGAGAAAGCTCAATTTGGAAACTTGGTTGTGGAAGCTCTTTTGTGATTTTTCATAAATCTAAATAGTTATTCTGTGATACCCACTTAATTCCCTGTTCATCTTAATCCACATGTCACCTGTGAAGATGGATGAGTAATTTGGAGGCTTGACTGATGTGGGTTGTGCCTTATGACTTTCCTTGTAGTTAATGGGAGCCATGCGGTCCCAGATCCATGAATCATTCCAGCTGGAAATGCTCTATTAGAAGGAAAGGAAGAACAAAAAATCAGCAGGATACTGGGAAAACAGTCACACTCAAGAGCTATGAATGGATGGATATGGTAAAGTGGGGGGCTGCAAAGAGCAAGAAACCCAGAGTCAGATGTGGCCTCTGTTGTGCCATCCTTGCTTTGAGATCTTGAACAGATCTCTTTTGAGATCTTTGAGTCCTTTCTCCATGGGCCTTGAGCTCGTCATCTTCCCCACAGAATTGAGGAATTATAACATCAGTGACTTCTTCTTGAGTTCCTACTATGTTCCAGGACCAGCCTACATGCCATATAGGATCTCATTTAATCTCACAAGGATCTTATACAGCATTGTTAGCTATTATTTTCCAAACAAGGAAACCAAGGCATTGAAGGGATAAGGACCTCATCTAAGGTTAGAATGTAGCAGAGACAGGATTTGAACACAGTGCAGGCAATTCCAGACCCTCTCCCTATACCATCTTATCAGTATTAAAACATTTCATGTATATTCCTACGCTATTTAATATTTACATCAATAACCTTCCAGAAACTTCTTCAAGGAAGTTCATCTACGCCGATGACATCTGCTGTGCAACTCAGGCATCCAAGTTTGACATCCTCGAGGAAACACGAAAGACATGTCTCTGATATCTGATTACTGTAAAAAATGGCGACTAATCCCTAGCACTGCAAAACGGTATCATCTGTTTTCCATCCACACCATGCCTCGGCCTCGCGTGAGCTTAATGTGCAGCTTGGAGATACGAGAATCTGGCATGAAGCCCAGCCAGTCTATCTTGGTGTTACTCTCGATCGCACCCTGTCATTTCACGAACATCTCATAAAAACTGCAGCAAAGGTGGGCGCGAGGAATAACATCCTTGCAAGACTGGCCAGCTCCTCATTGGGCGCGAGTGCTTCCACACTACGATCATCATCTCTGGCATTATGCTATTCCACTGCAGAATACTGTGCCCCAGCATGGTTCCGTAGCCCCCACGTCCACTTGGTCGACTCCAAATTATATTCCTCCATGAGGATAATTTCTGGAACCGTCCGTTCCACCCCGGTTCCATGGCTGCCAGTTCTTAGCAACAGCGCCCTGCCAGATATTCGTCGGGATGTGGCATCATCTAAGTTCATTTCCCACGTCTACTCTTGACCGGACCTGCCAATTTATGCAGATATCTTCGCCCACCCTGTCCAACGCTTGACGTCTTGTCATCCAATCTGGTCCCCTACGCCTACACTGAACTTCTCTGTTCCAGACTCTTGGAAACAGAGTTGGCAGTCAGCTGAGGTAAAGAACAAACACCTCATCACAGACCCCTGCAAGCGTCAACCCGGCTTTGACCTAGCACGTTATGATTGGGCCCTCCTCAATTGCTATCGAATAGGCCATGGCCGGTGTGCCGCTATGTTCCATCGCTGGGGAGCCAGAGACGACCCGAACTGCCCCTGCGGCTACAGACAGACTATGACCCACATAGTCAATGAGTGCCACCTCTCCAGATTCAAAGGAGGTCTCGAAACTTTACATCAGGCTCAACCTGACGCTGTTGACTGGCTACGGAAGAAGGGCAAATGCTAGAAGAAGAAGAAGAATATAAGACCAGTCATTACCATGATCTACTGTGATTTACTGTGTTCTGTTCCAGGTTCTCAATGAAAAAGAGAGATCAAGGAAAATAAAGAGATTACTGTGTTATGATCATGAAAAAACACAATTTAGAGAAAGCAGATGTGGCAGACATAGGCATCACAAACAACTACATGGTTTTCTAAGTAGGGGAAAAGAAATCAAAGAGATGGAACAAAACTAGGGAGATAGGTCCTGCAGTAGTAATTTATGAAAATAAATAGATTTTCTAAATAGACACATCAGTTTTCATCCTTGAGCTTATATAACTTCCCCCATATAAAAATTAGAGTAGAAAGAGCCTTGGATGGGACAAATAAGTAAAGTCATGCTACCAGAAGTATAGTACATTGACCTATAGAGACATCACTCTAAGCTCCTAAAAATGTACAGTCTTGAAGGGTCAGGGAGATAGTTCACTGTGTTAAAGCACAAAATTTGTATGCTTGAGACCTCAGGGGTCTCAGGTTCAATCCCCACCATCACCATAATCTAGAACTGAGTAGTGCCCTGACCCCCCCATAAACATAAATAAAAATTAAAAGAAATAAACAAAACCACTCCAAACTGAATATTCAAGGTTTAAAAAGAAGAGGGAGTGAGCAATATAGCTCACTTGGATAGTGAATTACTTTTTCATATGCATGATCTGGGTTCAAGTCCAATCCCTATTGCATTGAAGGAAGGTTCAGTACTATGGTTATTCTTCATATATATATATATATATATATAAAGAGAGAGAGAGAGAGAGAGAGAGAGAGGGAGGGAGGGGGACAGGGAGGGGGAGGGGGAGGGGGAGGGGGAGAGGGAGAGGGAGAGGGAGAGGGAGAGGGAGAGGGAGAGAGAGGTGAAATCTCAAGCTTCACATCCAAGGTTGATGGATTCAGACCCTGCATTTTGAACATTACACTCAGGCCATACTCTAAAGCCACATGTTGACAACTTGGAGGTGAACATTTAATTGTCCAAAGACAAATATTGTGTGTCATCTAGGAAGTTGGTTCCATTTGAGAGTTGTTATGTTTGTGTTTTCTCAAAGGCAAAAGCTCAAAGTTGTAGGAATTAAGGTTAGACATCATGGAGATCTACGGGAGATACACATGGGGGAGGCTGGAGTAAGCCCTGGTGTTTTTTGAATGAAGGGGCCTAGCTCAGTAGGACTCAGACTGATGGGGGTTTCATATATATCTCACAAGAGCTCCCCCTGGAATGTCCAAAAATCCAGATTTAGGAGTGGACAGCTGGACAGCTGCCCAGGGTAAAAATGGATGAAGGCAATGAAAAACATTGCCAAAATTTGTTAGGCAATAGAACATGGTTCCACTTCCATCAAAGTAGACAGCGCCCTCCGGTGTGTAGTGGATATAAGACAATTCTCCCAAATATAGCCTAGTTTGCAGGGTCATGATGAAGGACCATTCTGTAAAGGCCTGTTCTGTGTAGTCAAGCTGTTTAGCAGGAACAAACCATTTATTTCATTATCTAAATATAATACCCTTTCATATGCCTGCCATAAAATTGTACAGTTCAGTGAACGGTGAAAGAAAATGAAGAGGCAGTTGAGACCCACAGAAAAGTCTAGAATGTTTGGCAGATATTTTTCAGAATGGTGCCACCACTTCTGCTCAAGGAAGTATGCAAGTAAATGACTTTTTCTCTCTAATTTCTATTAATATAAAGCTTGTCTCTCCTCACTTTCTTGAAATAGACATTAGGCAAATATTTAAGAATATGAATTTGAAGGTTACCCACTGAACTGCATGGTTTAGTCATCAGCTAAAACTACTGACCCTCAATCCCATTCTGCCTTTAAGTAACTCCCTCCCCTACCCTGACTTATCCCACTCAACGGTAGTGGGAGGTTCAAGGGAGAAAATAGGGGAGTGTGTGTGTTGCCAGAGCCTTGAACATGGGTGATTGTACCATGGCCATGATACTTTTTCAGAGAGAGATAACAGATGCCACAGCACCAGAGTTTCCTCAGGTTCTGTGGTCCCTCCAGGGCTTTAGCCTGGACTAAACACATGGCAACATATGTGACCTACACAGTGAATTATCTCTACAACACAGAAAATGGATCTAGGGGGGAAAAAAAAGTATAAACTACCTCAGACCATGTTGGATAGTATGCCAGCTCCCCCTGGCTTCTGCTTAACCATATGCCTATATAGGGATAGATTTAATCCCATTTAAAGCTTTGATCCATTTACATAAATCACTTTTACATTTACATAAAGCACCACACTCCCTCCAGGGCATTGGTTCAATCCCCACTGTTTCATGATATGTTTTTGCTCCACCCCCTCTCCTTGTCACGCCCTGATCCTCTCCTTGTCACACTGATTGTCACCAGTCATTTTTCTCTCCACCCTCTCTATATTACATCCTGTTTCCACCCTACTAGGAGAGTATAAAAACAGCTGCTCTTCTGATTAAAGTCACTTGGAAATTGCTTTCCGGCTCTGAGAGTTCCAGAGTGTATCTCCTGCGAAGTTAGTGCGACACGATTTCCTGATCCCTCTCCCACGCAGCAGCCTAGATCGGCTCCAGTTGAGTTCTCTCCAAGCCAGAGAGCACTAGCTCGGGAAGAAGTACCCTCAGGCTATCCTGGCAAGACCATAAACCCATCAAAGAAATATTCCACGGTATCAGAGTAAAAAAAAGTCCTAAGCAGCTGCATTGATTCTTGCTCCTAGGAATTATCCTGACAGACAACTATCAAATTGAATGTAAAACAAATTATGCAACAAACAGGACAGAACCCCCAGGCTTTTACACTCAACTCTGCCATGAGTCTTCTAATAAATAGCATTGACAGGGACCCAGACAGTGGTACACATATTACCATAGCAAGTACCCAAGTTCAAGCCCCCACCCCCACTGCTGTAGGGAAGCTTCATGAGAAGTGAAACAATGATGCATGTGCCTTTCTTTTCTTCCTTCCTTTCTCCCCCCCCCATCTATCTACCTACCTATTTACCTATCTCCCTCTTCCCTCTATATTTCTATGTTTTATCAAAATAAGATAAAGGAAAGGTAATGGCTACCTGAAGCAGTGGATTTGTTGTACAGACATCAAGCCCCAACATTAGCCTTAGTGGCAATAAGGAAGAATTATTTTTAATTACTTTCAATGAGTTTCAAGTTACTAGAACTAGTGACCAAAGGCCAGATCTAGAACTAGATGGATTTGGACTCAAAATTCTCTGCAACTTAATCTCTGGTGACCCTAGCAAGTAATGGAAATTTGCACAGTACTAACTTCTTGACCTCCATTGTGGGTAAAACAATTCTCTTATGGTGAAACCTTTGGCTCCTTTTGTTGTGTGGACAGCATACCAAGGCAGTAACACAGAAGTTCTCACTCTGTCCCTCCCTTTCCCACCCACAGAAGTTTAAGTTAACTGCAGAAAACATATAGCCTTTGGACCACAGTTCTCAATGAGTGGAGCTAATTTGTTTAAAGTACTTCTTCTTCATTCCCGTGTTCTATATCAGTGCAGAGAAGAAATCCCATGTAGTGACTCTGAAGCCCAAAGCTCCTGGTGTGCTGTTCCAAGATATATACTGGAAAGGTGGAGTGCAAGAAAGATTATTTTATTTTATTTCTTATTAGTGATTGAATATTGATATACAAAATTAAATAGGGATACAATTCTATACTGTTCCTACTACCAGAGCTCTGTGGCCGGCCCCATTCCCTCCAATGTAAACTGCAGTAGTTCTCCCAAGATCACCTCTATGGGTTGTCTATTATTTCTATAACTATCGATACTTATATATATTTACCCATTTCTTCCTATGATCCTGCCTTCTCTTCCTTTCTAAGTTATACCTACTACTTCTGAGTTTCCTTCCATTTTTTTTTTCATCTTCTTCTCTTTGGGTGCTGATGATTCTTCTTAAGCAAGACCTTTGACCATAGATATAACACTAGGCTCTCTTATCAGCTTATGAATAAAATGTTAGTACCTATCTCCACTCACCAGTCTCCTCTATCTTATTTTCTCTATCAGTTCTCATTTTGGAAAGGAGAAGAATAAGAATTTTTATTGAACTCCTAATCTCTCAAGAAGGTGAGAAGGGGATATACCTTTATATATAGATATAGAAATAGACATATATAGGTATGTACATATACATATATAGATATATAAATTATGGCCTACTTATCTCCTTAGTCTTTGCCTATAGTAAAACCTTATAGAAAGATCATTTAGTCATTTTGGAGTAGTTAGTCTAGAGAGAAGACTATTTTATTTCCAAGAGAGATTGAAGTTGCCAGTAGAAGTTTCTATGGGGAGATCAATCTTATTTGGGGCCTAGGGAGAAGAAAAAAAAGAAATGTTAGGGTGTATCATACAGGAAAATTTATAAGTGATGGTATTGGTATTGGAAAATTTCCCAGTTTATTATAATCTTGTTCTGATTTCTCATTTCCTCAGCATTTAGCACTTATCCATCTTAAAAAAAGATCTATTTTCTTGACTTCACATGAGAGAGTTCCACATGAGACATATATAGAGAGAAGCCAGAACAACACTCTGGTACATGCAGTGCTGGGAATCAAATCAGGAGCCTCAAGCATACAAGCCTGATGCTCTACCAGCTGAACTATTTTCCTCGTATGCTTGTCCAGCTTCAGTGTTATCTTCTTCCTTATTGAAGTGATTCTTTGCTTTTATCTACCCTGAATGTCTCTTAGAGCCATAATTCATATCTAGACATTCTTTTTTATTTTAATTTTTAAATTATCTTTATTTACTTATTGGATAGAGATAACCAGAAGTTGAGAGGAAGGGAGAGAGAGAGAGAGAGGAGATGAGAGAGAGGGTCCTGCAGCCCTGCTTTACTACTTGCAAAGCTTTTTCCCTGCAGGTGGGGATCAAAGGCTCATACCTGGGAACTTACACATTGTAACATGTGGGCTCAACCAGGTGTGACAGCACCCAGCCCCACTAGATGTTCTTTAATGCCACTTATTTTTTCCAGAGCACAGCTCAGCTCTGGCTTATAGGGGTGCTCGACTAAACCTAAGAATTTTGGTGCCTCAGACATGATAGTTTTTCTGCATAATGATTATCCTGGTTCCTCAGACCTCTAATATCATTTCTGTCTCATAACAATAGAGGACTGGAAGATAGCTCATCTGGTTGGGCATGCGACTTACCCGAAGCACAAAACCCCAGGAACCCTGACACCGTATCAGGACACAATAACAGCAGAGGAAGTGGTGGACAGTATTATGGCATCTCTCCCTTCTCTTGGTCTCTCCCTCTCACATATATATGGAAAAAAACAAACCAAAACAAAACAAAATGGTGGCCTGGCAGTAGTAGTATTGTTCATGCTCAAGGCTCCAGCACTACAGAACAAAAAACAATAGAGGCTTCCAGAAAGACCACATTTCCCAGCTTCCCTTACAGCTTGCAGCTGGCTGTGACCATGTGACTGAATTCTGGCTAATGCCATGTGAGTGAAAGTGATTTGTGCACCTTTGAGGCCATGTATTTAAAGTAGAGGGTCCTGCTTTTTCTATTGAGTTGCCCTTTGGTATGGAGGACTTACCTTTCCTCCTGGAAGTTTTACTCATGTTAACAGTGACAAGCTAAAAGCCACCTCTGAGTGTTGAAGACAAGTGATGGTCCTCAGGATGCAGACAATCTGTCAATTTTGTATAGCACAACCTCTATGGTAGAACTTTTAAATGAGAAAGAAATGGAGTTTGTGGCCATAGTACTCTGCATGCTCCTCCTCTAATCTGATCTAGGAAGCTAAGAAGGGTTGGGCACTTAGACAGGAGAAAGAAATAGGCTATTATCTACATAAGCTACTATTATGTGATCTCTGTCATATGCTGCCAGGATTGTCCTAATCAGTATTAGCTGCTTACCAATATTCTACAATGGAAGTGTTCTGGGAGAAACAAAGTGCACGGTGTGTTTCCAGGTAGAGGGACATCTTGGAGAATAGGCTGGAGGAATCCATGGCACTAGAACTTCCTGGACGGGCCTAGAACCAAGCTTCAGGTAGATGAAGAGTGGAGAAGAATAAGTAACAGAGTCCAGACTATGCAGGACATTGATGAAAGTTGTAGAAGTTGGACTTTATAAAGGTCAGAAATATATATCACCTGGATAGTGCACCTGCTTTATAAGTGCATCATCCAGGTTCAAATCCAGGCTCCACTGCACTTGTGAAAGACTCAGTGTCTTTCCCTTTCTCCTTCTGATTCTGTCTCTCTCTTTTCTATCTGGAAAAGTCTGATTCTCTGCTAATGGTGAAGACTTAGATGGCAAAAAACAAGGGGGGCTTTATGCTGAAGGTAGTGAACAGCCATAGAAGAGTTCTAGACCAGAGAAAGACTGAATTTTGAAGATAATGGACATCTGAGTTTTTCAGGGGGTTGAAAGAGCCAAATTCCAGCCTCTGAAGCTGATCTCCTAATAACCCACACCCTCCAATACCCTCCCCTTAGTGAAAAAGAACTGGCATAGAAGAGGTTAGCAGTGTCTCTTTGAAAGAAAAGTTTCTCTGAAACCATGTCTGCACTCTTAGATCTCAACTTTAAAACAACATAATTGCTATATGCTTGAGCTCTATTCCTAGTAAATTAGTTAAGATGATTTCCATTCATAGGGCACTGAGTCAATCCATAAAAAGTCAGTGGGAAATTTTCACCTACAGTCACTGATTGTTTTCTCATAACTGGATCTTTAACTATATGATGAAATGCGTTCTTTGACATTCAGATGCCATCAGAGGGACTCAGATATGACTTCAGAGAAGGTCATTATGTTAGCATGGACAACAACCCTTAAGTTATTTAGCTTCTCTCTCCCTTTTCTGGCATTTATTCACTCTGTAACCCCCTCAGTGTATAGGGCTGCAAGTTTAACAATATAGAAGCTCAATAAAACTTGGTCAAATTGAATCAGGATAATCTACTACCTAAACTTCTAGTTAGTGAAGTTTTACTCAATCAGGCATTACAGCTTCTAATTCAGGTTCGTACATATGCCTATAAATATTAAATTGGATAGAATCATGGTTTTCCTGGGAATTATTTCTCTCCTCTAGTGAGCCATTTCCTTGTGTTCATAAAGCATTCTTGACATAAGGAAAAATTCCTTGTTATTGGTGACTGGTGTTTTCCTGGAAAGAAAAGCAAGATAGATCCTGGCATATTTACAAAATTTTGAAACAACAGAAGTCGTTTTTTTTCATAGAAACAGATACTGGAGTATCAATCCTGGTTATAAACATACCATAGATATGTTTGTATCTTTGATCATTTTAGGTTAATTTCCTCATCTACCTGGATAGAGAAATAATAGCACTTTACCTTACGTTAAACAGTTTAAGTGAGATACACAATCTTACACAATTTATACAACATAGCCAAGATGGTATTCTTCTTTCATGCCTTGTCTACTACTACAAGTTCTCACCCTCTTGCTCCAAATACATAGCAAAAATAAAACATGGAGAAAGTTTTAAAAGACTTAGGACTACTCAAAATCCAGAAAAGCCTCTCTCTGGATCAGAATTAAAAAATAAGAAGGGGAAGGTTGTGCAAGTAAGCCTCTAGGAGGCTAGTTTGGAAAACAGAGGGAGAGGAAATTCAGATTCTAGCACTTAACAGGGAAGAACAACTTTCATCATAAGTGAGTTAGTGGAGGCATGCTCACTGCTCCACACCAGGGGTTTAAATGGATATCCCTGCTCATGAAAGCAAGCTAATACTCTGGTAGTTTTCAGTGGTTGCACTTCTTATATGAAACTGCAAGCCTACAGAGTCACAGGAAGGTCACAATTTTATTGTCATAGCCTCTATAAAGGTGCTAATTCAGTGAGAGTGTCAGTTATATTCTTCATACCATCTCTGGGTTAGAACCCCAGGATGCAAGGGTCGAGCAGTGCTGCTCCTGACAGAGGGCATACGTTACAATGTGAAAAGACTGGGCTCCCACTTGCAGGAATGAAAGAGTGGTGAAGCAGTGCTGTATCTTTTCCTTTCTATATCTCCCTATCTTATCAATTTCTCTTTCTTCATATCTATGTAATAAATAAAATATTTTTTATTAAAGAACCCCAGGATGCTAGTGCAAGAGCTCATTCTGTACTAAAGATACCAAAGAGCTACATAGAGATGGCCACATAATTTCTAGATAAAGGGGAATGCAAGGAGAAAGTGATCTCTACTGAAGATGAATCTGTAAGCAAAAATTTTAAAAATGAAAAAGTGGTAGCAGTGAAAGTAATATGGCAAAGACTTCCAAAAATCTATTTTCATAAAAGCAATTTAAAAAAATGAAAAACAGGGATGATGAAATAGCTCACATGGACGGTGCTTTTCTGTGTCCAATCCAGGTTCAAATCTAGTTTGTATTGCATTGAAGGAAGCTTTGTTGCTGTAATCTCCTCTCTTTATCCCCCCACTTACTCACTCCCGCCATCTCTGCCTTCTCTGTCTCTATTTTAAAAAAATGTTGAAAAAAAAAGAAAAACAAAAAGCCTCAAACAGGAAGCATCAAGGGCAGCACCAGGGAGTGACATGGATGATGGACTGATACTAAGATATCTCCTTTCTCTCTCACTCCTTTCCTCTTTCTCTGAGTAGGTGAGAAAGAGGATTGACCCAAGTAGGCCACTCAGTGGTGATATCATATGTACAAGGCCCTGGGTCTATTACTTGGCTACACATTAAAGTAAAAAAAAAAAAGTACCAGAAACATTTTTTTCTTTTTTCAGAATTCCAAAAGTTATAGGCTTACAGCAATCTGAAAAGCATTTATTCATTTATTTTAAAGAAAAACAGCTCAGTCTTTATAAGAACAGTTAAAAATTCTAACATTTTAATTTTCCCTATTCCATCTCATGTTCTCTAACTCCAAAGTAAACTTGAAAGCCAAGAGCCTACAGTAATAATAAGAAACAGTAATCTGACAGCTATCAGAGCAACATAAAAGGGCTGAAGTTCTTTTTTTTAATTTAATTTTATGAAGGTTTATTTTTTAATTTTTATTTATAAAAAGGAAAAACTGACAAAAACCATAGGATAAGAGGGGTACAACTCCACATAATTCCTACCACCAGAACTCCATATCCCAACCCCTCCCCTGATAGCTTTTCTATTCCTTATCCCTCTGGGAGTATGGACCAAAGGAATATAGACTGAAGTTTTTTCAAATCTCAGAGATCTGTCATTACTTGACATGTATCATGGCTAACTAAAAAACCTTGCTTCAAAGTCTGTCTAGGGATAGCAGAATATTGACAAGACAATAGTTAACTTGGATTGTGTGTTGCTTTGTCATGTGTACATTCCAGGTTTGAATCCAGACCCAACCACAGTGAAGGCGGTTCTAGTGCTATGGTGTGTTTCTCCCCTTCTTTTTCCCTCTCCCTCTCCTCTCTGTATATATTACCAGTCTGCTTGACCTGACTCAAAACTCATAAAATGCTGAAGAAAAATAGCTACCTAGATTTCTGTATTCAGTTGAATATAGAAATTCCTGAGAGTTCATAGGTTCTCGGAAACTGATCTTACATAAAATGACTTGGGTCTAAAGCAGGTTCTTCACAATTAGCATTTAGTTCATTATTGGTTGGAATATTTTTTCCTCAACATTATAATGAAATAATGTTGAACAAAACAACAAATTGTTGGAATCTGGGTGATAGTGCAGTGGGTTAAGCTCACGCAAGGACTGGCATAAGGATCCTGGTTCGAGCCCTAAGCTCCACACCTGCAGGGGGTCACTTCACAAGCAGTGAAGCAGGTCTGCATGTGGCTATCTTTCTTTCTCCTTCTGTGTCTTCCCCTCCTCTCTCGATTTCTCTCTATCTTATCCAACAACGACAGCAATAACAACAACAATAACGATAAGGGCAACGAAAGGGGGAAAATGACCTCCAGGAGCAGTGGATTCTTACAGGCACCGAGCCCCAGCAATAGCCCTGGAGGCAAAACAAAAAGAAAAAAACCAATAAATTGTCATACAAAAACACACCCTGTACCCCCACCAAATTCTTTGGTATCACAATGAAGGAGGAAGAGTCATTGTTTCTTTGACCATTTTCCTTCCCTCAGTTTTCTCAAGAGCTAACTTTAACTACATGTCCACTGTATTCCTAGCCTCTTTCCCTTACTTTTTGTTGTTATTTCAGTGTTATCACTGGAGCTCAGTGCCTGCACTATGAATCCTGGTGGTCATTTTTTTTAACCTTTTTTTGGATAGGACAAAGAGAAATTGAAAGAAGAGGGGAAGATAGAGAGAGGATCCACCTGCCAATGTCCATGTCCATCAGAGAAGCAATTACAGAAGCCAGACCACCAACCTTTGCACTCCATAATGATCCTGGGTTCATGCTCCTAGAGGGATAAAGAATAGGAAATCTGGGAGTCGGGCGGTAGCCAGCGGGTTAAGTGCACGTGGTGCAAAGCGCAAGGACCTGGATGGGCTCCCCACCTGCAGGGGAGTCGCTTCACAAGCAGTGAAGCAGGTCTGCAGGTGTCTTATCTTTTTCTCCCCCTCTATCTTCCCCTTATCTCTCCACTTCTCTCTGTCCTATCCAAAACAACGACATCAATAACTACATCAATAAAATAGCAAGGGCAACAAAAAGGAAATAAATTAATTTTTAAAAAAATAGGAAAGCTTCTAGTGGAGGGGATGGAATATGGAGCTCTGGTGGTGGGAATTGTGTGGAATTGTACCCATCTTGTCCTACGGTCTTGTCAATCATTATTAAACCAATCAATATATTTTTTTAAAAAAGATCTGTATTTCAATGAAATCATGTTGTTTAAAGAAAAGTTAAAATAGAATATTCAGACTCAGACTTACTCTCTCAGTTAAATGAAGAGGGAAAAATGGAAAATATAAAATAAAATTCAAGAGAAGTTTTAATAAAAACATCAAAAATCCTACTACCCTACTATAGCATTTTTCTCTTATTGTTTATTTATTTATAAGAGCACAGCTCAGCTCTGGCTTATAGTGGTGCTGAGGATTTAACTTAGGACCTCTCTTCCTCTTTCTTTCTTTGATTTATTTATTTTATTATTTTTTGAGAGAATGACACCAGAGCATCAGCTCTGTTTTCTGGTGGTATAAGGAATTGAATTTGAGTCTTTTAAAGTTTCAGGCATACAAATTCTGTGCTCTGACATGTTAAACTATCTTCCCAGTCCCATTATTTTTTAAAATTCTCTAGGTTTTAAATCAATTCACCTATAGCCAATTCCATAAGGAAAATTTCCAAATAATTTGAACCTGCACTAAATCCACTTGGATATAAGAATCTTTCATTCCATTTTATTTTGCCATTTTATACAGACAAAATCATCAATATATTTTAGAAAGAATATTTTTTAAGTTATTCATTCATGTCATGCTTGATACATAACTTTGGTAATGGAATTCTACTAAATGATTAAGACAGAAAGAAGCTTTACAATCCATTGTACTAAGTGTCTTGAGTACCACTGAAAAGTGTGTTAGATATATTAAATTTTGAAGAAAGGATTTTTAACAAACAGCCTAATAAGTCCTTAAATTATTCAAAAGTAGATTAAAAAGGAACAAATTACACACACAAGGATAAAAACAATCCTATAATCAAGGAATGGTACAAATGTTTAAAATAACTCTTAGAAATATAAAATTATCAGAAGGACCCTGAGACAATTGGATAACAAATACTTAACACGTCAAAAGATGATAAGATGAAAAAAGAATATGATAATTTAATA
Organism: Erinaceus europaeus; assembly: GCF_950295315.1. Classification (NCBI taxonomy): domain Eukaryota; kingdom Metazoa; phylum Chordata; class Mammalia; order Eulipotyphla; family Erinaceidae; genus Erinaceus; species Erinaceus europaeus. Next base: position 82,204,524 of record NC_080171.1, on the reverse strand, counting down.
GATATAAAAACACCTAAAGGCAAAGAGGTGAATTTTCAGAGAATTATTAGATGAGTTGATAATTAGACAAAGCATTTTTCAAGGATTTGGTCTGTTACCATTTCAGCCCAGTTGCAATCTGAATAATCATTTCATGTTTTATTTCCTTCTCATTTCACATTAGGACTAAAGCATTTTCTCTTTGTCGCATAATCTTTATAAAATTAATTGCTATTTCAATGACATTTGCTTTTTTCTGATTATAAAAGTAATACTGTTCATTATAGAAAATTTGAAAAACACATAAAAGCATAAAGAAGAAAACAAAACTCAACTATAATATCATCATCTAGAAATAACTACTGCTTGTTTTAATGAGAATCACCCCAAAATTGGTAGTACTGGGGAGGGAGAGGTATACATGTGGTACCTACTGTTTTTTTAATTGTTCTTCTTCATGTTAGCTTACTATTCTTACTATTCTATATAAAACTTCTAATTTGTGGGTTATATATTTTTATATTTTTGCCTTTATAAATACTCCTATGTCATACAGTACTAAATATAAAATTTTCTGTGTTTGTGTTATTATGGAAAAATATATCTGTGACTCCAAGAGTTATAGCTGAGTGTTACAACTCGAGTGACAGTTCTGAGTGTTACAACTCACAAGTGATACAGCTTCAGATGTTACAGCTTGAGGTGTAGCAGATTGAAGAACAAATCTGAGGCCAAAACCCTGGAGTGCAGGGAGATAATTTATTACACCAACAGAATCTAGGGGACTCTTACCAGGCCTGATCACTCGCCCGTCTTAGAAAACCGCTTACCAACTGGCGGCACAGCTATATACAAATAATGTCAAAGGACATAAATTATGGTGATACAGCAAATTGTAACAAAGATTTTTCAAAGTTAACACAGTTACCAAATAATATGATTATAACAATAACTATCTATTGTCTTCTTGAACGCTAAGACAGCAGGAACCTCACATTCGCACTTTTCTTCTAGCGTTTGCCCTTCTTCCGTAGCCAGTCAACAGCGTCA